>NC_092504.1:10472456-10847456 GCF_047511675.1 Marmota flaviventris
GGCATAGGCCTTCATGGATTTTACTGGATTCTCCTTCCCCAATTTCTAATTCATCACAATTTTATCTATCAATGTCCACAAATGTCCACAATTAAATATCTAATATTTCACCATCATCATTCCAAATGGAGCTAACCCCAGTTTCTTTGAGTCGATAGCCCTTTCTTCATGCCTACCCTATAGCATTTCTTACATGAGACAGTCATTAAACTTTTTCTTCCAATGTACACTTTAATTAAGAATACCACTAGGCATGCAACAATCAACTCTTAAATAAAAATGTGTCCTCTAAGAAGGTTGGAGTCATGATTTATCCTCTTTGACATCACAAATGCTCTGCATAGAGAAGGCAACTCAATAGTGATTAAATAAAAGAATGTGAAAATAAAGTCATGAATATTGAAAGAAGTTTTAAAATTAGAAACCTGAATGTTGGGTCTACATATGACCAGTGCAAATATCTCATTTAAAGTGAAAGAAATAGAAGTTCAAAATAGTGATGCCTAAAGAAAAAAGAGAAGAGGTTCCCACAGTTAGCTGGGAGCAGAGGAGACATGACTCGAGTGTGTGGGTGCTCTGGATCCTGATGTAACACTTATTATTCAACTAGCTTTCCTCGATAGCTCTGAGTCCCTCAGACTTACTTAGGAGACATGCAAAAACAATACTGATTTTTATTTTTCAATATAAAATAGGTAAATCCAGTCATTCTAAACCTTGCCTGGGATTCAGTACAATTAAGTCCTAATGTTGGGTTCCACACCTAGGAGGTACTAATGGCCATGTGTTGTTTAAAAAAGTGCAACTAAAAGTTGAGAAGTATCATTTGCTGGTGCATGTCTCATGATCAAGGGAGCCTCCTAAGGGCAGAGGTTTCTGTATTATTCCTCTCTGCATTTCTAATGCCTAAAGTCAAGTACAGTTGAACAGTAAGGCCTCAGAAGATGTTTAGTGAATATAAGAGAAAGAAATAAATTGATTTTTATATGCCAAGAATTTATTTTGAAATTTTTTATGCACTACTTAATTTGTATTTTATAATCATTGTATAGAATAAGCCTCAAGTGTGTATTTTGTAGATGAAGATACCAAGGTCCAGAGGGTGAAGATGCTGCTGGGAAACTCAGAATTAATCAGTATGAGAACAGGGGCTATTCTTTTCCCATTTGTGAAATGAGAAGGTGAGAAAAGTTTAAAAACAAAATAAAATTAATATGTACACACACATACACATGCACACGCACCTACACATTTATACATACATGCATACCTAAAATAAGAAATACATGCATGCTTTGCTGATCAAAAGGTATATTTTTTTCTAGAAATTTAAAGTAGCATTATGCATTATTTAGTTTGCTTATAAAATTGTCATGATTGACATTTTTATGGCTGAGAAAAGTAATAGAAAATTTCTGAAAAGAATGTTAGATGACTTTTAAAAGATTTTTTGTTCCTTTCCCTTCCTCCAGAAATAACCAAAGCCCTTAAGAAATATTTCCAAAATAATCCCAAATTTATTATTTTTCCTTCTGGGCTTTTACATCTCTAGGACTAGATAGCCACCAAGGTCTAATCAAGCAATAAAAATTTTATGGTTGTAATAAAGTGCAGAATAAAATATCAAGAGCCAAAAATATATGCTCCAGAAACCATGTATGAAGAAGAGTCAGGAAGGAAAAAAGATAATTATTTCCTAAAGTGACAAAGGCAGGCTTCCTGGAGGACATGGAACATGAGCTGTAGCATTGTGGTAGATATATGGGAGGGGCCCTTTTGTTTTCTTTTGTTTTGCCTGTTTAGTACCCATTTCCCTTTTTTTTTTTTTTTTTTTTTTGACATCTATACCCTGCCCCATCCCACTTTCTCCACCTCATACCCTCAATCCATGGGATTTTGCCAATCAGAATTGCATAGTTTTATTCAAGGTAAATTAACAAATTCAGGTCAATAAAAGAAAACATGAGACTTTTGCCGAATCACTCCTCTACAGGAGGAGCTAAGCAGGTAGGATGCAATCTAGAACTGTGTATGTCATTTTGACAATTCATGGAGAGAAACTAAGGGATGGAGACCAAAACACAAATTTCTAATATGATTTAATGAGCCTCTGGATCCATCCATGGCTGAGGGAACTAAACATTGTCATGAACCTTCTCTTCACTATTATCAATCACAAATTGCTTTTACAGTCCAAGGCAGTTTGGGAGGTTTCTGTTTCTTACAACCCAAAGAATCTGAACTAATACAAATATAAATGAAACTTGGATTAGGATGGGTGGGGAAATACAATGAAGACATTCCAAATGAAACGCCATCTATCATGAATGAGCAAGGGCCAGATGTAGGAACAGGTGGTATAATAGGAAAAGAGTGTTGATAATACATTGGGCAAGAGTGTGATATAAATGTTTGTGATGGTCAGATGGAGCCAGCAGATGGAAAGCTTTAAAACACACTGATGGAAGCCAATGATGTCCAAGAGTCACTAAAGATTTTCCAGCAGTAGCCATAGAAAAAAGATAAACTTATATCTGTACAGCATTTCACAACTTTCACAGTGATTACTCAGGCATTATCTGATTTGATCATCTACAAAGACATCAATATTTTTATATCTATTCTACAGATTGGGGTGATAGGTTTGGAGTGGTGATATAAAACACATTGGTTCATATTTCTCTTGGTTAGAATCTTCCATGATCTCCTCATTATTCTTAGAATAAATTCAAACTCCTTACCAGAGAATGCAATTCCCTGCATGATTTAACACCTCATTTTTTTCTAGTTTTATCTCACTACACCCCCTACCTTCTTCACAGCGCTCCAAGATATTGTGTGGTCTTCCATTGCTTCAAAAAGCACCAAGCCTGTCAGGACTTAGGGTCTTAATTCATGCAGTTGCCCTGCCTGGAATCATTTCCCCAATCTTCTTTATCCAACTAATACTGTATGTCATGGTCTGAATGTGTATCCAAAAAGTTCATGTGTTAGAACCTTAATTCCCAAAGTAGCAGTGTTGGGAGGCAAGTCCTAATGGGAGAATTCCACCCTCATGAATGCATTAAGACCATCCTTGCAAATGAGGGTTAGTTCTCATGCTAGCGGCTTTGTAATAAAAAACATCCTTTCCATACACACTCACTTACCCTTCCTCTTTTCTGTCACAAGATAACAGAGCATGAAAGCCCTTTAGAGACATTGTCACTCAATACCTTTGAACTGCTCAGTCTTCATAATCATAAGCCAAACAACCTTATAATCTTTATAAATTTTCCCAGTCTGTATACTTTGCTATAGACACAGAAAGTGAACTAAAGCAATACACATACCTAGGCTCTCATCTTTCCTTGATCAGTCCTCATTACCGTGTAAAGTAGGAACCACTACTGTAATTTCTAATAACACTAAGAATATTTCCCTCGAAGTACGGTAATTTGCAATTGTATGTTAACTATTATAATTATTGTTCAATGTGGTCTATTCCATTAGTCTGTAGTTCCTGTGAGATACGATAGCTAGCACATTTCTTTTTGGTTCTTAACTATGTACCCAGAACTGCAGACATTGATCCACAGTGACCCTGAATCAAAGCTATCAGGTGCATTAAAGAATATACAAATGAATAGACCTTTTACCTTCTGAATCATAAAAGGTAAATACATCAAGTTAAAATATTTAGTCGTATCTGGTAGAATCGTTTTAAAGATCAAATAAGATAATATTTGACAAAAGTGAGTGATATTTTTCCAAAGACAAAACTCAAATATCTGTCATTCCTCCTTTAAATTATGTTTATTACTGCCACCTGCAGAAAGAAAGTTTGTTAAATTCCTTTCTCTTTTCCTACTTTCAGGAAAACCACGGGGTCTCCCACATTACAGGGAAGATACTGTTCCTACTTAAAGTAGACAGGCCAGAAGAGTTACCTTCCAACAGTAGGAAAGCAATGTCAAGATTATCAATATCATTGTCATTGTCATCCTTGGCAGTTTCTTAGCATTTACGACATGTCAGACAGTGTTCCACATGCTTTACGTGCACCTATTAATCTTCACAATACCCCTATAGAAAGAGTTGCTCTTCTTGTCCAGATTTTCATATAGAGAGGTTAACACATGTGCCTTAGATCACAGAGTCAGAAAAGAGTTAAAACCAATCCAAAAATCTAGTCTCTGGAGCTGTGCCCTGATCCACCTCGGCACAGCACCTGCTCCATCACCACTTACCTACACTAGCAGAGGAAGCCAGAAAGACGTGCCATGCGTCCATGCCAGCTGGGTACATACCCCTCAAGTTACCAGGCAGAGAAGAGGGGTCACACAGGAATTCTGCTGCATAGTTTCCCTGAGTTTCTCTTATCCCTTAAGGAACCCATGTATCGAGGAAAATTCCAATGGTTTTCAGGGCACCTGCCAAGGCAGGGACAGTGACCTGTCAATAGAGCTGGAGAATGGACTACCAGGACAAGGAGCTGGATGGGGATGTTGCAGGGATTGGAGTTTGCAGCCAGTAGGTGCCAAAGTGAGGCTGAGGAATGCTGAGAGCCACGGCTGAGTCTGTATGGCCCCTGGCATTTTGCCAACAGTATTGATTGACAGGCGCCTCTGCCTGTCCGCCTCTGCCGCAACTTTTGAGTTCTCGCACTATTTTGGAGTTCTCGTGGGGATTTCCGGGGATTCCCCGAGAGTTCCCATTGGTTGGGGAAGTGCAGGAGGAGGGATTTCCGGGAGATATAGTTCCGGCTGGGGGTTCCTGGACAAGCCTCGTGGCGCGTTCGGGAGGATTTCCCCGGGAGCTGTGTGAAGTGTTTTCCTGCGTTTTAAAAATAAAAGTTTGTTCCTGCTTCAGTGGCTTGTGATTTGTGCCCAGCCAGACTGCGGCAGAGGAAGCTAGAAACACCCCCAGGATTCTGAGCAAACAGAAGACCAGATCAAGACTTACAGGACTAACACGCCTTTAGCCATTCTGGGGATCTCTATGGGGACTATTAAATTGCATTTGTCTTCCTTGAGTGTTGAGTCAATCTGTAAATAAGATAAAAGCAATGAAAAACTAGATTTTAGCTTCTGTAACACACACACACATATACAGTGAAATTAATTTAAATAATATATATTAACCCAGATATTCAAAATATTATCACTTCAGCATGCAATCAATATAAACATTATTAAATAGATTTATATTCCTTTTCTCACACAAAGCCATTGAAATCTGATACATATTTTATATTTATAGCCTGTGTCAATTTGGATTAGTCAAATTACCTTTGAATAATGACATAATTTTGTTAACTAGAAAAGTTTATCTCATATTAATCTCTAGAAGAAACTCCATGGCTCATTTGAAGGTTTACATAAAATGTGACTAAAAACAGGATTTGACAATTCCAGGTGAGAAAGGTGAGAATAAAAATATTCAAATTTTTCACTTAGTTGGAACTAAGTTCTAATAGTCTAATAGATTTGTGAGTAGGACAATGTACGACATTTGTAAAGAGAATGCTAGCTATGAATCTTAGGGCTGGATGAATTCCACAGTTATTTATCAGCATCCACAAAGTACAAAGCATTATCCAAAGACCAGAATGGAGAAGGCAAATACACCTGAAAAATGCATGACAATGTCCTCAAAATCTCAGGACTCTCCTCTAGAAATTGAAACAACAGATTATCAGATCTGGATAGTGGCCCCAGACACTGTAGGTAGCTGGAGACTATAAAACAAGTCGTTGTGCAAATATTAACGTGGCTATAAATATTACCCAATTTGCAAATTCTTCTAGTTTTGCTCTGATAAATATAATCGGAATTTCAGATAACTTTTCTGAAGGGCAACCATCAGTTTATGCCAGAAGCACCATTTTCTACTTTCCTAACTTCTCACATAATAAATGTTTCATTATTATTTCAATATTTATTTTAAATTTCAGCCTGTTTTGTTAATAATCCACAGCTTGACTAGATAATATCATCAGCCCTCTCACTTTCTGATGAGACCATTTTTAACCGAATTTTAGGTTCTCACATAGGAATCTGTGGCTAGTGGCTACTGTATAGACAGGTTAAAAGTACTGTGAACTAAATTTAGATTGGACTTAATATTACTTCTCTAGATACTGATGCATAAAACTTAGGAGGGAGATTAGAGAAGGCATACAGCAAATAAAGAAACTATATTTTGTCATCATATCTGAGTTACCTTGTGGGTTAGTTTCAGATCCATTAACTTGTCCATATTTATAAAGCACTTAAAATAGTGAGTGCCTGGTACAAAATAGGAACCCAAGAAGAGTGAACTATTTTTGTTATCATTATAATTAATAGCAGGGACGGAATGGAGAACCAGGTCTCCTTACTTCTAACCAAATGTCCTTTCCACAATCCCAGGGGGCCTCTCATGTTAGCAATACATTTATACTAAGAATACAATGTCATGGGTGGCTGCCAGCATTATTAAAACTTGCACACTGGATTCCTGGTGCTGTAAGATCTGAGTTGTTTCAAATCACCTGCTTGCAAAACGAAGTACTGGAAAACAAAGCAATTTCATTTCCCTGGACTGACCTTTAAAACATAAATGCTGCTTCTACTATGCAGACCTGGCTGCTAAGCACCCTGTTGTTCTTATTAAAGATGCAAGATCCTCCTTGCTAGCAGGAAGCACTGGAGGCCTGTCATGGATGAAAGTCGGTGTTGGGAGCCTGCATTTTTATGGGAATGTACTTCCATCAATGAAAAGATTTAATGAAGCCATGCTTGAGCTACATTCCCACTAATGAATCAACTGAGAAAATAGAAGCTAAAAATATTTCATAACTATCTTTTAGTAACATCCTCAGAACTGACAACTGGAAAATGCATTTTCTTGAGATGACATCATCTTGGGAACAACTATAGTATTCAAATCAAAGCCATATGATTACATAGAGGGAGGGGAAATAGTGAATGGTTCAGGGACCTTATTAAGCCTCTTTCCCACCCAGGACACACTCGCTGTCCCTCCTCACTAAACATTTTTAAAGGTCTCTCAGGAAATCTTTCCTCATGTTAATAATCCCCTAAATGTCAGGGACAGGTTAAAATGCTTAATACAGATGTGATGGAATCACAGATAGTCAGAATAGGACTCTTGCCCATACTCCTCCATAAACAATGTTCAAATTCATAATTACTTACTCTGAGAAGCACACATGCAGGGGATGGGTGTGGACTACATCAAAGAGCTGTTTGCAATAGCACCACACACACACACACACACACACACACACCAAAAAACAAACAAACAGTGATTTCATTTATTCACTTATCACTTTGCAGTTAGCTTTCTACTATGGGTCAGGTACTGTGCCGGATACTAAGGATAGAAGACAAATGAGTCCTGCCTTCATGGAGCTTATGATCTTGTAAAGGAGAAGGAAAACATCCACCAAATACTTGCATAGAAACTCACTTAACAATTTAAATAGACTGACATTTTATGCCAGAACCTGTAATCAGTATTGAACATAGTTATATTAAAATTTTTTGCTATGGGAAGTAAACATCAAATTTCTGCTACAGTAACTAGTACAAAGGAGCAAAGAACATGGAGTTAAGATATCACATGAGGAAGCTTTAACCAACTTGAAAAGTCAGGAGGTGACGAATGAGCAGGGACATTCCAGTGAAGGTTTAACAGCCAGTTCTGTGGGGGGAAAGTGTGATGCATATTGTTCATGTTCACATCACTACAATGAACTATTTGATGCAATTCACGTATAAAGAAAAAAGGTTTATTCTGTTCAAACTTTGGAACTTTCCTTCAAGATCAGGGAAGCCCATTGCTTTGGTTTTCTGGTGAGGAAAACTAATGGCAATGATGAAGACCATGTGTCAGAGAAAACTGTTCACATCACAAGCCAGGAAGCAGAGAAAGACTAGAAAACTGGGGACCCCAAATCCCTTTCAAGGGTTTTCTTAAGGATCTGTCCTTGGGTCCCACTTTCAAGGTTTCCACCATCTCCCAATATTATCTCCTTATAACACAAAGAATCATGGGGGACACTCACCCAAATCATAGCAGTGGGGTTTGCTCATTTTCATGATGTAAATAAATACTCCTACCATGCCTGATTTGGGGCTACTTATATGTCATTGAAAGTGCAGATGAAAAGAGATGTGCATAGTCAGACCTCCTCATGGATGGAATCTAGCTTCCAGTCAGCACAGTAATAAGTCAATATCTGACCAATGAACACAGGCAGCAAGTTGAGTGGACTTGACTATTAAGGCAACCACAGCAAAATATCACTGACTCAGTGGTAGCACTAGACACTGATTTTCTCATAGTTCTGGAGGCTGGAATACCAAGATCAAGGGGCCAGCAGGGTAGGTTTCTGGCAAGGACACTCCTCTTGGTTTGTAGACAGCCATTTTCTCCCTGAGACCTAACATGACCACACCCCTGCCCATGCTTTTGTGGAGGGAGAGAGATTTCTGGTGTCCTTTCCTCTTTTTATAAAGACATTAGTTGTTAGGTTGCTGATTTTTTTTTTAATATTAATTACCTCCCTAAATGGCCTGTTTCCAAATGCTATCATGTTGGGGTTTAGGTCTTCAACTTATTTCATAAAAACACAATTCAGTCCAACACAGATATCAACACAGTTCCCTTTTGCCCAGTGAGGGTATGAACAAGTCTTCTGACCCAGGGGTTTCAACCTTCAGATTATAGGTGGGGATAGAAATGTCCTTAGAGTCATTATTACCAGGAATGCATCCAGGCATGAATGCACACCCGGAATCTACCTGAAGAAGAATGTGTTGCCTGGACAAATAGAAAACAATCCAATAAAGTTACTAATAAGTTCATTGTAGCTTTTGTTCACAAATTATTTTACCAATAAGAAAATGTAAGTAATTTATCTTAGAAATAAAACATGGAGCCTTTCTGCCCTTAGATGCCTGCGAGAAAGCATCCTAAAGCCTCTCTTCCTATTGTCCCCATGTCTTAATCAGAGTCCCCTAAAGAGCGGAACAGTTGAGGAAGCTCTTCCTGGGAGAGCTGAGCTTTGAAACAGCCCATGAGGGTCTGAGAAGCCATTTTGAGCTCTGGGGAGCACTCACGCAACGTGTGGAAATGAGACACCCAAACACCAAGCGCTCCAGGGGCTTTGGGCCTGTCACTTATGTCACCGGGGAGAAGTGGATGAGCCATGAAGGCAAGACCACACAAGGTGGATGGAAAAGATGTGGAACCAAAGAGCTGTCTCCAGAGAGGATTCCCAAAGACCAGGGGCCCACTTAACTGAGAAAAAGATCTTTGCTGGTGGCATTAAAGAAGACACTGAAGAACATCACCTACAAGACTATTTTGAACAGCAGGGGAAAATTGAAGTCATTGAAATCATGACTGACTGAGGCAACGGAAAGAAGAGGGGCTTTGCTTCTCTAACTTTTGACGCCCAGGACTCCGTGGATAAGATTGTCATTCAGAAATACCACAGTGTGAACGGCCACAGCTGTGGAGTGAGGAAAGCCCTGTCAAAGCAGGAGATGGCTAGTGTGGCGAGCCAGCCCTGGGCCGTGTGTGTGAGCTGTGAGCATTTTGAGCACACACAGCGGACTGGACTGACGATGCTGCTCCGTCTGGGCTGTGCACATGTGTCCCTTTCGCTTGCTCTGCCCTTGATCATCACACAGCACATGAGATGGGCGTGGCCTTCTAAGATGTCAGTCAATCTGCTGACAGCAAGACATCAGGAAGCCAGACTCAACCCCCTGAAACCTTACCCCTTGCCTCATTTGAATATCTTCTCCTCATTAAAACCCAGGTTTGAGGCGCGCTCTCTCTCTTTCTTGCCTGTCTTGCCCCCCCCCCCCGCCCTCCGTTGTGGGAGCTGTGGCTCAGGAGCAAACACTGAACCCAAAGAAAAGATACTTTCTGTGCCTGTGTCTTTATTTATTCCCCAAATTCACTTGGAGTGACCCTGACTGGTCTAGTAGTGTGCTGTGACAGGCTAGTGCTCTATCTAGCCAAAGAGATCAAATCAGCACTGGAAACTTGGGTAGTGGTCATGAAGGTGGTTTTGGTGAAAGTGACAATTTTGGTCATGGAGGAAACTTCAGTGGTCATGGTGGCTTTGGTGGCAGCCATGGTGGGGATGCATATGGTGGCAACAGGAATGGCTACAGTGGATTTGGTAATGACAGTGGTTATAGAGAAGGTGGCCCTGGTTACTCAGGAGGAAGCAGAGGCTATAGAAGTGGTGCACATGATAATGGAAGCCAGGGCAGTGGCTCTGGTGGGAGTGGCAGCTATAACAACAGAGGAGCCAGGGGAGTCTTTGGCAGCGGTAGTGGAAGCAAATTTGGAGGGGAGGGAAGCTACAATGATTTTGGCAACTACAACAATCAGACATCAGATTTTGGACCCATGAAGGGCGGAAACTTTGGAGTCAGAAGCTCTGGACCTGAAGGCAGTGGAGATCAATACTTAGCCAAACCATGAAACCAAGGTGGCTATGGCGGTTCCGGCAGCAGCAGTAGCTACGGCATGGCCGAAGGTTTTAACTAAACTGCCAGGAAACAAAGCTTAGCAGCAGAGGAGAGCCAGGGAAGCTGCAGGTTTCAACACATTTGTGAACTCAGCCACCCACAGTGGTGGCAGGGTTGAGCTGCTACAAAGAGTCATGGTTTAGACAATATTCAGAGTATGGGCAAAAAAAACTCGAGGACTATATTTGTGACTAATTGTATAACAGGTTATTTTAGATTCTGTTCTGTGGAAAGTATGACACATTCCAACCAAGGGTTTTAGGGTAGACCTTTTCTTTTGCACCCAATCTAAATGTAATAGTCTGATCATGGTGCTGAATAAATGTGTCTTTTTTAAAAAAAGAAATAAAACATGGAAGCTGTGTACCTTGGAAATAAATGAGTTTTTCTGATTCTGAAGGGAAGAGAAGATGTCCCAGAGGAAGATCCAATATACAGCATACTCAGATGGACAAGGGCTGTGTAGGCAGATCACAATCTTCTTGGAATCGACATTGGGTTGAGGGTATTGGCCTAGGACCATGTATGGAGGGGTCTGGTGCCCTGTGCTGGGCTATGTATGTGTTCCTCTAGTTAAATCAGGGTTTTTACCACAGTCTGCAAACTGGAATGTGATTTGAGAGAAGCTGCTTTTTGGAGGGATCTATTATAATATTGAAGATGAAATTTAGCAGCCAAGATACAGGAGCGTTGTTGGTTTTCAGGCTGTTCCAGTAGTTCTGAAATATAGTTAGACCTTACCAGGAGAGATGCAAAATGTGGGTCAGAATTGGAGTGATTCCTCCCACATATTTGTCTGCATACATGTGGACGCATGGTCTTTTCTCTCCAGACTACTTAACATAAAGATAATGAATATTGAAAAGATGCACTAATTTTTACACCAACAAAAATGGGTTACATAAATAATAATTCAATGTCTCTTTTTTGCTTTGGGGTCCCTGTACATGAACACACATGTATAATTAAGATTCTACGTTATAATTTTTACTGAATAGCCTTTGGAAGAATCTGCATTTTATTTTGTTTATTTATTCTAGACTGGTCAAACTCAGGGCCAATGGTTTAGAGTTCAGGGGTGGGAGGAATCACATTTGCAAATGAAGGATTTGGAACAGATAAATGCGACTTCAAGTTAAACAATGACTGGTTTCCCCTCATTTTTAGAAGTTTAGAATTAGTTTGTCTTAACATTTGGAATTTAAATCTGTGTGTGACAGACAAAAGTAAATAATGTCAAGAGTGGAGCAAATTCTAATAGTTAAGATGTCAATTTCTGTATTGGTTTTTGCATAATGTTCAGTACATCTACACAAAGTCAAACCTTGAGAAGAGCATTCTTAAAGCACCCTGTTGCATGATCTTGTCCTCACCGGACGCTGTGGCCCACTTGCCTTCTTAAGCTCCCATCTTTAAAAGAAAGCATGGTGGACATGGGGGAGGCTTGTTGAACATGACCAAGTCCACAAACTAGAAAGAAGCTTGTGTTCAGCTTCCACGGCACAACGTAAGAACAGCTTGGTAGCATTTACGTGCATTCCACTATGATTTTCTCATATCAGTTCTATGAAGTAACGCTAAGTTTCCTGCTTTAGAGATGAAAGATCTGAAACGTTACTTTCCTGAAAGAAAGCCAGAGGTGGTGCCGGAGGGATGTAGACTTTTCTCAGTCTGACTCCGGAGCCTGGACTTGAACCAGACTGCCCCATTTGTTTTCTTCTTCATTGTTCCCACGTACACTCACACCCGGGGTCCTCTCCTCTGTCTCCTGGGCTTTCATGGAGTGAGGGCTCATGTTCCACCTCTCACTCAAGATGGCCATCCAGCTATCAGGGGACCATAGCAACCACTTCTACCTCGCCCTCCACCAAACCAGACTTTACAAATACTAACGCCATTAGGCCTTTGGCCAGTACTTCACTGCCTGATGCAACTCAAAGATTTCCATATTTGCTTTAGGAGACTTTCACACCTACTATTCTACAGTCCCTTCAGTTCACAATGTATGTTCTAGAAACACACGCCTTGAGCACTTGGCAAATGATATTTTCCCAGGGACCCCAGAAAGCTGGAAGGAACATTAAGAGCTGACCAAATCTTCAAAAGAACAATATGTTTACAAAATATTCATCTTGAGATGCATTTGCATAATAGAAGGAAAGATAGGACACCCATCCTTCTGTGAGGCAGACTAGCTTTCTTGATTTCCATCATTTGACATGTCAGCTCGGAACTTTGAAGTTACATAGAAGGAATCAAATTGTTTCTACACAACTTTATATCACCAAATATTCAAAGTAAAATTTCATATGCTTTATTTTAATGTTTATATTTAGACATAACTTAGTGTATCTGTGAGCTCTTTGAATAAGAAGAGACAGCATGGCACACAAAAAACAGAGAGAGCTCAGAAAAAGTAATAAATTCCATATTGTTCAGTAGTGTCTTCTAAAACAATGGTTCTCAAGCTTCTTATATTGTTACCCCACTAAAAAGTACATTTCACATGGTGGCCCAGTATTCACACACCATATATACCCACACACATATGCATATCTATGTTCTATGCACACATGTGTATTTACACGTGTATACAGAAATGCTGTACACCTGCATATTTACATCATTTACCATCTGCAATGAACTAGCATGTTTTCTTTTCTATTTTTTTTTAATTTATTGTAGATGCTGGCCTTGACTCTCAAGTTTCTTTCAGAACCTGCTAATGGTCACAACCATCTACTTCAAAAACACTGTTTCACATGAACTCATTTCAATCATGTTCCCTTTAGCACAAGACTCAGGAACTAAACCAGATTCCCATCACACTGTATCTGTAATAAAAAATAAATAAATAAGTAGCTGGTCCCACGTGATCAAGCATCACATGGCAAAATTGTGAAGCACAATGAGGTGCCAAAGCACCCTAATTATCAGGATAGGGACCAGGTGAGGGCTGAAGGGAACACAATAAACAGCTTTACCAGCAAAGGCTTCAGCTCAGAGTGGACCAACCAGGTCAACCTCTGCTTGTGGTCTGAACTCTAGCAAAAGGTTTCAGTTTCTCAGAAATGTGGCCTCTTAAACCACAAGAAAGCTTAAGACCTCTTGATCTGATCATGTCTATACTGTACCCGGATGCACCCATGAAGCAGTTCTGTTCATTGAACAGGCTTGTAATGAGCACCTACTACACTCCAGACACTGGCGTAGTGCTCAGTGAGCAAAACAGATGCGGTATCTATTTTGTCCAAGAATAGAAGGCATGTTTCTGGTGCTCTGATTGTTATGTTTCTGCCATAATATTTGCTTCAAGAGCCATTTGTCTGTTGTAATATTTATTTTAGAGAAAGTTTTGATAAAAACGAACCAACACTCTCTGACTATAACTGGTCAGATTAAATCTTACAGTCCACAGAGGGAAACCAAACTGCCACCTCAGCCCAGCAATGAAGTCTTCCAAGATGTGGCTTTCCCATCAACCATGCTGCTTTCTGCTCTGTCCCCCTTGGAAATCTGGGCTAAAGTGGAAGCTCACAGATTAGGAGTAAGAAGGTTAGAATATGAATCCCAGATAAATCAATTACTTTCCCCAGGACCCTAGTTTCCTTCAGCATACATGTGCATAGGGAATCCAATCAGCACATGAATTTGGTGCACCATCTGTGAACTGTAAAATACTATACAGATGTCAACCATTATGGTCAGGGTCCCTTATGAGGGTACTCCTCAAAGCAAAATGATTGAAAGATGGAGTGAAAATCATGAAAGGAAAGTGAGATGTATCAATGGACCAACTTGTCAGAGTAAAATCAATAACAACATAACATGGCCTGATTTGGCATTATGTGATACAAGGCCCAGCTTGGACCCCCTGACCTTGCTGCTTCCTGTGGGGTGTTGATTTAGAGGCGTCCTAAGCTGGATCTCCAGAAAACCAGACTCAGCAACAATCCACCCTCTCTGAGACATCATCTCTTCAACTGTGAAATGGAGACAACAGCAGTGGAACCTATTTTGTGGCACTATTCTTTGATATGAGGCTCTTAAAGCATTTAAAACAATGTCTAGGATATTTTTGGTGCTCAGTGATGATCATCTATTACTATTAATTCCAAGATATTGACAATACCTTGCACGTCATAGGGTATACATGACAATTAGATGAAATAAGGTAAATTGAACATCCAATAACTGCCTGATGTCTAAAAGACATTAGAATTGTAATCTTTCCCTTTCTATTCTTACCCCTCACGTAGAGAATTGTAGTCTAAGGGACATGCTATAAGATAATTTCTCTAAGTTGGTGGTTCTAAAAGTTTAGCACAAGCAGCCATCTGCTGGAGAATTGTTTAAAAAAAAGAAACAGACAGCAGTAGTGGGTATCCTCTCTTATGGAAAGGGAACCCAGAAATCTGAGTTTTAACAAGTAATCCCTGTACGAAGAACATAAACCATAGATTAAAAAAAAAAAAACTTCCTGAGTGGTCTAAGCTCTTGTTACTCAAAGTATGGTCCCTAAGGTGGTAGCAATAGCATCCTCCTGGAATTTGCTAGAAAGGCAAAATGTCAGCCCCACCTGACTTGCTGAATCAGAAGCATCATCTTAACAAGGGCCCTAGGCAATCCCTTCAGGTGTTAGCTACAGTGGACAGTGTTAGGCTAGACTCTGCTACGAGAGTGAGGTAACTGGGTCTGCCCATAGACCTCGTTGGCTGCTTCTCCTCTAAGAAAGCATCTTCATTGCTTCATTATCAGGATAGGGACCAGGTGAGGACTAAAGAGAACACAATAAACAGTTTTACCACCAAGGGCTTCAGCTCAGAGCGTACCAACCAGGTCAACCTCTGCTTGTGGTCTGAACTCTAGCAAAAGGTTTCAGTTTCTCAGAAATGTGGCCTCTTAAACCACAAGAAAGCTTAAGACCTCTTGATCCAATCAGAATGTTTGCCATAATTTCAGCTTTCTGATAGATCAGAAGAAAAATATGATTAATATAAATTATTTGATATGTGTGTGCATATACATATACATATATATCAACATTTATTGAATTATTAATTAATCATTAATTAACGATTGAATTATTATTAATCATTAAGCTACATGAAAATTAATATCTAGAGAAAAAAAAACTATCCTAAATATGTCTCTCTCCTGATGATTTAATTGTTATTTTATATATTGAGATAACAAATTATTAGGAAGATTTTCATTGGCTATACCTCAAAATTAAGTTGATATTCAATTATATCACACTATTGGCCTAGAGTTTTCATAGATTTATCTTTGTGCCTGTTGGTATAGTTTTAGTTGTTCCACTGTTCCTTTAAATATTTTTAAAATACAGATATAATTAATATGCTGTGAAGTACACAGCCCAACAGATGTTTTCATACACATACACCCATGTAACCACCATCCAGAACACCCGTATAACCACAACCCAGAACAAGATAAAGAGTATTTTACATATTCCCATCAGTTTAACTGATGCCTCATTTGCAGTCAATAGCTCCCAAGCCCAATCCCATTATGCTCACTTCTAACACCAGACATTAGTTTGGGCCATTCTTGAATGCCATGCAAATTGAAACATAATAGATTATAGTAACCCTCTGTGTCTATTGTATTTCATGACTTTGAAATGCATCCATTTTTAATGTACCACTTGTTATTGTCATTGTTGTTTGTTTAAAACAGTAGTTTATCATTTTTGTTGTTGTGTAGTTTTCCGTTATTGAATATATCACCATCTTCCATATCCATGCCTGTGTTGACAGGCACACAAATTGTGTCTGTTTGGGAGTATTATGAGTGCAACTGATGTCAACACCTGTGCACCATCATCTTGATGGACACGAACACTTCCATTGGGTGAATGCCTAGGAATGTGTTGCCCTTTTAATAGTTTTCAGTTTTGAGTAAATCCTTTCTGGAAATATTTTGGTTATACATTAGGGTTGGTTGAAAGGAAGAAAGTATAACAGGAACAGGAGGGAAGAAGTGGAAGAGAGAAAGGGAATAGAGGGAAAACTTACAAGAGTGTTTCAAGATCAGGTACTGCGTGGGGCCAGGGGCTGCTCAGGAACCAGATTCCTGAAATGCATGCACTGAAGTGAGTCATCTCCTCTTCCTGGCAGCTTACTTTATTCACCTAAAAGAAGTGTTGGAAGCCTGGATGTCCTCACTGATTCTTTCCAGCTTGATGGCCTGGGAATTTTAAAGGGCTTTTTTGATAAGGGACATAGTTAGCTGTTTGTAAAGGGAATGAACAGATTCCCGCAAGGAGACTTCTCCAGCTCTTCCATGATTTCTCACCTCTGGCCTTGCCTCTCTCCAGTTCTCCCTGAATTCCCCTTTCAGGGGCAGATCTTGTTAAACTGACCCATCAGAGCTCACACTTCCACCAGGCCACACCTACAGGAGGCCGGGTCTCTGTGCCTAGTAGGAGGAACTCAGGTCAGGCTGGTCCTGTCACCCTCCCTCTTGCCCCTCCACCTGTTGGTCTAGGTGAATATTCTCAGGGAACTCGGTGAACATCTCAGCAATCCTTCCCTTTTATGATGCTTCAGTCCATGAGTCCCAACATTTAAATATGGGGAAGACAAGATACCTCCGCTTCATCCCCACTTTACCAGATTTAACCCAGAATTGTTCTAGATTTGTGCATTGTGTGTTCTGGATGCTGACTGCCTTGAAAGAGGCATTTTCTTGTAGTCGAGGGCTGCTAACTTCTTCCCCTGCAGGAAAAATTCTGGAAGGGAAAACAAGGGAGGTGTGATAGGATTACCGGGGCTCCCTAGAGGCCTAAGGACTTCAGGAGGTGGGCAGGAAAGACACAAGCCCTGCACCCCTGGGAAGTGAGTTTTCACAAGGAGTCCCTGGAGAGTGCAGATGCTCTGTGGCTGCCAGGGGCCTCAGCCACAAACACTCAGCCACAGATCCTGAGGGCTGCTTAGACTGGGCTGCCCATGGGAATAAAGGCCCTGGTGAGAGGGAGCCAGGGCCCCAGGAACAGCATCACCTGCAGGACCCAAGCTTGTCATGGGAGATGGTCTTGGGAACCTGCCAAACGCCCCACCTGAGACTTCCTCCTACATAACCCAAGCCCCGCCTGCAACAATTTCAGTTATCATAAGGTTTTATTTGCCCACTCTAGATATAAATAAAAGGAACAGATACCACCTGCCCAGCACACACAGTATGTGGTGAAATCAACCTCAGACCTGGCATGACCACGAAGCCCACATCCTCTTCACCATGCTCAGCTTTCATTCTACAAACACAGAAATGGTAGCCCAGAGAGCCTTTGTGAGTTGTCAGAGCCCAGCTTCAAGCTGGGACTCCAGGCTTACTCCTGGGTCAGCCCAAGTCCAGCTGCTCTGTGTGTTATGCAACAAAGACCAGAGCCCTTTGTGGCTCTCAGAACATTTTTCTAAAATATCATGAAGAGATTGTCTTGTCATCTCGGTTCCAAAGACATAGGTAGTGAGTGGGCCTTGCCTTGAAGTCTAGTTCTGCTCTTCATAGAGTAACATTGGCAAGTTACTGAGCATTTCTGTGGTTAGGGTCTGTGTCTATATGATGGATAGTAACGTAGTAGTGCCTTCATCAGGTGTTAGGAAGACTGGCATAGTCTACACAGCTAGTTCACTAACATATTGGACAGAGAAGAACCACACCACAAATTCTCATCATGATAAATTCCGTCCTATTTTTCACTCATCCCCAGGAAAGGTGGCTCCGCTGGAGGACCAAGGACTTCATGACACTCACAGGTCTTCATGCGCATACTTCCCTGGGGACTTGTCTTAGATCAGAGCAAAAAGGTCAAAGTCCACATCTCACTTCATAATTTCCTGTCTGGTTGCCTCCTTATAACTGCCAGAGCCTGAGCTGGACTTCAAGACTCCAAATTTGGAAAGGACATATTTGGAGTTCAGCCAAGAAAAGGACTCCATCCTTGTGGACAGCACAGAGGAATACATCTCCTTGCACTGACAAAGAGGTGACAACTGATCCACTTGCTGACTTTGGGTCCTACAGATATTCAGAGGGGCTACAGAAAGCCTCCCACCATGAGAGCTAGAGGGATCCTCCAGGAGGAACAGGAGAGAATATTCTTGGATTGAAAATCAAGCCTGGAGCACTGGGAACAGGCTGAGGAGCAGAGAGCAGATGGCCTTGACTTTGAACCTCAGATTCCTCGCCTGTAAAATGAGTAGATTTAACTGTCAATGCTACCAAAAACATTAAATCAGAAGTATTTGTGGCATGTAGCAAGCATGTTAAATAGCAATATTATAATGATGATGATGATGATGATGGCAGCATACTTCGAGGCACAAAGAAAAGTGATTCATTAAAATATTAAAATGTCCTATGAATTAAATCCTGGATGATTTGTCTTAATATCTTGAAAGATTTTAAAGTTTATTAAAAAAACTAAAAGTGCAGTGGTCTTGCATGGAGAAACTAAATAGACAGTTCTAATCTTAGTAAAAGTAATTTTGTTTTTTTCCAGAGACGCAAGGCTGTAATAGAGTGTCAGGCTCCAGTACCTAAGTGACATCTAAGACCACAGGACGAAGAAAGGAAATACGACTTGGAATCACCAGAACACTTTGTGAACCACCCAGGAGAGTTGTTAACCCTAAGGGGAGGGAGAGGAGCTGAGGAATTGCAGGTCAGGTAATGTGAGTGTCAGCTGAGATTCAAAAGTAATGTTCCCTTGCTAGTATAATATCATCCTTCCCTGGGTGGATGGCTTGGAGAAGCACATGGTGTGTGTGTGTGTGTGTGTGTGTGTGTGTGTGTGTGTGTGTGTACACGTTTCCTCCTGTAAGGTACATATGGGATAAAACATCAGGACTCCAAAGTTTGGTGGGTGTGCTCAGCTATAGGAGGAAGGGCAGGATGGGAGGGGAGTGAAGGAGAACCTTACCAGAGTCACTTTAGACCTGCAAAAACCTACAGACCAGAAGCCATTGGAGCTGACCCCTAACTGCCCTTCAGCATCTAGCACGGTGATTGGCCCATTGAAGGCAGACTGTGAACATGAGTTGGAAGAAATGAATTGGTGAAGTAGCAGACAGGCATTGCAGACACAGATAGACAAGACCCAGGGCCTCACACGCCAATCTGTCCAATGAAAAGGAGATGCAGTTACCTGCGAAGAAAGGGAAATTGAGCTCTTTAATGGCTAATAAGGGTTGAAGCTGTAGCTCAGTGGTAGAGCACTTGCCTAGGGTGCATAGGGCTTTAGGTTCAATTTCCAGGATGGAAAAAACATAATAAATTAAATGGCTAAGAATGGGTCCAAACATTCTCAAAGGCAAGGCTCTCTCACCTCTCTGGGATATACTGCCCAGTCACAGGTATACTGCCTCCCAGAAAAAGCACCAGCCTCGGTGTTTGGACCTCAAGAGAGGCTTCTTCCCCCAGAGCTGCAGGTCCAAGAGACCAGAGACATTTTTCTTGAGGATACTAAGTGAAAGTCCAAAGGATGCCTAGCTCTCTGCAGAAAAAATGACCACTGTGGTTGAGGAGGAGTGAGAGGGAGAGTTTTAACTCTTGGATGAACCAAAACCAAAAATGCAGAAGGGGGAGGAGGACCCCTCACCATAGGCATTTCTGTAGTTGTTTTGATAGGCAAAGGCATGACAGAGAGGAGCCAGTGTGGTTGCGTGGTGGAGCACCTGTGATGGGACCCTAATGTGAAGCTGCGGAGGTAGGCAGGGACCAGATGACACCATGCTAACAACTATGGAATTTATTGCCAGGATCCAGGGGTGTCGTGGGAGATTTTATAAGCTAGGCAGTGTCAGGACCAGATCTGATGCTGAAAGGTGAATTTTCATTCAGACTCTCAATGTGTAATAAATGGCACAAATGGCCACCTGCCCTTTCCATTCCTGCCTGCACACTGTTGGCTGTGTGCCTTGAAGCTCTTTTCATCAACAGTAGAAGATATTCTCCCTGCTCACCTTTCTTTAATCTGGACTTGGCCATTTGACATCAGGAAACATGATGCAGAGTAGAAAAGAGCTTGCACATTAAGGTTTTCTCTGTCTTGCTGATCTCAGAATCCTGAGACCACCATGGAAATGGGCCTGAGCTAGCCTACTAAGGGAAGAGAAGTCACGTGGAGGAGACTGAGACACTGATGTCAACAGCCTACCCAACTGAGAGCCATGTGTGATCAATCTAGATTATACAGCTTCCAGTTGATACCAGCTGAATACGGGGGCAAGGACAAGCCCCGCAGAGATCAGCACACTGATCTGGTCCACAAGAGCTGCCCAACCCATGCACCACAAGAAAACAAAAAGCTGCCACTTGAAGCAACTAGTATAAGGGGTAACCTCAGTGTCAACTTCTGTCTGCACATACCAACACGATTCAATGATATTAGGCAAAGGAAGAAAATGAAAAATCCAGAAATCAATCCCAAGTGTGTGTGTGTGTGTGTGTGTGTGTGTGTGTGTTTTTAAGTAATATAAAGCAAGATCTGGGAATGTCGTTCAGTGTTAAAGCACTTGCCTACCATGTGGGAGGCCCAAGGTTTAATCTTCAGTATCTCCAAAGGCAACAAAAAGTTAATACATGGCCAAGGTGATATTTCAAGGCAGTAGAAAAGTGTTTGATTATTTAATAACTAGTCCTAGCATAAGGTTATCCTTCTAAAGAAAATAAGTTTGGCTTCCTATTTCACATTAATCATTTTAAAGTAAACGAAAAAGCTACTTAAATGTAAAAAAAAAAAAAAAAAAACAGAGAAAATCAAGGGAACACATATTTACCTATACAACCTAGGAGGTGGAGAGACCCTTCTAGATGCAGAAAACCCAGAAGCAATAAAAAGAATACTGATATAATTAGACACTGTGATGCTTAATTTTGTCAACTGAGCTACAGGGATTGATATTTAGTCAAAAAGCATTCTGGGCATGTGTATTGAAAGAAATTAATATCTATATCAGAAGACTGAGTGAAACAGTTCTTCCTTCTAATGTGGAGGGGCCTCATCCAATCAGTTGAAGGGTAAACAAAAGGTTTCTTTTTCTGAGAGGAAGAAGGAGCTCTGGCCTGACAGCTTCACCTGAGACATCAATATTTTCTGTATTTTGGACTCCAACTGATGCTCCAACTGTTGGTCCTGAGCCTGCTGGCTTAGAACTGGAGTTCACACCATCAGCTCCCTGGGTCTCTAGCTTACATTTGCAGACTATGGACTCTCAAACTCCATAATCATATGAGCCAATTTATTATAAGAGATCATTAAAAAGACAGAGAGAAAGACACACAAACACATCCCATTGGTTCTGTTTCTCTGGAGGACTCTGATTAATAAAACTATTAAAATAAAAAATGCATGTATGCCAAAAGATGCCCTGGAGCCAATAAATAAATGACTGAGAAGATTGGAGGCAAATAAGAATACAGGTGACAAAAGACTAGTTAAGTAATTGTACATTACCAAAATGAAAACAGTAAGATCTACGAATGTGTAAACTATAGATGAGAAAATTCAGGGGGACAGAAAACACATAAAAAGATGCTCAAGTTCACATCATCACCTGGGAATAGCAAGGCATGACCTCCTATATCCACCTGCAGGCAAGAGCAAAAACGCCCAGTAACACTGGTTGCTGGTGACGATGGGGGAATGTACTCACATATGACTTAGAACTGTTACCTATTAAGCCATTTTGTAAAGAAAATGGTGACATCTGTTCAAATGTAAAAGTCTAAAAAGTCTACGTTCTACTCAGGAATCCCTTTCAACCAAGGAATCTCACTCTCAGGAATTGATCCCAAGAAATAGAAGGAACCGTATGTAAGCACATTTAATGCAGCATTGCCAAAAATGGAAACAAAAGACACAACACGTCCATCAGTAAAAGGTGATGGAATGAATTTCACCGCAACTATATGTAAAATACTGAGTAGGCATTAAAAATAAAAATAACTTTGGGCAAAAACAGTTAACTTGACGGAATTCTTACTAGGTAATGATAAATTTAAAAATGTAGAGATTGTAGGTAGATACATACATGTGGATTGAATGCAATGCTGTTTTCCCAAAGCAAACAATCTCCAAATCCCTTCACTTATGCATTTATTGATGAATAGATATCTGTATGTTTTCAAATGGCTATGAAAACATGGGAAAAGTACCAGAAAAAAGATATGCTTCTAGTTAAGATGGATTGACAGGAGGGGAGTGAGAAGATATGTGGCAAGAAAAATAGCAGAATTAGAAATAGGGGAAAAAAGAGATGACGACATGTAATAACACAGTTACATGGTATGATTCCTTTGTATACAATATAAGTTAATCTATAAAAATAGAATAAAACATTATATATATAATACATATATACACACATACACATCCACACTGACACACTGGTTTGTAAACATATCCATCTATCAATTGACAATTTATTCTTGAGCACCTACTAAGTTCCAGGTATTATTCTAAAGATACAACATTAAAAAGACATAAAAATCCCTGCCACGATGGGGTAGACACAGAGTAATGACAGCATTCTATTATACTACATGCTTATAACAATTATGCTATATAATAGGTTTTATTATTAATAATTGGTAAGTACTATGGAGAAAAACAGTTCTTGGAAGAGGGTTACAGAATGCCACAGTTCAGCGAGTGGTGCAGTTTAAATGAGGTGGCTCGAAAGGTGTTCACTGCAATGGTGATCTTTGAATAAAGTCTTGAGAGAGTTGAGTGAATAAGGAGGTTGGGGAGGAGGCTGTAGAAATGATGCAGGAGACAGGTGGCAGTGACCTAAACCAGAATGGCGGTGATGGAGGAGGTCCAAAGTGGTTGGATTCTGAATATATTCTGAAGAAAGAGCAGAAGAATTTGCTGAAGGATTCAGAGGAATGTGGCAGAGGAGAAGTATTCATGGATAGCTACAAGATGTTTGGAAACTGAACCAAAGAAATTATAGGATTTTCATAAACAAAGATCAGGCAGCATTCAAGTAGAGCCAGTTTGCAAGGACAGGAGAGGTGGGAGCGTTAAAAGTTCCATGTTGGCCAGGTTAACTTCCAAGAATCAATGAGACAGACGGCGTGACAGTAAGTAGGCTATTGGATATAGAAATTTGGAATTCAGGCAGCGGTCTGCTCTGGACGTATAAATTTGACAGTCAGCAGCCCAAAGCGTTTTAAATTCTGGAACTGAATATTATGACCAAGGGAAGAGTGCATTAGAAAAAAGAAAAGGCCCAAGGACTAAACTATGAAAGATAATAGACATGCTCTAAATTCATAACATGTACATGGTATAAAATGACAAATAGCAAATTCCAAACTAGTGAGTATGATTGTTTGGTTAAAAGGAAACCCGTACCCTTACATTATTCCATATGTGTGTATGTATGTAACAAAGAGAAAGCACAAGGGTACACTTGAAGTTAACAATGACTACTTAGGGCAGTGGAAATGGAGCTGTCACTGGGGAGAGGATCATTAATTATGTCTTCATATATCATTGAATTTTTGTTCATTTTAACATGCTTCAACAGGTAGTTGTTACAATTTGTAAAACATTAAAATAAAGAACAGAAAAGAGTTTGCTTCCCCCTCAAAACAGTCCTTTCTGATTTACGTCTAGATGAGAGGATTGGTAACACAAATTCTGTACAAAGTATTGTACAAAGACTAAGACCAAATTGACAGGGCAGAAAGACATCTTGCTGCTCCACACATAAACAGCATATCAGCTACAGAGTCCAAGGGAGGAGGCTGGCATTAAAACATCTCTGTGAGCAAGAGCTCAGCCCCAGGGAAAGATTCAGCCCATCATCTTTGACAGAAATTGAGCTGAAGAAAAGAAGTATCCATTCTGGAACGAAAATTAGGAAAAGTGCTTCCATAGAGGCAGAAAGTTTCAAGTAGAAAACATGAAGAGGAGGAAGAGCCTCACATGCTGGACTGGACCTGGAGGAAGAGCTTATCCTGATTGCATGAGCAAGTTCTGGCCCAGAGACAAATATCAAGCTTATAGTATATTGGATCAGACTGTTGGCTCTGGACTCCTCCTGACTGCTGTAGGTCCAGCTCTGCCATTCATCTCACCAGACCCAAGTATTGCACCTCTTTGTATCTCCATCTCCTTATATGGAAATAATAGGAGGAAGAGGAGAAGGGTGATGATGATGATGATAGTACTTCCTTCATTCAAGTGTTTTGACCAAATAAGGCAATTCTTTAAAAAAAAAAAAACTTAATTAAATGCCCAATATATGGCAAAAACACTAAATTCTTACTGTTATTACATTATCAAAATAATCTTCATAAAGTCAGTTTGGTTAATACTATGGGTTGAATTGTGTCTGCCAGAAAGGTATGTTGAAGTCTTAATACCCAGAATCTGTGAAGAATGACCTTATTTGGAAACAGAATTTTTTTTTCTTTTTAAAATGTTTTTATTCTAATTTGTTGTATATGACAGCAAAATGCATTACAATTCATGTTACATATAAAGGGCATAATTTTCCATATCTCTGCTTGTATACAAATTATATTCACACCATTCATGTCTCCTTTATATGTGTATTTAGGGTAGTAAATGTCCATCTCATTCCACCATCTTTTTTTTAACCTCCTTGCCCCCTTTCTCCCCATCCCTCTCCTTTGCCCTCTCCATCCCTCTCTAGAGTTTGTCTAATCTTCCCATGATCCCCATCCCAACCCCACTATGAATCAGCCTCCATATATCAGAGAAAACATTCAGCATTTGACTTTTTGGGATTGGCTACCTTCACTTAGCATTATATTCTCCAACTCCATCCGTTTACCTGCAAATGCCATAATTTCATTCTCTTTTAATGCTGAGTAATATTCCATTGTGTATAAATGCCACATTTTATTTATCCATTCATCTACTGAAAGGCATCTAGGTTGGTTCCACAGTTTAGCTATTGTCAATAAACATTGATGTGGCTGTGTCCCTGTAGTATGCTGTTTTTAAGACCTTTGGGTATAGACTAAGGCGTAGGATAGCTGGGTCAAATGGTGGTTCCATTCCCAGTTTTCCAAGGAATCTCCATACTGCTTTCCATATTGACTGCACCATTTTGCAGCCCCATCAGCAATGTATGAGTGTGCCTTTTCCCCACATCCTTGCCAACACTTATTGTTATTTGTATTCTTAATAGCTGCCGGGTTTATTTGCAGATGTAATTGAGACATGGTCATACTGGATTAGGGGAGCCCTAAGTCAACGACTAGTGCCCTTAAAGAAGAGAAAACTTTGGACACAGACACACAGGCAAAAATATCATGAGGAGACTCAGATAGATCTCAGAATGAAGCAGCTCTAAATTACAGGAAACTAAGGATTACTAATAACCACCAGAAGCTTGGAGAGAGACAGGGAATGCACACTCCCCCGTGACCTCCCAAAGTAGCCAACCCCGTTATTTTTATTTCAATCTTCAAGTCTCCAGAACTTTTTACATAAAAAATTTCTCTTGTTTTAAGCCACCAAATGTATAGTGTTTTTAAATGTCAGCCACAGGTAATTAAAGACTTGGAAGCCATTGGAAAATTTGCTAGTAGAACTTCACTACCACAGAAAACATTTTGGTTTGAGGATTATAGTCTTATGAATTTGAGCAAGCTAACTAAAGTGAAATATTGCTTCATTCACCAAAACCTTCCTATAGGGGATTTCCTAGTAATTCAGAGAAGACAAGAGATTGCCACAGTCCTTGAAAAACAAATTCTTTGGATGCAATAAGCATTATGCAACAGTATAACCTGATGGACTGAACTGAATACCAACATAGAATAGGATTTTTATTGAAGTCCCTGAATGATCATAAAAGGTCATCATATTAAAGCTTATGGGCCATTTTCACAGGAAAGAGAACAAAAATTATAAATATTGATTCTTATATCTACCTATTGCCATTCACTATTTTAAATATTTTTTTTTCATTTACTAACCTATTTAATTCACATTATAACCCTTTTCATGTAATAAAGACCTGTTGATACTATTTTTTTTGTATTTGTTGTCAAATGCTTTTACCTAACAACACTTGCAAAATGCCTTCTACACAAATTCAAACTACCAAAGATACATGTTCCCTTGCCAGGGGACAGTTTTCCCTGGGAAGAAGTTTCCCTGGCAGAGATTATATTTCCCAGTTCTCTCGTATTCATCTGGGTAGGGTCTTGTTAGTAGATTATGGCCATTGAAATATGAACAGAGGTGATTTGCATTTAGTCCAGGACAAAGGATTTAAATGTATGGCAATCCTTCCCTCTTTCCTTTCAAAAGCTGAGTGTATGTAGAAGATATCCATCCTCAGCTCTCCGCAAGAGTTCACTCTGGGCTTCTTTGGCATACATTTATCCTATTTGGGTTATCATTATTTTTGCCATCATTATAATTATCATCAACAAACATTCACCTTTTAGAAAAAAGAATGAACACTTGAAATTCCCCTCTTACATGAAGTCATCCCTACCAAAGAAATTGAAAACTCACTTCCATGTATCCAATGTTTGAAGTTTGGGTCAAGAGAAAAACCTTTCTTGATGCATTTGTTCATTTTCTTGCCAAGTCCCTTCCAAGTAAGGACCCTATTTTCCCTGAAGTGTTTAGAAATGACACTTTAGCTTGACAATTGCTGGCATTCAGACTGTGACTCCAGCTGTGAAGAGAGATAAAGGTGGTGGCTAGACCTGGCCGATCAAGCTCACCCAGCCCTTCATATCTGGGCAACTGATGGGTCATAAACAATTTGGGAACATGTCTACCTCACTGAGTAGCTAAGCAAGTGAAAAGCTCATTTCCTCAGATGGCAAAGGAAGTTTTCGACCGCAGGGTTGTCTGGAAAGAGAGAAACAGAGAAATGAGTATTCACAATATTAGATGCCATTTTGAAGCTGGTCCTTAAAAGCCAATCTTCTTTTTCCTAATTATCACTGATTGAAACAAATACACGGTGGACATTCAATCACTCTGTTTTCCCTAGTGCAATGATATTGAGTGCTGTTTGAATTGTTTTTGGCTTTGTTTTGCTTTTGTTTTCCTGAGTCTATCAGTTTATCATTTACAGACCGAAGATTTGCCTCCACATCAGGGTGGCAGGAGAGAAGTGTGTAGGGCAATCTATTGTAAATGTTCTTTGTAGGTCATTTCCTTCTCCTTGGCACTTGGTGTCCACTGTCATGACCTAACTCTACCATTGAAGCAGGAAAGCAGCCCAGGCAATTTGTAAACAGGAATGGTCCTACTGCAATAAAGATTTACTTACAAAGCAAACATTTCAAATAAAATTAGAAAGATGAAGGAACTCCAAGGCCACAAGCCTAGGGGGTCACAGGAGTATTCAAGGGAAAGACCTGAGATTAAAGCCGGGTTGGGGGGAGGTCAAGGGGAAGGGGGTACTTTAAAAGAAGTCCAAAGTATCAGGGGCCGATGAAGCAGCACAGGACAGACAGTGATTGAGCTATCGGTCTATGTGTCCTTGATGGATTATTTATACAGTGAGGGAAAGAAAGAAATCAAGGCAGATTATGACTAAGTATTTTATTTGAGAAACAAGGTCACACAACATGGGAGATTAGAAATCAAAAGTTCCTTTTAGTCAACACATGATTTGCAAGCTGTTTTCTTATAAAATGCTGAATCAGGGAAATCTTCTATTCCCAGATTTTGGAAATAAGTTATAGCATATTCCAGCTCACAGAGTGGTTTTGAAGAAAAGTGCTTAATGGAGGATCTGGTATAAAATAGGTTAACCATGAAAATTGTTTTCCTTCCTCCTCATTTATTCAGTCAACAACTATTTATTTTATTTTGTATCAAGCACATACTAGGCACTGGGGTAGGAATTGTTGAAGAGTAACTCAGCATAATCCTCATGGACCACAGAAACGTTCCAGAGGGATGTATATAAATCTGGGTGAGGAGATGGATGGATGTTGATGTAGACCATTAGTTCTTAACCAGGGCTGACTTGGCCTCCCAGAGGACATTTGAAATTTTCTAGAGACATTTTGGGGTGTCATTTTAGGGCACATAGGCAATTGGAATCTAACGGTGGAGGCCAGGAATACAGGATAAAGTGCTAATATGCATCAAATAGCCCCACCCAGGACAAATAAGTATTCATCTCAAAACGTTAATACCATTTTGAAATGCCTTAATACAGCTAATGTGTGTGTGTGTACACGCGAGAGTGTGCACAAGAGAAAGAGAGAGAAATGCGTGAGAAGGTTAATACAAATGAACAAAAGGGTGGGAAGAAAAATAATAGTTTCTGGAGAGATGGGGGGGCTAATTTATGTACAAATATCAAGGGGTTTTCCTTGAAGAAATGAGTCCTGAATAAAATAAAGCCTCTGCCATGGTGATATACAGGAAAAGAATTTTCCTGATAGAATGACTAAGTCTTGTAACTGACCACCTGTCCAAGTCTTAAAAACTCTTGAATCTCATCATAAATGTGGAATATTAGTCATTAATTTTTGTTTTAATCTTCAAGTATTTATTCACCTCTTACTTTTTTTTTTTTTTTTTTTTTTACATTTTGACAATGATGAGTAAGACAAAGGTTTTTAATTTGAACAGACTTAGAATCAAATCCTGGATTAAGAACTGATTATATAACCTTGAAAATTTTTATTTTTAATCTTCATACTCTGGATTGTTTACTTATAAGTAATCTTAATAATAGCAAATACATAAAATGTGCTTATTTCTAAAATCTCGGGAAAATACAAGGGAGACCAATAGAGGAAGTTGAGAGGGAGGGTGGAGGGAAGGGCATGGGAAATACTACCAAATTATGCTACACTTACATATATATATAATAATAAAAATATTACATACATATATAATAAGCACTATATATAGTTTATTATAATATGTGTAATTATATTGCACTAATTAAAATAGTAATAATAATAATAACAATGATCAAAGAGAGATCAATAGAGCAGAGCAAGTAGATCAGAGGGCCAGAGGAGGGAAGGGAAAAGAAAGGTACTGGGCAATGAGATGATCCAATTAAGTGTATGTATGAATATAGCATAACAAATCTCATTATTATGATAATTATAACTCAACCATAAAAAATAAAGGTTCTTTCTGCAAACTAAATGAAATAGCTCTTGGAAAATGTTTATGCCATGTCTGACATAATATAAACAACCCTCTTTGTCTCATCCAATTGTCTTAGGAATGGGAGTGGAGAGAGATGTGAGCCATTGCCTCCTGCCTCTTTCTGTTTGTTAATTACAATAATAAATTAGGAGGCTAAAAAAATCTCAAAAACACTTTTTGCTTTTCTTATTCTTTCCCTTTTCTTTAGCATTCTCCCTCTGAATAAGTTCCAAAGTTAAACAGGTGCAGTCTTCTTGGCAGGAGTAGAAGAGTTTGTCTTTTGAGAGTTTAGGCATAGCAGGAGTGAAGCCAGGGAGCTGTCCAGCAGGGAGTGAGAAACTATAGGCCAGATCATAGAAGCAAAGTCAATTCCCATGCTGGCAACTGGAGAGACATCCACCTTCACAGCACTGGAGAGGAAGAAGTCTTCCAGGAGAGCAAATTTGACTGAGCCTAAGAGAAAGCTTTCATGTAAAGGAGGACACATATCAAGTAGACGGGGTGACCAGAGAAAGGAGTTTTGCAAATGATGGATGTAGTCAGCAGAATCAGAAAAGTGTTGAAGGTGGATGAAGACAGGATGGAAACTGCTAGATTCAGTCATTGCAAGGGCACTTTAAACTGTCCAAATAACTAATTTAGTAGGAAGAAGTGCACAGATCTTTTGGAACACAGTGCCACACAGGCAGTGTATGTGTAGGATATGTTCAGGATGCTCATGGAGAAGGTAATGAACAGGTGGATCACATCTGAAAGAGCATTGAATTGGGCAAGCTGTGAAGGAGCCATGGAGGAGAAGCTGTGTGAAGGCAGGAAGGGCTGTGAAGCCTAACAGCTCTCACGCTATCAACTCTTCTTCGTTGGGTCAATGAGGAGTGAATTAGGGCCTGGACCACAATCAAAAAGTTTGAACTATTGCTTTGGGACTTTGTCAAATCCCTCTAGAGATTAAGCACGCACTGCTGAACTGGGGTAGGACTGACTGAGGTCACAGGGAATCAGCTTGCCGTGGATAGACCTCCACTGTTGTGTGGATCTCTTCATCAGCAGTGGCTGGCACACGGCAGAGCAGAAGCCAGAAGATGACAGACAGCGGATGACTTGGGACAGCACGCTGAGAGGATGAGAGTGAAGAAGGTTGGAGTTGGAAGAAAACATCTCAGAGAGGCAGCAGGTGAAGGTTTGGTCCAAATTTGGTGTTCATTTTGGCTGGGAAGAATTGAGGGGAAAACAGGAATAAAGAAAGAAAATATTTATCAAGCATGCATTGCACATCTACCATGTAAGCACTCCTTCATGAGGCACAGGGGAATAAACACAGGATCCACTGGGAAAGGAAGATAAATTGTCACCTGGAGGGTCCTAGGGATCATCATATTCCAGGGGAAAGAAAACTGTTGAAATGACCTTAAACTTGAGAGGGGACTTATTGATAAAGGCAAGGATATATCTCATAAGGATAAAGGGGTAAAGGGCAGGGTGTACACTGGGTCTTTAGTAAGGACTAGAAACTAGAATAGGAAAACTTCATGGAACCAAATCGTCTACCTTCTCAATTCCTAATGTATGGAGTCCTAGCATCTCTCATATCTGTAAGTCTTCCTTATTGGCAGTCTGGCTTTCTCTTTTGTATTTTCTTATTGATGTTTTAGCAATCAACATTTTACTCAATTAAGAACTCAAGCAAAGTAAATTAGGATGACTGTGTATGGATTCCAAGTTCTAGGGAATCACATGACCTGTTCAGCCCTGCTAAGGGATTGGCTTCCTGTGGACAAGGTGCTCACCTTTCAGTAAAGCAGTCATAGTGGAGGCTTGCAGGATTACTTGTGTAAAGCATGAGAGAATGTAAACAGGGTGGAGACTTGAGAGAAAAGAAAAAGAAAAGAGGGTTTGAGGGTCAGAGTCTCAGAGGGAATTTGATAAATCTTCCATTGCTCTCACTGCAAAGTATAGGTGCCTTGGGAACAATCACATGCCCCATATATCAGGGTACTATTTTCTAGACTCTACAATACATATTAGTGGAGTAAGAGCTTACCCTGAATTCCCTGAAAGTAGAGACTGAAATAAAGGCTTGCATGCAAACAGTTTTTTTTTTTTTTAGGAATGAGATCCTAGACAGGAGGAGTAAGACTCTAGGACATGAAACAAGGGAATGCCACATGGTAATCAGTTCTGAAAATTTTTTGAAAAGATTCATTTGAAAGATTTCTCAACTGTCTTCTCGGGAGGCAGAAAACGTATCCATCACCCTGGCCTTGCTGTCGAAGGATGGACCCACATTTATAGGTCATGCCTGTACAATTCATTCCAAACTCCAGAGTCAGAGAAAATGCAGGGCAGGATGTGAGAGATAGTCACAGCAGAACAGATGAGATGCTATCAGCTTACACCTGATGGAACTGGTCCAACCTGCCAGAAATTGGACATTGAGCAGTGGTTCCATAAGATATGGGGACAGCAGAGTGTGAGGTCATGCACATGGGGATTTCTGGACAAGCACTATCAAAAATAAACAGCATTTGAGATCAGGCTCAGGAGCTCCCATTCATGGGCACTGGCTGCTTCAAAATGGTTCTCCTGAATTCACCAGATGCTGGCCAGCCATGAAGAAGAGGGCTAGAATGTAACATGGTAGAGAAAGAAGAAATAAGAGAGAGAGAGAAAAAAAAGAGGGAGAAGAAATCACATTAATTTTTCCCAATAACATTGCAGTTTAAATGTTTGCCTCCAATTAAAGATGAACAAAGTTATGCTCAAAATCAAAATCTAGGTCTTCTCATCCACAATATCTCTTCAAAGGTTAATCAGATACATCCCCTGCCTTTGAAAGCTTGCGGTCCTGTGGAAGGAAAAACACACAACAAATTAGACCATATGGGGTTTTCAGGCCACCCAGGAGGAAAAAGCCAAGAATTGGACTTAGAATTCCAAAGGTTGGGTAGATGTATTCCAATATACTGTTGATTTTGGCACTAAATAACTTTAGGAAATCTAGGGTATAAAGCACTCAGAAAAGTATGTTTATTTTTTCTTTCTGCTACCATTAAATACACTTATTTCTCTCTTGAACAGTTTCAGCTATTGGGATTTTGGGAAGGAGAAATGAGAAGAAGAGCACACATTACCTGGTGAGTCCAGCTGAGCTGATATCATGCTGGAGATTTTGGTAGAGGATCAGGACTAGGACCCTAGGAGCAGTGAATATAGCAGATGCACCTCTCTACATGTTGTCTTTAAAGGATAAACACATGAGAACTAAGTGGGGCTGCTCAGGACTCTAATTCTTGCTAGTAGTCCAGGTGGAATCATTCCAAAGCAACACAAATCATGAGAAAGCATAAAATGCCAAACTTTGGGCAAAACTCAAAGTTGAGATTAAAAAAAATATATATGTTGACTGTCACCAACCCAACTGTCACACTTATGTGGATTTCTCTAGCAATAGTATCTGGCAAGGAGCAAGACAGAGTCCAGTACAGTTGGTGTGAATGATGTTGGGCAAGATGTCTCGCAGGTGAGTGGAGGCAGCCAGTCTGAATCTTCATGGTCATACATGGTTCCATTACTATATGCTGAGACTGTCAGTCAAGCACTTTCCTTCCTCTCCAGTTCCCACAACCAAGAACATGCATATGCATGTCTCCTCCTGATACATGCATGCATTCATGCACACATTTTAATAAGAATTGGCAGAAACATAAAAGATCATAACACCTTGGAGACACAGGTTCTCAGTGGGTAGTCATTTCTTGTTCCTAAGAAAATTCCTTGAGACTAATAAGGATAGCTACCAGTTTTCCGGAGCTGAAGTTGAACCAGTTCTCTCCTACTTAATGTTCAGAATAACTCTTTGAGATGAGTATTTATTATGCTCATTTCACAGATGAAGAAGCTTCAGTTCAGGGAGATTAGAAATTTGGGCAAAGTCCTGAGCTGGTAAATCATGAGGCTAGGATTCAATTCCATGTCTCCCTGACTTGACAGGGACTTGATTTGATTGAAAGCTCAGGTATTCCCAGTGCACACACAGTGCAATCTCCACTCTGGCTGTGTCTTAAGGTTCTTCTATTGAGGTTTAAAACTGGCATATCCATCCTTTCCTTTCTGTTTCATCAAATGCTGGTAAAATCCAGTACCTCCAACTCTGGATCAAAACTAAAGAGTGGCAACTCTTTATGTGCATTTCACCTAATTTTCATTTTCTTCTGTTTTTAATGTGTATATTGATTACCTTTAAAGAATCACACATTGATTTTGAAAGGTGATGGACCAGGTCCTACTACCCTATATTTTTCATTCACTTATTCTACAAATGTTTATTAGAGCAAATGTTGGCCAGATTCTTAGGACACACAATGAGTAGGTACCTGAATTCAAGGAGTCAATAGTGCAACTAAGCTGGAAAGAAAAGGAGACACAGATAAAGATGAAAACTAGCAAATGTGTGATAAATATCACATTGCCACTGTACACAGTGTGCTGGGAGAGCACAGACATCTTTGCCGATGTCCTGGTGGGTTGGTTAGGAAAGAATTTGAATTTAACAAGTGGATGGAAGGATTATCATCATGGGAAATGGAAAGGTGAGGGAACAGAGCAGATCATGATGGTGGGTGGAATGAGGAGATAAGTGGCATGTCTCGAGTTGACTATAAAACCATGCAAAACATGTGAAATAAACACTTGAATAATGAAAAGAATCTGGGAGAAAGGTCCAGAGCCTTCAGCAAAATGATACTTCTCAAAGCCTAATTACGGACAAGATCATCAAGGAAGTGTACTGGCAAGGGACGAAAAGACAGACATGCATGGAACCTAGGGTAGCTTCTGAGGAAGTCAGGAAATTGTGACATCAATAAATGAAACTGAGAAAGAACCACCCGACAGGGAGGAAGAAAATCATGATGATTTACTTTGTTGTGGTTATTATTATTATGCTAAAATATACATAATATGATATTTATCATTTTAGTCATTTGTAAGTGTACAATTTAGTGGCATTAACCATTTACAATATTATATAACCATCGCCATTATCTGCATCCAAAACTTTTTAAATCATTCTCAACAAAACCTCTGTACCAAATGAAAAGTAACTACCCCTTTCCACCTCACTGTGTCACCTGATGACCTGCATTCTATCCTTTGTCTCTATGAATTTGTTTTAATTCATCCATTGTATAGATGTGTATCTACATTCATACAACAGAAAACTAAAAGGTTTTCTGTTGTATGTATGTAGATACACATCTATACAATGGATTCTTATTCTCCAGTAGAAAAGAATGGAATAGTGAATGTGCCACAAGAAGTTGGACCTTGAAAAATTATGCTTAGCTAAAGAACTGGACACAATGGGACAAACATTGTATGATACCACTTATATGAAGCACTAGAATTAAAACATTTTGGTTGTTGTGAATAATGCTGCTATGAACATCAGGTACAAGAATTTGTTTGAGTCCATGTTTCCAACTCTTTTGTTTATGGGAATTTGGATATATAAGTGGAATTTCTGGGCCCTAAGGTATTTCTATGCTTAGTGCTTTCATTGACTACAAAGCTGTTTTCCACAGAAGCGGCACACTTTATATCCCACCATCCACATATGTTTTTCAGTTTCTCCACATCCTCACCAACACTTGTTATTTTTCCTTTATTTAAAAAAAATATAGCCATCCTAGAAGGAGTAAAGTGGAATTTAATTGTTTTGGTCTCCATTTCCCTGATTGATGCTATTAATCAACTTCTCATATTGGTATTGGCCATTTGTACATCTTCTTTGCAGAAATATCTATTCAGATTTTATCAATTTTCAAATGGTTTGTTTTATGTTTGTTGCTTAAGGGTGCCAACTTTACTTGTACCTCACAATCCATACAAAAATTAATTCAAAAATCAATCAAATACCTATACTTAAGAGCTGAATCTATAAAACTCTGAGAAAATATTGGGGAAAATCTAAATGGAGTTGGATTTGGCAACAGTGTCATGGATGTGACACCAAATCAGAGGTAACAAAAGAAAACTAAAGGGGTAAAGTGGACTTCATCAACATTAAGACTGCTGTGCCCCATAGGACACTGTTAAGAGCGAGAAGACAACCCCCTGAATGGGAGGAGATGTTGGTACACTTTGTGTCTGGTAAGGAATTAGTATGCAGAATGTAGCAAGAGGCTTTAATGTCCTGGGAATCCTAAAGAAAGTCTATCAAATGTGGATGGAAGATCAAAATGGTGCTTCAGAAAACTGACCACCGGATTTGTCAATTTGCAAGTCAGTGGTAGCCCTGGAGTGAGAGGGTCCCACAAAAAGGTGGGGAAGAAAGTCTGGTTAGACTAGTGCTAAAGAAGAAGAGGAAGAGAAGAACTGAAAACAAAATAGATGGCTTTCCCCAGACTTGAAGCCAATGGGGAGACTACAGTGTGATGGAGACTCACAGGAGAAGTAGGGTCAAGGGATTATGTGGGACAAGAAAAAGGCAGGTGACGGTGAGCTGGCTGAAATGGCCCCATGGAGAGGACTGCTTCTAAGGATATAAGGAACAGGTGTTGCCATGCCCGGGGCGGGGTCTGGATACAGAGATGTGGTGTGATGGTTTGGTTTTGTGACCCTTGAGGAGCAGAACTGGTCTATTTTGCATCTCCATTTGCTGGACACCAAGCTCGTGCTTTGTATCTGCTCTCCTGTACGTTTTTTCCATGAACGCTCTTTTAAGCTGCCTAGAGGCGCAGGAAGATCAATGATCTCGAGCTAGAAACAGCATGGCCAGGGCTCCCAGCTTCACCTACCTCAGTCCAAACAGCATGTTCCCTGTCTCAACACCTCCCACTTGCTGTAAAGGAGAAAATAACTAACAACCCTGGGCCCTGGCGGGTGTGCCAGCTGGGCAGACCGGGAGGCCGGACTCCAGTTACCAGGCCCTTTTTGTCATCAGCGTGAACAGTGGTGACCACAAGGGTCTCACTAAGACCAAGGCAGTGGAATTGGAGATTGGGGCCCAGTAGAGACCTTCCTGAGCGGGGCCGATCGGCACCTGGGCTGGAGGGATGGGGAGAGTGGAGTTGCCTTCAGCAGAGGCACAGGAGAGGGGAGGAGGCTGTGATGGCCTCAGGTTCCTACCTGGGAACAGGGTGAATCTATGGTCCTACGAAGGAGGAGGCAAGGAAGAGCTCTCAGGGGAAAAGAAGCATCCATGTGTGTGCATTCAGGGTTTCTTCCCTCCCTTCTGGGTTCCATAACTGACTCCTCTCTTCTACCTTCTACCCTCACACCCCACTCCTGAGAAAGGAAAGGTCAATTCCTGGGAGAAAGACCCTTCTGAGAAAAGAGAAGTAGAAGTAACAGAATTATGTTATCATAAGACATAAGTTGCTGAGGAGAGGAGGGATTCTGAGAACAGGGTAGAGAGAAGAGAGAGCGGCCCCTGAGAACCTGGTAGAGAAGGGAAAAGAGAAGGTTTTATGAAACATCAGTCATCATTAATATATCATTGTACTGATCCTTGACCATATGTCTACTACTCTGTGTGCATGTATGTGCGTGGGTGTGTGCCTACGGGTGTGCACATGTGCCTCTCTGTGTTTTGGAAAGTAGTATATTTAATCCTCACAAGTACCCAGAGTGGTAGTATTTTGACAACGCCCTTTTCCTGTTTGAGGGACACTGTGGTAGGCTGAGAAATACTCACTCAAAAGGCATCTACATTCTCATCCCTAGAACCTGTGAATATTACCTTCCATGGCAAAAACAGGTTTGCACACATGTGATTATAGGAAGAATCTTGAGGGGACTGGATCATCCTGGATTATCGAGATGGGTGTTAAATGCAATCAGCATATGTCCTCACAAGAGGGGAAAGCAGGGAGATTCTACTACAAACAGAGGAGAGGGAAATGTGAAGATGGAGCGGAGAGCAATTTGGAAATCTGGTCTGGAAGCCTGCGGTGGTGTGACCACAGGGCAAGAAGTGCCCACAGCCACCCTCGGCTGGAAGAGGCAGGTGACGAAAGCTCCCCAGGCATCTGGAGGGGAACAGTCCTGCAGAAACCTCAGTTTTGGCCAAGGACATTGATTAGGTTTCTGACTTCCAGAACTGTAAGGGAATAAATTTCAGTTGTTTTAAACCATTAAGGTTGCAGTATGTGTTACAACAATCAAAAAGAAAGAAATATTGACACCAAGGTCTGAGTGTTTACATCACTCACAGAACAAAAGGCCCGCCCAACCCAGGCACTCAACTTGAGCAGCTGGGACAAATCTGCTGTCATCCTTCTTGCTGCTGGGATCCTTAAAATGTTTGAGAGACAAGGAAAAGGATTGGAATCTCTGTTGGGCTTCATTCCTCCTTTTCCAATAGTGGGGATGGAACCTAGATGCACCCTACCACTGAAGTACCCCCCTAGTCCTTTTCTGTTCTGTTTTGTTGTTGTTGTCATTTTCTTTTTTTAAATTTTGAGACAGGGTCATGTTATGTGGCCAAGGCTAGCCTAGAACTTACAGTCCTCCTGCCTCAGCCACCCAGATCAGATCTCTGAGATCCCAGACCTGAGATTTCATTCTTTAACAATAATACCACTCCACCACCAATCTCAGAGGCCTCGAGTTGATAATCACTGCAGTAGGAACACACCAAGTTGGATGATTATTGAGTCAGGTCTGGAGGACTGGCGGGAAACAGCTGTCTCAGCATCTCTCCACACCCGAGTGAATGACGCCGGAGAAGTTCAGATCATGCCTCTGATGGCCTCTGATTTCCAATCAGATCCAGCAGAATCTAGCCCACCCATGGCTGCCAGGAGTCTCACTCTACCTTCAGGAAGATGGAGTCTCCCTTCACAGAGGGCAGTGACTTCAGCCCCCCAGTGAGCCCCAGTCTCTGAACATTTCTTAGGGTCTCAAAAAATCCACTCGTGGAATTATTAGGGAAAATTATTTGGTGATAAAATCTCCTTTTCCCTCCTCTTTTCTGAACTGGGACCCTCTTCAGGCAGACTTTAGAATAACATTAAAATCCTTTTTAAAGGTTTCACCTTTCCATGAAAAATCTCTTCTGTCTCTGAAGATTTGCCCAGAGTCTAATGTCCCCAATGTGAGCCTTCTGTGTTTCAGAAGCACCTCACCTGACCCCCAGCACCAGGTGAAGCCCTGCCAGGCTGAGTACCACCCCCCCCCATTCCCCTTCTCGTCCTTCACTCATGTCACTTCAGTCCTGGGACCTCACCTCCTCTGTACACATGGCTTCTTTTCACACCAGGCTCTCTGCACTCTCTGGGACCCCCCCACACACACACACACACACACACTTCTGTCCTCCTCGGCTTGACTTAGTCCTACTCTGGGGATCACTCTGTTCCCAGTTCCTCCTAGAAGCTGTCCTTGGCCAACCCCACTGTAGGTGTGCCCTTGAATAGACCCTGCACATACACAAGGAGTAGCCTCTCCCACCAGACAGCAGCAGACAATTGAATTGACCATGAGCTCTGCCGGAAAGAGTATTACTTTGTTGTCTTTTTTAAAAAATATTTTGTTTCTATGTGGTGCTGAGAATCGAACCCAGTGCCTCACGCATGCTAGAAGAGCAAGCTACCACTTGAGCCACCTTCCCAGCCCACTTTGTCGTCTTTTTGAATCCAGAATCTCAGCACACCTCAGGGTTCACCCGGGTCTGTAAATGATGTGACGAGAGCACAGAGGCAGGGGTGGCTTTGAGTTTGCTCATTTTTATCGGCTCTTTGTTTCTTCGCAGACAGTCTACTGTGGAGACTGCATATAAAACTTTCCTCTCTGTCTTTCGAAAGGCCTTCTCCCAGAGCAAGAGTCCAATATTGTGTTATTGATTGATTCCTATCAATATTTCATCCTGATGAAGAGATTTCAGATGTTCCTGATGAGGTTAATCTGAGGGCTCCCAACACTGATCACCTAAGCCCAGAAAACTTTCAAAACCGTCTCCCACCGAATTCTTTAACATAGTGACAACTTACTCTGTTTCAACAGGACGTACACTGGGACATCTCTGTTTCTCAGAATGTGTCATCTCTACTTAGAATGCTGGTCTCCTTCTGTTCAGATAGCAAACCTCATGGGGTCCTAAGACTCAGCTTAAAAGGCCCTTCTCCAGCCAGACTTCTCTCACACTTTGCAACTACTTCTCTCATCATACCTTCTGCACTTAAATTGATGCACTCTAGTTGTTTAAGTGTTGGTCCCATTATGCTGTGAGATTCTTGAAAATGCAACAGCATGTTTCTAAACTTTGTACTCCGGCGCCTAAAACTTACCCTGGGGCCTGGATCATTAAGGTGGTCAATAAGTATCTGATGAATGAATGTATGCTAATCAGCTTGACCAAACCAGAGCCCACAAGTTTATCCGCAGTGATTGCATTTGGATTCTTTACTGGTCTAGTCATTTTTCCAGAAAAAAATAAGCTGAGACACACAAAAGACAGATGGCCACACTTGATTGTGCAGTGAGTGTCATTGCCAGAGCAAAACCAAGCCTGCAGCCCCTCACCTGGTGCCTTCCCCCTGAGCGGCTCAGCAGGGTCTTCTACTCAGCCTTCCTTATTATTGGCCAAACAAGCAGTGTACAGGGGTCACTTGGGGGTTGCAGGAAGGTCCTGGTTGCCCTAGACTACTCTCACTCCTCTGACTGCAGGAAGCCAGGAACTCATTGTTCCATCCAGATGTGCCCTCCCTGGGGAGACTGCAGAGGCACTTGATTAGCTCCCTCCTCCCGACTGTCTATGAAATGCAAATGTGCACTGCTCACAAGCCAGTGTCATCCATTGTCTGCCTCTGTACCTGGGGCCCGATAATGCCAATTAAATGCCAAGGCTCACTTAACAGGTGTGCTGATTGCCTCTGCAGAATGATTTACTGGAGCCACACTCCGGGTGTCCGGGTGTGAAACAGACAAGAAAGAACATTCCATCTCCCCCGGATCCTCATCTTGATTATTAGCTTTTACATTCGATCCTTCCTGCCAAGAATTAACAAAAATCCAAACCAGTTGCATTTCTGATCTCTAACCTCCCCATCACTGCCATACGCCCCCTCAGGGCACTGAGACCTGCCCAGCCTGTCCTCCACTCTACCCCCTACCCACAGCTTCCTGCAGGAGCTTGTTCAGAAGGCAAAGCTCTCAGTCTGTCATTTTCCTACTCAAAAGCCTGCAGTGGCTTCCTATTGTCTGTTCAATCAAGTGCATATTCTTCAGCAGGCACTCAAAGTCCTCTGCCAATGGGCCCCATCCTATTTTTGCAAGACAGTCTCTATGGAACCATAAGTCCACAGGAAACATCATGTCTGCTTCCTCTTCATGACTGCTTCCTACAGCAAACTACTTTTTTAAAAAAAAATTTTAGGTGTTTATGGACCTTTATTTTATTCTTTCATTTATATCTGGTGCTGAGGATAGAACCTAGTGCCTTATGCATGCTAGGCAAGCACTCTACCACTGAGCCACAACCCCAGCCCTACAGCAAACTTCTGAGATGTCTTTTCCTGCATCCCCACTCGGAAGCATAACCCTCCTCCAGAGCCCCTGCCTGCAAGCCTTTGCCCATCTTCTTCATCAAAGCCCCCTTCTTTTTCTTCCATGATCCCAAAATTATTGATGTAGAATCATCAGCTTTTGAGCATTCATTGCACATTTCTGATGTCTACTGACTGCTTGATTTTCATAGCATCGTTTTATTTTACAGAGTGAGAAAATGCTGTTTTTATTACACAGAGGGAGAAACTGAGTCTCTGAGTGAGAAAACAACCTGCCTGGCTCAGCCCCGCATTAACCCCGATGTGGAGCGCACCAGCCTTTGTCCTGCACAGTCTTTGTTGGCATCGGGGGCAGATCATTTGTCACCCATTGCCTTGTTCATGACGACTATTCATTTCTGCAGATACTTCCCTCATAAGTTACAAATTCCAAGAGAAGAGGGAATATGGATTGTTACCTGTGAATCCATCCAACTCAAAAGCAGAAGCTTAAAAGCTGATGATAAAATGTTTTGAAGTAACTCAACCCACCCCAGAATGAAGCATCCACACTCTACCTTAAGGATGTCTATAGACACATCGCACCCTAATGCGGATTTAAGCCCCTCTGGCATAGAAGCGAGGATCTGTGGTCATATTTGTATTCAAGGCCTATTTATGGGAGATGAAGGGGGTGGGGGCTTTGTTTTATGTTTATAGGCTGTAAAATCAGACGTACCACATCAGACCCATTGGAGCACAGAATTCCCATCCCCTTTTGGTTTCTGCTCTCTGCCAGACCAAGATCCTATTCAGGGAGAAACACTGCTGCCTTCCAAAGTCTGCCTTCCCTCCCCCAAGCCCATGGTCACGATGACAGCCCTGCTGCTCTCAGATGGCGCTGCAGAGAAGCTTGCCCAAAGACAATTTTCATTTCAAAGCTCAAACATGAAAAGCGCTCCCTTGCTGCGTAAATGAACCCACTGTTTTCCTGCTAAATCAAGCTCTGTTAAAGGGAAGCCAGAGAAAGGAGCTGGCAGAAGACTGAGGTGGGGAGAGGGGTTGAGGGAAGTGGAAAACAAAACTTTGATTGCTTTTTTTTTTTTCTTTTTGAATTTTTCAACTAAGCTTAACTGGGCTGAGTGAATGAACTGTATTTTCCTGAGATGCACTGAGAAAGGTAGAGAGGGCTTATTGAATGAGAGGTCATATTTTCTAGCCCTGGATCGAACCTAAATGGAAAATTAAGCCACTTACCTCAGCACCCAGACCCCCTGCAGCAGTTTGGACTTCATTTATGGAAAAGGGTCATAAACATCCATCTTCCGTTAGCAAAGGGTGAGAAGTTCGACTTCCTGGATCCCAGTCTCATGAAGTAGCAATCTTCTTGCTACTTCTGGAAAACTGCCAAGAAAAAAAAAAGAAAGAAAGAAAAAGAAAAAAGTGCTCCCGGGTTTTCCTAGTGGGCAGTGGGCAGTGGGCCGTGGGCAGTGGGCAGTAGCAGGGGTTAGAGTCTACCTTCCTTGACTCCCTTAGGCTGACTTTGGGCCTGAACCTTTGTAACAAAGGAATGTAACACAAATGGAAAAATGGTTTTCAGAGCCCAGTTCCTTGGTAAAAGAAGAGAATGGCAGATACCAGGGGCTGGCAGGCAGGGAGATTGGGAAGATGTCAATCAAAAACTAGGAAACAGCAGTTAGAAGGAATTAAAATAGGAAACAGCTCATATCTATTATACACCACGGTGGTTGTAGTTAATAGAAATGTACAATATACTTGAAAATCGCTAAAGGGGATGATTGTAAGTGCTCTGGCCACATACAGTAAGTATGTGCAGTAAGGGATGCTTTAATTGGCTTGCCTTAGTCTTTGTACAGTGTATACATATCTCAGAGCAGCATGCTGTTTGCCATAAACACATACAATTTTATTTATCAATTAAAAAGAAATAAAAATTGAAAAAATAGAAACCTAGTTCCCCAGTCTTTCTTTCCGGAAAGATCTGTTAGTTGTGAGGGACCTCCACATACAGGCGGGAGAGAAGAAGGAGGAGAAGAGGAAGAGAGAGACATCAAAGAGACAGGGTGACAGTCAGGAAGACAGAGGCTCCTCTGCTTCCCCAGTCACCTCTGAGCCTGCCCAGGGTCCTGCCCTGTGAGTTTAAGGACATACACATTACCCTTAGATAAAATTAATAACAACAAAGTCCTTGCACTGCTATTTGACTTTTTTCTTTGGTGCCAATAACAGGAGACCCCTGATCAGTCAGGGACGTGGACTTGGGAATGCCATTGCTCCAGAAGGTTCTCCTACAGCAGCTTAGCTTCCTTCCTGCTGACTGAACACACACAGTGTTCTGGTTTGAGTGACTCTCCCTTCAAGAATGCATCTGGAAATTCAATCCCCATTGTGAGGGGCACCTTTAAGAAGTGTTTGGGTCCTGAGATAGTAACCCTCAGGTAGGTACTAATTGTTATGGACATGAGCTCTCTCTCTTCCTCCTCTTCTTCTTCTTCTCCCCACCCCCAACACTGCTCCTCTCTTTCTTTGTCCTCTGCTTCAGCCAGCCATGTGACAACGTGGCAAGAAAGCCCTTGACAGATGTTGACCCTTGACCTTGGACTTCCTAGCCCAGAGCTGTGAGCCAATGAATTTTCACCCATTATAAATTACCCATATAGTCTGTTACAGCAGCACTTCACATGTGCATACATGCACACCTGCACACATGATGCTCATACACACACACACACACACACACACACACACACACACACACACAGGTTTCAGGGTTGTCCTGGGGCTGGGGCTCAGTACAGTTCACTGGGATTGGACCAAAGCAAAGCGTAGCACTCCATGAGTTTTTCAACTCTTTTGCTTCCCTGATGTCTAAACCATTCTAGATGAGAAGAACAGAGAGGCCAATGCCAATACCTTCTTCCACTAGGGAACAAATTCAGCCCTTCTCACTTTAATTACATGCAAGAAACATTCAAAAGAGGGAGAAACACACACACAAACGAGATAAAGACAGAGAGAGATGCTGAGAGATGGCTGGACCTGCTCCCACTCTAATCCCTGCATCAGTTAGGAACGAGGCCAAGTGCATTGAAGAGGGAGAAGGAAGACGGGGGAGATGCAGAGACCTTTGCTCCCTGGGCAGTGCTCCATGCCTTGGCAGTTAAGAAAAGAAAGCCTCATTCCTTTATCTTACTTAAACACACTGTGACTCCACCCTCCAGTGAATTGCCCATGGTTTGAACATAACTAGTAGTAATGTTCCACTGGGTGGAGACAGGATGTCACGTAGAATGAAAGAACCCCAGAGGAGCAAGAAAATATTCTGGCTGTAACTGTGACATCGTGCTATCCAGAGGAAAATGGGGAAACTGAAGGATGAGAATAGCAGACGAAATGTGTTTGAATGTCCAGGACACAATTCAAAATTGGGCAGGACACATGCTGTTTCAAATATCAAAGACTCAGAGCCAGTGCGAAACCCTGGGGGAAGTATAAGCTTTAGCACATACAAAAAAAAAGGACTTCTGTTTCTGCACGTGTGATAAACATATTCCATGTTATTTCTTCTGCTAATCATAGTTTTGTTTTTTTAATTGACAAAATGAATGTCATCTACTAGAAGATTCTGAAAGGGAAAAAAAGGAGGGTGTTGGGCTAGGGACCTTGGGACTTAAGAATAAACAAAACTCACTTCTGAGTGAAGACCCTGGGCCATGTTCTGACCTGCACTCCACTCTGCAGGAATTAAGGTGCCCTGTCCCTCTGCCCTGGCACACGGATTCTGCAGGGTAGAGTGCTGTCTCCAGGGTGACACACAAGATGAGCAGACCAGAATAGCACGTTAGAGACTTAAACATTAAATCCATATTTGAACCACAAAAGGGAGCCAGGACATGGATTCTGAGCCCAAATAGGTCAGCTACCTGCTAAAACAAGGTTTGGCTAGGCAGAAGAGCCTTAGAGCTGAAGACTAGAATGTTCAGTATTACACATGATACTAAGAAGCAGGAAAATTCTCAACTTGAATGAGAAAATACAATTAACAGGCATCTACAGTGCAGTGACACAGACATTGAAATTCCGGGCCAGTGTTCCAAAGGCAGTTATGATCACAATGCTCCCATGAGCAATTATAAACCTTTTGAGCAATAGCACAGTAAATAAATGAAACTCAGAAAAGAAATAGAGAATATGTCTTAAAAAAAATCAAACAAAATTTCAACTCTGAAAAACAAAATAAAAGAGAGTAAAAAGGACCTACTCATTGTGGCCATTGTTCTGTGAAGATGACTACCTCAGACACGGTGGTGCACACCCTTAATTCCAGTGACTTGGAAGGCTGAGGCAGAAGGATTGAACAGGAGGATTGTTCAAAGCCAGCCTCATCAACTTAGCGAGACCCTCTGAAATTCAGTGAGACCCTGTCTCAGAAAAAGGGGAGGTGAACTGGGGCTGTGGCTCAGTGGTTAAGCATCCCCAGTATCAAAAAATTAAAAAAAAAAATTACAACCTCTTAACCTCTTAGAATTCTAGCTGTATTCATCCCCTCCCCCGCCCCCCACCCCCAGCTTGGGTTTTTGTTTAAAATGGAGATAATATATAACATCTCTTAAACATACTGATGGAAATTGCTATCAAGCAATAATTTAAAATCATGAGTATAGTTATCAGTTGTTGTGTAACAAACTATTTCAAAACAAGTGACTTAAAACAACATAACCCCTTACTTTGCTCATGAGTCTGAAAACATGGCAGGCCTGAGCCTGTCTCTGCTCAAATCACCTTCAGCAGGAGTGAATGGAAGGCTAGGATCTCTCAAAGATCACTCATGCATACTGGTGACACCAAGGCTGGGAAGAACCCAGCAGAGAGGATGGGGACTCAGTGTACTTTCTTCATGTGATCCTATGGCATGACAGTGTCAAAGTCCCTGAGATTCTTATATATCAATTCAGAATGTCCAAGGAGCAGGTCCAAAGAAAGACATTTGGAAGCTGCCTCATCTTTGATGATTTAGCCTTGGAAGTCATGCAGCAAGGCCTCTGCTGCCTCCCATACCCATTTGGATTCAAGAAGAAGAAGTACAGAGAGCTCCCAATAGTAACCCAACATTGCGATAGGGGCGTATGATATAACACACATTGTCTTGTGTTATGGTTTGGATATGAGGTGCTCTTCAAAGCCCCTGTGTTAATGCAGGGATGTTCACAGGTGAGATGACTAGATACGAGAGCTGTGACTTAATGGATTAATCCACCTGGTGGATGAATAATTTGAAAGGACTACTACAGTGGGTGGTGAATGGGGGCAGATGGGCATAGCTAGAGGAAGTGGGTCAGGAGGGGCATGGCTTGGGATTATATATTCTGTCCCTGGCTGCTAGAGCTCTTCCTGCATGATGTCCTGCCTCACCTGAGGCCCACGGCCATGAAATCAGCTGACCATGGACTGAACCTCTGAAACCATGAGCCCAAAAGAGACTTTTCCTCCTCTAAGTTGTTCTTATCAGGTATCCCAGTCACAGCTATGGAAAGCTGACTAATACAGCCTGGTCCCGTGGAAGACACTGTCCACCAGAGCACCTGTAAGTCCTTCATCCAACATTGTAAACCACACAAATTGGCAAACTACAGGCTGCCAGCAAATGCAGTCCTCTGCTGTGATGGGTGGATTTTTGATGGGATGCAGCCATGCCCATTCATTATTCATGACTTCCAAGGCTAAATCATCGACGGTGAGGCAGCTTCCACATGTCTTTCTTTGGACCTGCACCTTGGACGTTCTGAACTGATATATAAGAATCTCAGGTACTTTGACACTGTCATGCTGTAGGATCACATGAAGAAAGTACACTGAGTCCCCGTCCTCGCTACTGGAGTCTTCCCAGCCTTGGGGCCACCAGTATGCATGAGTGATCTTTGTTTGTGGCTGTTTTATGCTATCCCAGCAGAAAGGAGTAATTGCAACAAACACTGTCCAGACACAGAACCCAAACTATTTCCTACCTCATCCTTCAGGGAAAGTTAGCTGACCACTGTGGAGACGATTGCTTCATCCTCTAGAAATTATTTCCTGCCCTAAGTTCACTTGTCCCATGTTCTACTGGGTTTAGAATTACTTTAGAAAATGTACAAGCCAACTTCAACCTGGGAGTCTTTATTTTCGATGTTTCTTGTACCTAAACTGTTTTCTTATATCTCTCCTGACAGGTGACTCCTCAATATTGAAGCCCCACATCCTCCCTATGTCACCTGTTCAGAGGGCCTTCCCTGTCCACTCAGTCTAAAGCAGCTCCCCGCCCCCCTCTCCTGGGATCCTACCCACCGTTGTGTTTCATTTTCCTCATTATGTTTTGTGTTTACACCCACGGAACTCTTCATTAAAATGTCATCATGCTAGCTAACATGTCTTTTTTGTTGGTGATGATACTTAGAGCACTCTTGGGCTATCAATTAATACCAATAGAATTGAGCAAGCTTAATAGTTTTGCCAGAACAGACAGAGTAATTTTAAAGTAAAGTGCTTTATTATTAATTTCTGCCTCTTGGGTGCTCAACAGAGTAAAAGAAACATGAGTGTACCTCAAATAATCTGACCGGAGTGATATGCGCCTTAGAATTTGCGTCACAGGGGAATTTTAGGAACTCTCCAAAAGTCACCAGCTATTTTCCATGAGCTTAATATGTGCTCATTTGTCACAAGCTCTTTGAGGGCAGAGATGATGTTTCTACCTCTGGGTATTCAGCACCATCATGGAGCTCATGAGCTTTGTCCACCCACAGGGCACACGTGACAACTACGGCAGGATGCTGGCCAGTGAACAGAACCCAGCCACAATGAAAGGGTCAGATCAGTGAGAAGGGAGAAGCTGGGGTCAGATCGTGAGCAATTCCTCCAAGGAGCTGAAGCCTCATCAGAGCTAGGAAAACCTCTGGAAAAAATCTGGGGAAAAAAAAAAACGTAATAAAGATCTTATTCAGAGAAATAGCAATTTATAGCTCACACATTATTATTATGTGCCAAATCCTATGCTTAATATTTATATGTCTTGTCATATTAATTTCTCACATCAATCAGATGACAGAGGCAATGACAACTTTCTACTTTAATGAAAAAGGCATAAAATTTGAAAGAGGATTCTGACCCAAATCTGTTTTAATAATAATAATAACAACAACAACAGCAACAACTAATACTTATGCAACAATGGTTATGTTCCAGACTCTGTACACTTTTTTAACTTCACCAAATATGAAATGTACTAAAATTTTCCCCCAGATCTTCAAATAAGGAAACTGAAACAGAGGTTAAGAAAATGTCTCAGGTTCACTTAGCTTGTATATCACAAAACCAGGATTCAAACCCAAGAAATGTGGGCTAGAGAATCCACATCCAGTCACTGATTTACTATTTGGGATCCAACATTTCTTCTTGTCTTTTCATGTTGTTCTTGCTAACATTTCTGTGGGCTTCAGAATCATCGTAGCCAACATTGGAACATGAGTCCAGTTTGGAGCAACCATAAAATAGAAAGACAGGATTGGTGCTAAGTGAAGCCAGGTGAGTCAGCACAGCCAGAGAGCCTGGGACCATAAAGGACTTCAAGTGCACAGTTGGAATTATTTTGAGATAAGCCGTGGAAGCCAGCAAACCCAGAATATAAACTTTGCGTTGTTCTTTTTGTTGTAATGCTTCATGAAAATGATATTGAAATGTTTGTCCTAAATCAACCTGATCATGTGGTTGGGATTCCTCCACATGATGGATCAACAGGGGCAGACTTCCTCAGCATGAAGACAAGGTGGTAATTGGAGAAGCCACATAAGCCTGGCCTTAAATATCTGAATATCCATTAACTCACTAGTCATGTGACTCTAGAAGTTTTTTTTTTTTTTTAAGCCTTCTGACCCAGTTTAGATATATATGAAATGGAACTAATATTAGTTGCTGGGCCTAGTGAGAGAAATAAATTACTTTAAGACAGATCATATTTGTCCTTGATAGAACCCGTGAGCAAAATTGAAGTCTCTTAAGATATGTGCTGCACGTAGTAGGCAGTCTAAATAAATAAACTGAAGAACAAGTTTGTATCCAGAATCCCACCTGGACTAAATCATGTACCCGGTGGGAATACACCCTGCATGTTTACATTCAGATCACAAGAAAGTAAATTGGTTATTTGACAAGGAGGAAGGAAGCAATCTAAAAGAGAAAAGCTCTTTCAGAAAGATAAAAATGAAAAATAATAACCAGAAAAGGACAGAGGGGAGTTTTTTATTATCTATTCTAAGTGAAAATTAGAAGCAATATCCCCAGCTTCCAGAACCACGTCTTTCTCTGTCCCCTGTGTCAGAGGCACTGCCAGGGAAGTGGTTCCAACTGCATAATTAGGTGGTGAATGATAATTAATCTCGGTCCCTGAGTCTGCTCCCTACCCAGTGTGCTTCCTTTCTCTGTTCCAGTTCTCTGTAGCCCAAACTCCCCCAGAATCCCAAACCCAAACCATTCATTTCAGTTCAGCTTAATTAATTTCCCTTCCAAAATCTCACCTATTGCCTTGGCTCTTTGTTAAGCTTCTAGGGAATTTCCCCACTGATTATATTTGTTTCTTCAGAGCCTGGAGGAAGGGCAGTAATGTGTGATTCCTTACCCTTTGCAACAGTCATCAAGGACTTGGTGGAGAGAGCCTCCCCTTTCCATTTTTGCTTACAATCTGCATGTATTTGGCATTATGTGCATGTGCAGGGTGCAAAGGACTGAAAAGACAAGCCCAGAGGCTCTGGTTTAAAGTTCTATTTTGAGTGAGGAGGTTGAGCATGCCTCAGTAGTTTCCACTGTCACCAGCACCACCCAAATGATCCTTGGTGGGGCCCTTGCTGACCTCCATGCATGTCATACAGAGGCAGAAGAAGCAGGGAGGTTTGGAGCTGCTCAGAGAAGACCTGGGGAGGACGCAGGCCCCTGTGCTCTGTCAGGATGAATAATGCAGCATCTCTCCGAAGGGCAATGTCGGAAGAGAAGCTAATTTGAACAGAAAATGTTAATGGGTTCAATTTTGGAAATGTTGCATTTGAGTTACATGCGGGACTTTAATAATCTTGACCCCAATTTCCTTCCTTTACATAAAAACTCCTTGAAAGAGCTATTTATACTCAGTCCGAGGTTGGGGTTGGCAGAAGACCCAAGACAGGGATTTGTCTCCAGGTGAATTATTAGAAGTGTTTCTAAGGCGGATTTCCACACATGGTAACTTTGGTTCAAGCCCTCACCGTGCAACATAGATGGTGTAAATCACAACTCACAGTGTCCAGAACAGGAAGCGCAGGCAGTGTGAAGCCTCAGGACCTGTGTATGTGTGGCTTCTGTGCTTGCAATTCTCTCTTCTCAAATTTTTGTAGGTCTAGATCCTATGACTTAGTTCACTCGTCAAATATCACATTCTTGTGGAGGCCTTCATGGACTACCTAACCTAACCTGACCTTCCCAGGCCCCAGAGCCACTCCTCCTGTGATCACTATGACCACCAGCAGAAGCCCCCCACTGGTGCCCTCCAACCCTGCTTTAGGGATCTATATGGCACTTTGCACTGCTTAATGGTACCTCACGTACTGTGGGTTTGTTTAGATTTGGTGCTCTCTCTCTCCATTCTGAAATATAGACTCCTGGAGAACCAGCAGACATTTGTTGTTTGTTTTAATTTAGGATCTTTAAGATGGAAATGATTAGGAAAGACACAAGACAGAAACAAAGATTTTATGACTTACAGGCCCTGGGGCATGCTTGGGGCTCACACATGAGGTCAGGAAGGACAGAACAAGGTGAGAGACAGAGGGACTCATGGGCCAAGACCTTTTGGGGGGTTCAGGGTGTTATTCAAGTGTGTTTTCCATAGAAAGTTTTGATTTATGGGTATGAGGCAAGCAGGCACGAGTTGTAGGAGCTCAGACAGTGAGTAAGCGGTGGTCACTAAGACATACCTGCAGAGTCCATGTGGGCTATGAAGGCCCATGGGGACCAGCAAGTAGGCTTCATGTAACTGTCCCCTAGGGAGGTGTCACTAGGAGGGAGTTGTGTGAGGCAAAGATATCAGGACAAGCCATTTTGAAGGACTAGAAGGGGGTGCAGAACTGCAAACTGGGTCAATGGGGACTGATCCCTGATTCTGGAAAGAGGAAGCACAATTCATATTCAAAATGGATTCAAGGGCAATGTGAGATGGCAAGAATTCACTGCAAGTTGCATCAGCAGTGTCCAGGACATGCCTGCCACGTGCAGGCATATTGATATAGTGCTTGATGACTTGTTATAAGGTCCCTGGTGACGGATTGGAGAGAGGGAAGGCACTATGGAGCAGCCACCTGCAGGAGATGAGAAGGAAATCAAAGAGCCCAGGAAAGAGGTGGAGTAGCCCAGGAGGAGGGAGACCTTCACTCCAATGCCCCATGAGGAGGTGGGGGTGGGGAGGCAGGGGAGTGAGAGATTTCCAATCACATAAGGCACCACTGTCTCTGTGAAACAGGAGCTGCCTTAAACATTTTGCCTACAATAATCCAAGGTAAGCTCATTAAACACAGTCTTGGGGAACTTTTACATTCTCTAATGTTTCATTTACTAATCTTGTTTTATGACTTTATCAATTAATCCAGTGTGTGTCATTCACTCTTGATCTTAAAAGTCTTTATGCCATTTTATGTGCTTGTAACTAGAGAATCAAAGGGGGAGTGAGATCAGAGATGGAGTGACAGAGCTGGTAGTGCCATGGCCGAAACAACAGCCAGAAACCCTCCCTGCGTGCAGCTGGGGCAACTCTATCCACCCCCATGCAGACATTGCCACGGTCTTCCTTTAAGCCTGGTAACCTTCGAACCAGTTAGAGGGGCCTGCTGTAGAGGAAGCCCCACTTCCAGTGGTCAAGTAGCTTGCAAACACTTCCTCCTGGTTCTGAGCCTCAGTCCTTTGGGGTTTAAACGCTGCCTGGGGTAAACTGACCCTGTAGTCTCTTCTGGCTGTGGGATCTTCACAAGTCTAGGAAGCTCAGATATGTGAGGCAGATTGCCAAAAGTCACACAGTGCCTGAGTGGAAGAATCAACTAGAAGGCCCCTTTCAGTCCAGTTTCAAAGATGGACCCTTTTCCCACCCCTCCATGACACCACCTATCCACCAACAATCATGGGTTCCCTGAGCAGCAGTGTCCACAGGTGCTGTACAGTGTCCCCAAGCAAAAGCCTGGTAGAGTACAGAGTTCAGTTCCAGGATAGACCTGTGGTGGAAATGAGGACTGCCCTGTCCCCGAGCTGGCCCTCTGCACTGGCTTGCTCAGTTCTCCCTCCTTGGCTCTGTGGATGGCTCATTTCACAAAGGACACTGTGCTCTGCACCATGGCCAGCACCACCAGTGCTTGGGTGAAATTTATTGCACAATGTGAGGATCCAAGAAGAGACGAGTTGGGGTGGGACGAGAGAGCAAAGGAAACTGACTAAATTAGCAGGATGCAGACGGAGGTTCAAGGGCCTGGGAAGCCCATGTCCATCTTCAGTGGTGTGGGACGCCACGGAGGTGGGGAAGCCTGGTCCTGAGCACAACCGGCTTCACTCCGCTCTGCAACTTCATTCCTCCACCTGTGGTCCCTCCACCCCTTGGGGCTTTAAGCTTTTTCCCACTGTTACATGTTCTCTCATTCTTCTGTCCCCTTCTTACTTGTAAGGGCCCTTGTGGAAACCCTGGATCCAATGGATAATCCAGAAGAATCTCTCTATCTCAAAATTCTTTTGATCACATCTGTAGATTTTCTTTTTTTCTTTTTTATCATGGAAAACAGCATGCACAGGCTCTTTTGAACGTGTTTGAACGTGTCCCAATCTGGTGACTGGGACATGGACTTTTGGGGGAGGTCACTGCTCTGCCTTCCACATCCACACAGGCTGTAAGGTGAATATTATCTGACTCTGTATCACATGTTCTGTCTGCAGAATATGTACTGAGATACTCAGTAAACACTGCCTCTAACCCCAGAGTTGGGTTGAAGGATCTTAGAGATCCACCATCTGTCTGATATTCTCTGATTCTCTGCCTAAGGGAAAAGACATAAAGGCTTAGTTTCTGCCAGTGTTAACTGTGGTTGGTCCTTTTTCTCTGGCTAACTAAGCTGAATCATAACAGTAAAGAAGTCCCTCAGCATCTGCCTAATGAAATAGAATTATGGGAGTATTTATTTAGAGAGAATTTTTGAAAAAGGCAGGAGAAGATCCACTCTTTCACATACCACCCTTGAATAATAAATACAAAATCTACCCAAGATCCTGAAATATTCCCCAGTGGGCTCTTCTCCTGGCAGCCCAACATCAAAATCAATGACAATCATGTTGGAGTTTTGCTAATTGAACCAAACAGGAGGTAACTGGTCTTGAAAAAAATCCTATAATGAAGTAATTAGTTACTCCATCAGTAAACGGAAATAATAATCACAGATTGTTAAAGCTGAAAATAAACTTTCTGATTATAGACGGGGGACCTGCAGCCCAGCAGAGTGTGAGCCAGCTGACATGGCTGTCACTGCCAGAGCCGGGAAAGACAGCAGTTCTACCAGCTGCTAGGCTAGCATTCTTTCCCCGGAACCACCAACCTCCGAAAGTCTGAACTCGAGGAGTTGGTTTCCCCTAAAACTGGAGCATTGGGGTGGGAGGATGAACAAACATGAGAGCCTTTGTTCCAAGCAAGGATGGCGGAGGATCGCAGAGTCTATTCCCATGGGTCTGATTGGTTGGGAGTTGAGCTGCCAGTCTCAGGTCACGCACTCATCCACACACCTTTTGGTGGCTCATGAGCCCACTCAGCTTTCAAGGACGTCTTTTCCTTTTTGCTTTCAATAAGACTGGAGACTTTTTAAAAACTAAAATAAAAGTCAATCATCCACATTGATTCCGCCTGTTAATCACTATTAATACAGAGAATTTTGGGAAAACATTTTTGCCTCTAGGTTTTCTCAACAGTTCTCTGAAGAAAATAGTCTGCCCCATTATAAAACAACACTAACACATCAGTGTGGTCTACACACAAATCTCACCTTGTTCCCCTGGCCTCTGGGTGAGCTTAATGGATTTGCTCTCTTCTTGAACCACAGTGATATGTTTGAGGACAGCCCCTTGAATGAAGCCCAGCCAATAGACAGCTTCTCTGGGATTTTTCCAGAGCAGTGAAGAAGGAAGCCCTTACTCTGAAACATAACATCCCTGCAGTGGGATGGCCCTGGATTCTAGTTCTCATGTTGAGGAAAGTCAACCTGAAAATAAATCCAAGCCAAGAGGAGCAGAGACGAGCAGAGACTGGATATGAGGAGGCAGGGAGAGGGACTAGATGAGGACCTGAGGAAGGAGAGGGGGAAGGAGGGGCCATGGATAAAAGAGAGAGAGCAAAGAATCCTGACAGCACCTTTCCATGTGGACTCCTTGACAGAATGGAGGTAAAGCCAGCTCTGTGGGTAGGTTTCCAAGGTTTTATGAGCCAATAAATGGCCTCTTGATTAAGTCGGTTTGAGTCCTGTCACTCAGAACTGAAAGAACATCAACTGATAACAGAATCAGTGTCCACTTGATGTATTGAAAGTGGCAGATGCTGAAATACAAAACTGAACCAACTGAGGCAAGGTGGGCAGCAGTGAGAGGGCACTGTGCCCAGTCCCCAGCAGAGTTGGGAGATCCTGGGCACATGTGGCTCTACTTTATGTAGTCACTTCATGCTACACATAGAATTTTGCTCCCTGATTTTTTAGCCCAATTATAGAAACAATAATAAAAAGTTCATATTCTTTCAACTCTAAGCGTTGTATGCTGGGTTACCCATAAGAGTCCTCATTCACACCAGTTCTTTCTTGCGTACCGGGTATTCTAATCCACATGTAAATGCCTAGAGAACTGAGGACAGTTGACTAAGTTCATACAGCTAAAACGGACTCAAATTTTAAATTTCTGATCCAGAAAAAAATCGTTCTTAAATACTGATTTTTATAGTCTTATTTCTAAGGATTATTTCTTTCTTGTACATATTTTTAACAGCAGCTTACTATCTCATTGAGAACACGTAATAATCATTTATTAATTGGGGGGAAAGACACAAATTTCATGACAAGACATGGATAAATCTGCTAAATCGAGGTATGATTCTTGGTGGCAAAATGTGTATACCCCTGTGAAAGCAGATCGGTCAGAATTTTTCCCAAGGAATAGGATGTCGCCATCCTATTCCCCACTGTACCTTGGTAATTTGTGCCAGTTCTCTCCATCCTCACTCCCAATGTCCCTGCAGAGATAATGAAATGGGCTATAATAGCACAGAGGGTCTTCTACAGCTGGAGGTCAGGAAAGGGGGCTACCCTAAAATAAAATGTTTTAACACCTCCTGTATGTGACCAGGCTCTAATAATGAGCCTGGCAACAAGAGTTTTTGGTTTTCTTATAAAGCTTGTATTCTGCTTAAGGAAGACTGGCTCCTTCAACCCACTCATCAGTCAGGAATACAGCATAAAAGAGGTTGATAAGTGCTAAAAAAAAAAATGAGGCAAGGAAATGTATTAAAGAGATGGGCTAGACTGCAACTAGACAGAGACATCATAGGAAGCCTCGGCAGAGGCTTTGACATCCAAGCAGAACTTAGAGGCCATGCAGGAATAACCCAGAAAGAGCCTTCCAGGAATATGTTTATGCAAGGGGAAGGGCTCTGAGGCAAGAGAATGCTGCATCTTGTAAGGAAAAACCACGGGCCTCATGTGGCAAGAGGAGAGCTAGTGAGGAGGACAGAAGTAGGTGGTAAAGTCAGAGGGGAGGGCATAAAAGCAGACACTGTGAGGTACTGTGCCTGAGAGTGCTTTGGAACTTGTTCTGAACTAGATGAAAGATCATCTGAGGAGAGGAGTGGAGTAACTGACTCAGAGTGTATGGGATCCCTTTGGTGGATGTGTAAGGAGTAGACTATAAGGGGCAAGTGGAAAGGCAGGGACAACATAGTGACAAGTTACTTTACCAAGGGTGATAATAGATGTGCTGAGAGTCAGGCAGGTCCTGGGTATATTCAATGAATCAGCAGAAAGAATCTGCTGATTCATAAAATGTCAGAGTAGACAGATAAGGATAACCTCAAAATACAAACAAAAGCATCTTCCTTTAGACTCAGTTTGGAAAATTGAAGTGACCATGTCCATGGCTGCCATCTTCCCTGAAAGCCAGTCCATGCACTTGTCTGTGAAGCTCACTTGATAAATATGGACTATGGTGATTTCTAAAATATCTTCAGTAATTATCTTTTCTGACACAGAAATGGGAATTTTGGACATCTTAAGAGTTTTGTGTCTCTAAAAATCAACCTTTTTCCAGTATTTATGTTTTCCAGCCTTATGTTTGTTCTATTTTTTTTTGCTAGTTCATTTATAAATCTGATTTTGCCAATTATTTCTGTCTTGCATACTGTATTTGAGAAATGTTAGAATGATATAAATAACTTAGAATTTAATAACCTAAATGACCGAAGAATTATTTAGATGGTCAACATAACTTGCAAAAGATAGCAAGTGTTCATATTAAAACTCATTATTATAGTAAAATAAGAATATAAAGAAAGATATGTTGGAAGATTTTGGGTGCACACAATAGTTTCAACATTTGTTGAAGTGGGGGAGATTATGAAGTTCTTTTTGATTTTTCTTTAATGAGTTTCTATTACTTTTTCAAGAGAAAAATAAAAGAAATGTAATAAAAGATGCAACAATAGAAGTATTAAAATAATTCTATTGTAGATTATTTGGGGCATTCCAACTAATCTCCTGCTATAGGACATTATGATTTTTTGCTATTATTTTAAATGAATAGAGGATCAATCATAGGCTGAAATTCATTTAGAATTGAACAAGAAACAGTTGTAGAATGTGACAATTTCTAAAGAAAGGAAAGCATTAAGAATGCATTAATATTTTTAACATTTCATAGTGCATACAAATTATCAGTACTCCTCATGGAAAATGGGAGACTGAGTTTTAATTTTAGTTGAATTCTCATTTTGTCCAAACTTTAGTGATTTTCAGTTTGTGTTGGACTAAGTTGATCAGCGACCTTAGGAAGCATTGGTTAAATACACGTGTCTCAGTTTCTTCATTAAGCAACCTGATAACAAAAGTCCTTCCTGCATGTGATTATTGTTATGCAGAAACAATAACTCTAAAGCACCTAATGACCATGTCTGTCATAAGGTTAGCTCTCAATAAATTGGGATTGTTAATATCTCTTCACTTTTCTCTTAAACAACTTGAAATTTCCTCTTGTCAATCTCCTTCATTCCATTCTGTGTGTCTGCAGCTGCCTGCTGAGATCCTGTGTCCTTGTGGGACTTCCTCTGTGAGAGGCAGAGCTCCTCCTGTGTTTGGCACATTCTAAATGATGAAAGAGTTGGAATTGGAAATGCCTCTTCCTTCACCTTTCCAGACCATGGAAGCATTCCTCAATTCCCTCTGGGAGGTGATACAGCCTCTTTGCCTAAAGAGCATTGTGTATGAGCTTGCTACATATCTAGCACATAGCACTTTGTCTTTTAATCGTTTTACTGTTATGGTTTGGATCTGTGATGTTGTCCCCAAAGCTCATGCATTGAAGGATTTGTCTGCAATGCAGCAATATTAAGAGGTGCAGCTCTTTGGAAATGGTTAAGTTGGGAGGGAGGGCTATAACCTCATCCGTCTGTTAATCCATGGATAGATTCTTCATTTGAATGGTCTGTTGGAAAGTGGTGGAAATTGTACGGTGGGACCTAGTTGAAGGCAGAGGGTATTTAGGTGCGTGCGCTTGGACCCTTCTTTGTTCCTGGTCCACCCACCACCCCCACTCTCTCCTTGGCTGCCATGAGGTGAATGTTCCCTACACCACACCCTTCCACCATGATGTTCTGCCTTATCTCAGGCCCAAAGCAATGGACAAGCTGACCATGGACTGAGACCCTGAAACCATGAGCCAAATAATTCTCTCCTCTACTAAATTGTTTCCCTCAGGTATTTGTCACAAAGACAAAAAGCCAACTAGCACATTCGCATTTCCCCTTTTGGCCTATTGCCCCAACTTTATAGAAAACTCCTGAGGTAGGAAGTATGGATTATGTAGATTACCCTCCTAGTGCCTGGGACAGTCCCTCTTACAGAGACATGCTTATTATAAGGTAGATAGATGAGTAAATAGGTACATGAATAAATAATATAAAAGATCAGGCTTACTCAAGAGCATATATGCTTTCTGACTTTGGAGTATTTTTATGTAAAAGAAAAAAACAATTTTTAGAGTTAGGTTAAAATAGTCATATTAATATCTTTCCTATAAATGAGACATATTAAAATTCCTCTGAGCAGCTGCAAATAGTGAAGAAAAAATAAAGTTGGTTTCCCAATTCTCTTTCATAGTATGTAAGTTATATTATGTTCACTAGAGGGGAATAGAATCTATTTAGAACTCTAAACTGCACTTAACTTTTCTTTTCCTATTAAAGTGATGAGAGTTTTCACATTAATAATTGGGTAATGGGAAGGAAGGAAAGGAGGGAGGGAAGGAAGTAGAAAAGCTTAGTAAATTAATTCTTAGGGCTCAGGACTCTCTAAGGCACAGTTCCTGGATTCAGAAGTACTTATTTGTTGAAGTTTACTTTAAAACCTTCATATTTTCTCTTAGGTATGCACATCTACGTATTATAAGTTCAACCTACTTATTTTCAGTCCACCACTTTCAGCTAATTAGCCCTTCAGCTCCTTCCCTTTTAAAGGCAGATTCCTTGGAACGAAAAGAAACCAGCAACCAAAACCCTGTTCAGCCACACATTCTTCTCTCTGTAACAGTGGAATTGGTTTTCCTTCTCCCTTCTAAAGTCTGACCCTATTTGGGACCTAATTGGAGACCTATTTATGGACCTAATATGGAGACCTATTTCATCAATTCTGTCTCCCTTCATCTAACTCATTCTCCAATCTCCTTTCAACTTCCTTCTACGTATTAAGAAGTAGAGATCCTCAATTTCACCCAATTAAAACAAGAGGCTTTTCTCTTTCTCACCCACTTCCAGCTACTACCCTCCCATGTCTCCTCAAATCCAAACTCTTAAAAGAACTGTCCACCTTCATTGTCTTCTATTCATTACTCTTTTTTTTCATGACACTGAGTCAGACACAGCCACATGTGAATGCATTTTGAAATCAATAGACACGTCAATCAAACCTCAACAACCATTCAGCAGTCATATCTACATACTTCCATATCTTCGACTCAGAGACTCCCCAGAAGAGTACATACTTGGATTGGTTCCTCTTCTTTCTATCTCCAAGGACGTGTTCCCAGACAAGGTCACCATTAGGCCTCACACAAGTCCACCTGCTGCCACGGTGCTCCATGAAAGCTATATTGTTTATAATGTCTATAATTAATGGTCCACAATGCAACTCACTTACAAATTTGATCCTGTCCCTCCCCACTTTTCCCTCCACTGAAATTCCATCTTTAATCATTTGTTTCCACAGTTTGGCTACAGGCTCAGAGAGAAAAGGGTCTTGTTTACTGTTTTAGTCTGAAATTGGTTAGAGAGACTCACATATTTTAGATAGAAAATATATGTAGAATGAATTAATTAATAGATAGATTGGATACTCATTAATTTATGACACTACCCACTCTTTTAGATGTTGGTGGGAGTAAATAAAAGACTCTAGAGTAGTAACAATTTTACAGAAATTTACATTTTAGTATTAAATATAGATTGTATCATTTAATATCTATGCTAGATAGTAGTTATTGTTGAATTTCAATAGTCTCTATTTTCATCAGGAAGTATACGATAGACTTGAAAAATAATAGAGACCCACACATATAAATACATGCATATATTTCCCTTTGCTTCAAAAGGTATCTATTCTATTTTAGCTTTATTTCCCAGAATGCCTTAGTTTAAAGCAATTAGTTTCCTGATCTCTGCAGAATCTTTCATCTATGTACAACTCCATTCTTTCCATTAGAATTTTCCCTCTCTGGAAAGCCTTCTTTTTGCTAAAAATCATCAGATTTACTTCTCTGAGTTTCCAGAATTAATTCACTTACAGTAACTCCCTTACTACTCTATATAGATCCTTGAAGTTGGAGTCCATTATTTTATTGTTGCATCTTATGTTTAGCATAGTTTAGCATAGTATTTATTTAGAAAAAAAACAAATAAAATGAATAAAAGAATGAATGGATATGAATGGATGAGTGGGTTAAATAATGAATGGATGGACAGATAGATAGGCGAATTGGTTGGATCCATTCCTTAGTAATCTCTCCGAGTTGTGAGAGAGATAAAAACACAAGAGCCTGGCCTCATCTAACCGGTCAGTAAACTGAGTCTCAAATATGTTATTATACTTACAGGTGATCCAGAAACAAAAATTACCATGGGCTAAAAAATTCATCCTACTGAGTCCACAGAGGAGTCTGTGTTCCTGACTTTGACATAGAACTTCTGCCTATGTCAAAATCAGACACCATTGAGTAAAACAACCTTCTCTCCCATAGGACCTCACACAGCTCCAAACAGTGCTTCAGAGGCTTCCTCCAACAAGAGCTGCCTGTAGGTGGATGGCTAACCACTGAACAGAGTTCACCTCTCTGCTACATTAGCATTTGGTCTTGGCAATCTCTAATATCATTTCAAATTTGAATATTCTATAATTTATTGCTAGCTATACATAGGACCATGGGAGAAATTAGTCTCAGAGAGTTTTTAGTCAAGATCAAACCAGGAAAGAAAAAAAACACACTAGGTATTTTAACAGAGAAAATTTAGTATTAGAAATTAGTGAAATAGGTACTAGAGAACTGAAGACCCAAATGTGTGAAGGTAAGCCAGATAGCTACTGTAGGAAGCAGAAGCAGCCACCGTTCTTGGGGTAGGGAGTCAGCATCCATTGGTGCTACAAGGGTGAACATCCATTGCTGGGGTTACTGAAAGGAATGGCAAGCAAACAGAAAGAGCCAGCCCCTCTGTCCTGTTCTGCCTTCAATCCTTGCTCTAGCACACTTTATCGGTATATCTAATAGCTGGCAAAACAATAGTTTGCTGGTTTCCAGATCCAGCATTAACAGGAAGAATTCAGAAAGACGAATTTGGTGGTGAGATTAAGAAATGGTAGATTAGTAAGCAAATATTGGAATCTTGTTTCCTATACATTTAGACTCCTGTAGTACGGTAACAAAATAGTCTTTAATAACACTGAGATCTGGCATAAGAGCACAGGAATAAGTTAAATGCAAATAGGATGCTGAAAGGAGACTTAATTTTATATCTTTGGAATGGTTTGGGGAATCAGGAGAAAGAGATCCAAGTGGAAGACATCAGATTTGGGAAAATTAAGATGTCCCTGTGACATAGACTAAGTATCTACATAAAAAAGTAATTTACATTAAAAATACTAGAGCAGCATTTGTTCTTTTCATAGTGAGACACAGCAGATTTTACCTCATTAGGAGAACATAGAATATTGATGGAGAGCCAAGTCTCTGAAGCTAGGAAGACCTGGTGCTGAATGCTATTGTCAATGCACCCAGTTACCTGCACAGTAGGCTTTATTCCCTGGTCTGAATTTCCTTATCATTATAATTGAGATGCAAAACAACCTTCCTCCAAGTGCCAATCAGATAGCATAATTTTGAGGAGGGAATAAAATACACTGCTAAAATGCTTACTAATCACATCGGGTACATAGTTGGTGTCCACTCACAGTAGCCATTACCAGCACATCTACACTCCACCTCACCTTCAGCTGGGACTCACTCTATTTTCTGCAGCAATTAAGAAATTGACAGTTTAGGACTCTTTCCTGAAAGGCAGTATATTGGGGAAATTTCTCAAATGAAAGAGGTTAAGTATATTCTTTGTTCTCTGCCTATACACTTAAGAATTCCAACTTTCCCCCAACCTTTCTCATGAGAGACTAAGAAGTTCAGATTGCTCTCACTAACTTTGAACTGTCTTTTGTACCTAAGGCTCCAGTAATCCCCTTACCAGTTTCCAGTTGGTGCAAAATTTTCATTTCTATCTGGCTCTTTCTGAGTGACTTCAAGACTATCCTACCTGAGTCAAATTCATATTAAAACATGTTAATTCATCAAACAGCACGGGAGTTAAATAGAAATTAGAACTAAACAAAACAGACATCTCCCCTTCATTAACCCAAGCTGATCTTCAATGTGAAATGATGTAAGAATCGGTATTCTTATGTTTTATCCACAGATGATCATTTTCAGTAAATCCTACACCTGAGTTTAAATTATTTTCTTCTTTATAAGGGGTTGAAAGCTGGGGAAATAAGAAATTTGGGTAAAACAATTTCTTTGTAATTTATGCATTCTGTGGATAAAATGAACAGTAAAAATACAACATGAAAAAGTTCTGTGAAACTTAACCAACTAAAGAATGTGACCTGAAAATGTATAAACAAATATATTTAAGCAAGACTGGAATAAAACAGAGCATGCATTTGACACATCTGTCACTGATCTATAGAAAACAGGAAAAGTTTACCCAAATTTCATTTGCTGACAAAAATGACAGGTTACAGTAATTTAATTTTGTTTTCAAAATCAAGTAATGGTTTGTGACACTGGGTTCTTCTCACAAATTGCATCACTACTTTCTCTTATTCTAATTAGGCACAAGAATCCTCCTATTGAAGGTAAACATGGTTTGTTGCAATTGGTTAAATGAGTGATGCTTAAAATTCTCTCTGTTGTCTTGGAATCCCAATGATGTTACTAATGCACACTCAGATTTCAACAGCCACAGCTGAAGCTCTAAATGGAAAACCAAAATTATGTCTCCAGATGTAGGAAGTGATTCACATTACAAAACATCATTCTCCTACCTCTTGGTCTAAATAAAAACAACAACAATCATAGATGATTTGTGGTTTCAAAGCAAGTTTTTTCCCTTTCTTAAAACTCACATGTTCAAAGGTACCAAAATATAGGTTAGAGAAAAGTTGGTCTTTTTTAACAAATGGTGCTTGGAAAACTGTATATCTGTAGCTAAAAGAATGAAATTAGATACCTATCTCTTACGCTGTACAAAAATCAAATTAAAATGGATCAAAGATTTAGGAATTAGACCAGAAACCTTGCCATTGCTAGAAGAAAACATAGGGTCAATATTCTATCACACAGGTGCAAGCATTGACTCCATCAACAAGACCCTAAAAGCTCAAGAAATATAGCCAAAAATCAATAAGTAGGATGCTAACAAATTAAAAAAACTTCTGCAAAGCAATGGAAATGAAGAGAGAGCCTACACAATGGGAGACAATCTGCCAGTTACTCCTCTGACAGGGTGTTAATATCAAGAACATATAAAGAACTCAAAAATTTAATGACAAAAAAACACAATCAATTAATGGACAAAAGCACTAAACAGAAATTCTTCAAAAGAAGAAACACAAATGACCAACAAATATATGAAAAAATAATCAATAGCTCTAGCAATCAGGGAAATGCAATCAAACAACATTGAGGTTTTAACTCTTGTCAGGCACCTGTACACACCTGTAATCCCAGTGGCTCAGGAGGCTGAGGCAGGAGAATCACGAGTTCAAAGCCAGCCTCAGCAAAAGCAAGGTGCTAAGCAACTCAGTGAAACCCTGTCTCTAAATAAAATATAAAATAGGGCTGGAGATGTGGCTCAGTGGTTGAGTGTCCTTGAGTTTAATCCCCCACCCCCCCAAAAAAGATTTCTTCTCACTCTAGTCAAAATGGAAATTATCAAGAAAATGAGTAAACGTAAATGCTGGAGAGGATGTAGGGAAAAGGGTACACCCATACATTGTTGGTGGAACTGCAAATTAGTACAACCACTTTGGAAAACAGTGTGGAGATTCCTCAAATAGTTAAGAATAAAACCACCATATGACCCACTACTTGGTATTATACAAAAGAACTAAAATCAGCACACCAAAGTGATAAAGCCACTACAATGTTTGTAGCAGCACAGTTCACAACAGCCAAATTATGGAATCAATCCAGATGCCCATCAATAGATAAACGTATCAAGTAAATGTGGTCTGTGTATACAATGGAGCTTTACTTAGTCATAAAGAAAAATGAAATAGTGATATTTGCTAATAAATGGATAAAAACGTGTGGGGGAGGAACATCCTAAATGAAATAAGCCACGCTCATAACATCAAGGGTCAAATGTTTTATCTCATATTTAGGAGCTAAAGCAAAATTAAGGGAAAGAAGGCAGTGTGGAAGGGGATCAGACATCACAAAACATAGGAAAGATCAGTGGAGTAGAAGTAAGGGAAGGAGAAGCAGGGAGGGAGGAAATATATATATATATATATATATATATATATATATATATATATATATAAAATCTTTGTCAGTTACTCCTCTAACAGGGGGTTAATATATATCCAGGAAAAAAAATGTATATATAGCCATATATATGGAGAGAGACAGAGAGAGATCAAAGGAAATATCCCCTTTATGTATATGTAGAAAGTACTAATTAAAAATAATGAATACAGGTGTGGTGGTGCGCATCTGTAATCCCAGCAATTTGGGAGGCTAACGGAAGAGGATCATAAGTTCAACGCCAGCTTCAGCAACTTAGCAAGGCCCTAAGCAACACAGTGAGACCCTATCTCAAAATGAAAAGTGAGATAACATGCCTCTGGGTTCAATCAACCACACCAAAATATTTTCAAAAATAAATGAATGAATAAAGGTGTGAAAGGAAGATCAGTAGAGCAGAGGAAAGAGTAAAGGAGGAGAGATGAAGAAGAAATGGGGAGGGGAATTGGGGATTGAAATCAAATTCCTTGTATGTATAATAATGTCAATAGGAAACCAAATACTATGTATAAGTATGATGCTCTGATAAAAAGAAAAAATTACATGTCTATAGTAGGATCAAATTTTTAAAGAAATTACATCAGAGAGGAAAAGATGGTGAGGTGGTAATTTCCTTGGGATAAAATTTAAAGTCAGTTAATTTTTCTCAAGTTTTTGATTTTCTCAAGTCTTTGTTTTTCTGCAATTTATCTCATTTCTGTATCATAATTCCCATTTGCAATGTCCTTTTCAATTCAAAACTCACTTTGGTTTCATTATTTTGACATCACAGCAGTATCTGAGGAGGGGATTACTACTGACCTTCTCTTACTGATAAGGAAACTGAAATTCAGATAACAAACACAGCTAGCAAGAAGCAGAGCTGGTACTAGAGCCCAGGCTTGTTCAATGTCAAGACTAAGGCTTTTTCTAGAAATCCATATTGTCACCAGACCCTAATTACTAGATCCTTTTTAACTTCAGGAAACCCCCTGGAGAATTCATCCTGCTTGGTGATTCTCCCCTGGTGATTCTCTATGCTTGGGGGAGATTTTCTAGTTTTATCTTCCATAAACTTGGAGGATAGAGACTAGTACTGATTATTCTCTACATCTGGAGAGCATCATCTATGAGAACACTTTGACTGAGGGACTGAATTCTCTGTTTAACCTGCACTCACTGAGTCCTACTGGAAGGGAAAGAAGAAAACTGAGATGAAACCTTACATCTATTTCCCAGGCCCCAGTGGGGAAAGCCAAAGGAGAAAAGAAAATGGGAGAATGATGTTGTTTGAGTATGAAATGTTCCCCCAAGCTCACGATCTGAAGGTTTGATCTCCAGTGCAACAATGTCCAGAAATGGGGCTTAGGGAAATGATGGAATAATGAGGGCTCTGGCCTCACCAACAGATTCATCCATTGATAGCTGAATGGACTACTGAGGGGTGGAGGAAACTGTGGGCAGGTGGTGCATGGTAGGGAAAGAAGGCCATGGGGAGCATGACCTCTGGAACTACACTTTATCCCTCTCCCTTACCTTCTCTCTGTTCCCTGGCTGCAATGAGCTTGTCGGCTTTCCTCCCCATGCCCTTCTGCTTCATCCCAGGCTCAGAGCAATGGAGCCTGCCAACCATGGACTGAGACCTTTGAAACCACGAGTCAAAATAAGCCTTTCTACCTTTAAGTTGTTCTTGTCTGGTACTTTGGTCACAATGACAAGAGAGCTCATTAACAGAAGTAAAGGCTATGGATGGGGTAGCAAGGTCCAACAGTCCTCAGAAAAAACACCTGTGACATACAATGACTGTGAAGACAACACAAGTTTTAGTTAACGTCCAAAAGACCCTTATGGGAATAAGTGAAAAAAAGTGTACCTGAAATAAGAAGCTATCAGGAACAGAATGGCAGGTACAAAATATTTCTCCAGTACCTGACAGAAGCAGAAGAAACACAGGTTCTTAAAAATAACTTGATCTACTCTCAAACTGTTAATTTTTTAATCTTAAACATACTGATTTAGGCAAAATTCACTTGGAGGCCCAAATCAATAGTTAATAGCATTTATTGAGTTACTAATGGAGATGGTCAATTCTCAAAATCCTGTGCACAGTGGCTCAGGAGGTTGAGGCAGGAGGATCATGAGTTCAAAGCCAGCCTCAGCAACTTTGTGAGACCCTGTCTCTAAATAAAATATAAATAGGGCTGGCGATGTGGCTCAGTAGTTGAGCACTCCTGGGTTCAATCCCTGGTATAAAAAAAAAAAAGTCCTGTGTACATAGTGCTTCATCTAGTCTTCACAATGCAATCAATGAGTTAATGAGTTGCTATTGTCTCCCTCTTATAGATGAGTAGGATGAAACTCAGGGATGTTAAACAACTTGCTGAAAGTTGCAAAGAGTCAGTTTTATATTCTATAAAACAGGGATTATGACAGCTCCCTGCAACAGATTGTCAGGATAAAAAGAAAAAAAGGTAAATATGGGGACAGAATCCAGCATCCAGCAAACAAAACCTCCTCAGTCTGTTATGTAAAGCAGAAGCAAAGATGTGGTTTGCAAGCAGGTGGTAAAGTCCCAGGGTTTTGCTGTGACATCCATCTGGATGGGTTGTCTCTGCTCTCCTAGATTTCCCTGCTTCCTTGCCTCTGAATGCTAAATAATTATAAAAGGATGTGTCTCTGAGGGCTACTGTGAGGATTAAATGAGGTTATACATTTTGGAAGAAAAAAATTCTACTATGGCCTTCTGAATCTTTGGCCTCTGGTGTCCTCTGTATAACTTCTTCCTCCTGAGCATGGGAGGGACCTGGAACCTGCTTCTAACCAATAGAGTATGTGAAAGGCAAGGGCTGTCACTCTAGAGATTAAGTTACATTATAGAAGTCTTTGTTGAGAGAGAGAGAGAGAGAGAGAGAGAGAGAGAGAGATTCCCCTGATGGCCTGAAGAAGCACACAGCCATTTTGGAAACCGTCCATGGAAGCCCCAAGTGGCAGGAACTGCGGGCAGCCCTAGGAGCTGAAGGTGGCTCCCAGTGGGCAGTCAGTAGTAAGCCAGGGACTTCAGTTATGCAGCCAAAGGAATCAGCCTGCCTGAGAAAGCCTGGAGGCAGATGCTTCCCTGAGTTGCCAGTCCAGTGGACATCTTGATAGCAATCTTGAGAGTCCTTGACCAGAGGGCCAGCTCAGACTCTCACCCAGAGAAACTGACAGATAATGAACATGCTCTGCTTTAAGCTTCTAAGTTGTGGTAATAGATGACTAAAACATGCATGGAAAGCATTTGACACAGAGCCTTGCATGTATTAGCCTTCAAGGAATACTCACTCTATCTTCTGCACACATCAATCAGTGCACAAATGCTTAGAGAGATCTTACTTATACATAACGTATTTCTGTAAAAGACTAATGCATTTATCGGATGCATGTCTTCTATCAGCTTAAGAAGATCTGCTTAGAATGCTAGTAGTTAGCATCCCTGGTGAGGTCTAAAATTACCGAACTCTATTAGAAACCCAGATAGCTGTATTGTAATGAGGTTTCGGAGAGTCTGTGGGTGTGTAAGATTCAACTATGTTCCTAGAATATTAAAGGTCTCCAAATAAGGAGGGACTCTGTGGAGTGAGTGGGTGGAAAGAGACATTATATAATAATTCATGTCATTTATTTTTAGGCTTTCATCATATTATTAAATTAAATGACAATTTTTAGCAGATTGAATAATAGTAGCAGACATGAACTTTAGCAGCCACAATACAACATGCACATGCTTTCAAAATCCTAATGGCAGGCTGGAATACAGTCTGAGATGAATTCGTAAATATATATTTTGTAACCTTCTTAGTGGACTACTAAGGTTTGAGATTGGCTTTATCTAGCTATTATTCAAGAGTGGAAAGAGAGAGCCTTCAGAGTTGAGCCTGTGCCTTTTCTTAGGCTGATGGTGCATGGGGTTTTCCCTTCAGACTGCAGACATGGAACACAGGACCATGAACACATCGGCAGAAACGCTGAAGACAAACCAAAAGGAAGTCTTCTGTCTTGCATGCTCAGGGTTCTCCTTGTCTATGACATGAAGAGAGGGCTCCACTTGCCCAGTCTTGACTTTCAATACCCAGTCTTGCTTTTATCGTTGTCACTGTTGTTAGATCAACCCTGAAAGAAGAAAACCCCTTTTTAATGAAGCCACCCATTTGCTTCAGTAAATAAGTTATTGAGTCCTTACTATATGCCAGTGAAAATGAGCACAGAGAAGTTTAAAGAAGTTGAATGATTTAACCAATGTCACACAGTTAGAAAGAGTTGGGGCTCAAACCCATAGTCCAGCTCAGTTAGTGTGTTCCCGACATGAGCTTGGGCCACTACAGCATTTATTTATTTTTTCTGTCAGAATAATACAAGATGCCAGTTCAAGGAGAGCATGGTTCAGTACAAATTAGCTCCAAAAGACAAATGATATTGTGTTGCTATAAAGGATTTTTTCCCATGTTTGGAATTGTCAAGGAAATACAGAAGTGTGCTCCAAGCCCCAGTACTCAGCACCAGATGGCCCTGACTGAGCAACAGGAAGGCACCTGATACCACCTAGCAATTGTCAGATTGATCTGTCACTCTTGCTGCTGTTACTGTTTGTAGTTTTACCTGTCTACGATGGACATGGCACTGCTTTCCAGAAAGCTATTGGGATTGAACAAAACACAAACCCTACAATTTATTTCATAACTCTCCTGTGTTCTTATATGAATACACGAGGGATTATGAAACTCCATTCCATGTACAACCACAAGAATGGAATCCGAATTAGGATAAGTTATAGTCTATATATGTATAATACATCCAAATACACTCTACTGTTATGTATACCTAAAAAGAACAAAGAAAATGTTTTTAAAGAGTCTTACCATATTCTACTCTCAGTACTAGTGATCCTCTGTACATATTGACCATTCATTCCTTTCTTAAACGAATGCTGGTAGAAACCTTCCTATCTGGAGACACTGTCAGGATGGAGTGGATTTTTACTAGGCAAGACCAACTCTCAATCACGCCCCCTAGTGTTACAGTCACCTCTCATTGTCTGTTCTCAGGCTTTGCCGTAAATTGCTTTAACTTCTGTTGCAGTTCCTGGGAAAAAAAAACACGTGCTGCTATTTCCAAATCTTGAACGGTGATTGGCATGTGCAACATTGACCAATAGACAAACATAGAAAAGAATAATCACAAAAGTAGGAACTCCTAACCCTGCTGCATGGGTGACTGACTAAGAGGTCAGGCTTTGGAACCATACTTCATGGAATAGAAATCCCACTCTGCTACTAGCTAACTGTTCATGATCCCAGGTAAGTTACTTCAAATTATATATATGAAAAAGGAGAATAATAACTGGAATTAATTCACAGGACTATTGGGAAAATGACAAGGAGCTAACATAGGCAAAGAGCTTCAAACAGTAACTGACATTTGGTAAGCACTCTATAAATGTCAGCTCTTGTTATTATAAAGAATTATTAAATACTTCCATCCAAACTCCAGATCTGCGTGTACAGAATGTCAATTAACATTTCTAGTCCATTTGAAAGAACCATCATATAAAATCATCCATACCTGGCATCTTTGGTGGGAATGATTTTGAAATCGTTACCATAAACATGGATTATTACTTTATCATCATGCTAAAAAGAAACAAAAGGCTATTCTTAAAACTAAGATCAAAAGCATATATTAGCTTTATTTTGACAGTTCTTTCTCCTCATTGCCATAAGGAAAATTTGTTGGTTGTGTTTCATGTTCCTGGCCCTGTGAGAAGCTTCCGTTCCACTCTGGTTATTCTTTTCTGGCTCTTGAGACAGATTGCCTGGTTTGCATTCTAGTTCTTCTACATCCTGTCTGGGAGAACTTGAAGCTATGCTTTCCTCACTGGGTCCTAGAATCCTCAACTACCCAATGGGGAAAGATGGTGGACCCACCCCTTAGTGTTGTGGGGCCAGCGTAATGCTTGGCACATATCAGCTCCTCATAAACATTAGCTACTGTTATTACCCTGAGATGGTGGAGCAGCTTCTGATCCCATAGCTGTTCAGTTAAGACTTGTTGGATTTATGTTCCAGGAGCAACAGCAGGAAGGACTCAGAATGAGGAGGGTGTCTGGTGAATTGCAGAAAAAATGCTAAGTGTTCCATGAAGCCAGAGCCTGTGTGGCTAATGCCATAAAAGCCAAACCCTCTTCCAGATGTCAGAGCACTCCTGTTCCCAGGCGTTCCCCCAAAGCCAGGCCTCCCCAGCTCGCTTGGCAACAAAAGCCAATAAGCCGCCTTAATTTGGAAAATTCCACTCACGTTCCTGGTCTCTGGCTCTCCACACGTCCCCAGGGTATTTGTGCCAGCCATGACTCCCAAATGTTGGGGAGGAAGAAAGAAGGGAATGGAAAAAAAAAAAAGGTAGAGGAAAGGTCGGAAATTTAAACCGAATTGTTTGGTAATGGAAAGTCCCTTTCAAGTCTCTTTAATTCTTTATTTGGATTCCATTGAGTGTGTGCCAAGAGGGAAAAAGGAAAGGTTAAATCCTCCTATCAGATCTGGCAAAGGAGCTGAGCCAAGCAGCTTACGGGAGGGATTAGCGGGTCTGCAAGGCAAGAGTGTTAACACACAGGATGCCAGGGAGCCCCAGGGACCCCTCCTCCAGGCCTTGCCAGCCCCTGGCCTGGAAGGGGGCCTGCAGGAGGAAACTGGCCCAAATGGCAGCAGCTTGATCCCCAAGGAGGTGCCCGGCATCCCCTCTGTCTGGGCAGAAGGGCCCTTAGGCACCCTCGTGGCCATGCTTTGTATTCTCCTCACAGTCACACCCAGGCACAAAGTGACTCACATAGACACTAAATGTTACCACAAATATAGGGCTTCGTGGACTTCATGAGCCCCATTGAGACCTTAAGCCCCTCCCTCATAACATGAAATACTTCCTTTGAGAATTCTGTGCTAAAGTCTCACTACTTTGTATGAGCTTCTTACCATCAGCCTTCATTGGAGTAGAGTAAAACCCTTTTTTTTAAAATCTAAGATCAGATCCAAAATTCAAAATGTGTCTGTCTGTGACCTGAAGCATCTGTGTTCAATTCAGCCAAACAGGCATGTTTAGTGAGAAAAAAAAAAAATGCCTGAAATTCCAAACCAAGTGATGCTTGGGAAAGTTGCTCAGTCTTGCAAACGTCAAGGTCTTCATGGACAATCGGGGCACTTCCTAGTCACCTGTCATTGTCCTTGGGGTTTTGTCATGTTGCATTTCTTGTATATCAGAATGACTTTTCAGTGATGGGAAGGACTCCATATATAGGGAAGGTCAGTAAGACATGGCACTCCCCAGAGATGCCACCTGGAGGAAACACGGGTCCTTCCTTCCCTGAAGGAGCTCATGCAGAATGAGGAGGTGGTCGAGGTGACCAAGAGCATGGTCCATTAAGAAGAAACACTCCCATAAAGGTTTTACGAAGTCTCCAGGGTCTGGGTGGAGGAGCCAATCCTCCTTGAGACTACGAGGAAAGGCCTGCTTAGAGTCAGGGAAGGGAGAAAGATTGAACTGAGTCTCCCAGGGCAGCAAAGGAACCTGCTGGGAATAGGAAGGATGGATATGTCAGTAGAGGAATCATCACATTTATCCAAGAGGAAGAGTGGGAGGAGAATGCAGATGGAGGTACAAAGACTTACTGGGCTGTGCTGGAGTCTTCAGTCAGATTTTCCTACCTTCCTTTGAAAACTCAGACTAAGCAAAGTGTTTATTTATTTATTTTTTTCTACTGTGGTAAGTGGTTTTAATTCTCTTTGAAATGTGTTTGGTGGTTTTTTTTTTTTTTAAAGAGAGAGAGAGAGAGAATTTTAATATTTATTTTTTAGTTATCGGCAGACACAACATCTTTGTTTGTATGCGGTGCTGAGGATCGAACCCGGGTCACACACATGCCAGGCGAGCGTGCTACCGCTTGAGCCATATCCCCAGCCCCTGGTGTGTTTTTTAAAACAACCTTTTTTTATTTCTTCTTTTTATATATACATGACAATAAAGTGTATTTTGGCAGATTACACACATGTAGAATATGACTTATTCTAATTAGGATTCCAATCTTGTAGCTGTACATGATGCGGCATTTCACTGGTCATGTATTCACATATGAACAAAAGAAAGTGATGTCCAACTCATTCTACTGTCTTTCCTATTCCCACCCACCTCCCTTCCTTTCATTCCCATTTGTCTAATCCAATGAACCTCTATTCCTCCCCTCCCTATCCTCTTTTGCTGTGGGTAAGCATCTATATATCAGAAAGAACATTTGGCCTTCGGTTTTTGAGGACTGTCTTATTTCACTTAGCATGATGTTTTCCAGTTCCATCATTTACCAACAAATGCTATAATTTCATTCTTCTTTATGGCTGAGTAATATTCAATTGTGTATATACCATATTTTCTTTACCCATTCATCTTTTGCAAGGCACCTAGTTTGGTTCCACAGCTGAGCTATTGTCAATTGAGCTGATACAAACATTGATGTGGCTACATTACTGTAGTATGTTTTTAAGTCCTGTGGGTATAAACCAAGGAGCAGGGTAGCTGGATCAAATGGTAATTCCATTCCCAGTTTTCCAAGGAATCTCCATACTGCTTTCCAGATTGGTTGCAACAATTTGCAGTTCCACAAGCAGGGTATGAGTGTACCTTTTCCCCCACATTCTCGTCAACATTTATTGTTACTTGTATTCTTGATAACTGATATTCTGAGTGGAGTTTTAAAATTAAAAATGTAGCTTTAATTTACGTTTCTCTGATTGCTAGAGTTGTTGAACCTTTTTTTTACATATTTTTTTGACTCTTTGCATTTCTTCTGTGAAGGACCTGTATAGTTAATTTGCCCATTTATTGATTGGGTTATTGGTTTGGGGGTGTTAAGTTTTTTGAGTTCAGGAAAGTGTTTATTTTTTCAGGATCCTTGATCCTCTGACCCAAAGTGCTAGACTCTGGGTGAACATCCATAAAGAGCCCAGCTCTGCTGACAGAGGAAAGCTGCTGGTTTTGTGTGGGAAGAGCATCCTCTAAGTGCCTGTGGGGGTGTATGTGCATGAAAACACTGGGATTTAGAAAACCATCTGCCAAGCCCTTTTCCCATTATGTTTTAAGTGTGTACGTGTTTTAAAAGGAAATGCAATCATGTGTTTCTAATGTACGTAAGTTAATACATCCACATGCTTCATAAAAATTTCTGACACTCAAGAAATTCTTTGGAGCCTGGATACTTTTTGTCTTAAATAGTCCTCTTAGAAATAGGAAGCCGTCAGTTTGTTCTAAGAGTAGAAAGAACATGAAACAGGTGTGACAAAACTTCATTTTTTTTTCTTGACACTAGGAAAAATGATCTCCCTAAACCAAACTTATGGTTCTCACCTGGCCTTTCTCTGTGGCATGAATAGCACCTAACTCCATAGAAAAATGACCTTTCATCTTCATTTGGCAAGAATGGCTTCAGTTCATGATCCTTGCTTCAGCATCTACCAATGCCCACTTTCACTCTCCAAATATGCCAATCTGAAGAGGAAATGATGTGCTCCCCCACACAGGTCACAGCACTGATGTACACCTTTTTTGCTTCTTCTCCTTTGTTATTTAGACTAAAACATAAAGCAAGCCACAACTTCAAGCTGCATATATGACACAACATTTTCTAATTTCCACACTGAAAATGATAAAAAGAAACAGGATAACTCAGGTTAAATAAAAATATTTTATTAAATCTAACATATCTAAAATATTATAATTTCAAAATGAAACTGACATAAAACATTAATATTCTGCACTCATCTATTCATATTGTCTTATGAATATAATTTCTCAAGTTATAATCATATTTTAAACATATTTAAAATTCTCAAAATTTGAATGTCTCTGGTACTGGAATGTTCCAGACAGGGACCAGATGGCCACACACACTGCGGTGGTTGAGATTAAGTTTGTATCCACCAAAGGTTCGTGTGTTTGAAGCTTGGTCCTCAGAGCAGTGATATGAAGTGGTAAAACTTAAGAGGTGGAGAGCAGTGGAAGGTGATCATGCCATTAGGAGTTCTGCCCTATTTGATGGTTGTTATAGAAGAGAATGGCACCTCCCCACTCTCTGGCTTCTCTCACCATGTGATTTCCCCTCTTGCAGGCACTATCTTCCACCACATGATATAGTCAAAAGGCACTGACCTGAGACAGCAGATGTCAGTGCCAAGGTCTTGCACCTCCAAAACTGTGAGTTAAATAAGCCTCTCTTCTTTACAAATTACCCAGAATCGAGTATTTTGTTACAGCAACAGACCTTAGTCACTTTAACACCTGGGATTTGGTGGGTCACTCACCTCTCATGGAGCAGCCGAGGATATGAGCAGTGGGATTTTCTTTTGAATAGTGCAGAACAACACCCTCCATTCCATGTTTGTACAGCTTTAATTTGTTCATGAAGCATTATCTCACTTGTAGGATAGTTTCCTATTATAGCTCAGATGTGTTTAACATGCATCTGCTTTTATTTTCTATAACCAATCTCCTGGGTCCGTTCCGTGAGTCCTTTCAGATAAACTCATTGCTTCAGGAGACGATGTCCTATTGTGGGATTGTATGGTTACATTCCCTCAGGGAACTTGTCCAAAGGCTGCCCAGCTCATAGTGCCAGGTCTTTTGGCAGCACATTCCCAGCCTCTCCTGGGGTCACAGCAGCTGTCAAACCCACAGCATGCTGTTCCTACCTGTGCCCTGCTCAGAGACGGCATGGGCAGCAGCTTTCCCTTCTCTACCTGCTCACTAGGATTCACCTCAGCTCCCACTGGCCACTATGGAGCCTTTGAGAATCCAGAAGAGGAGAATTTCTGGAACAATCCCATCCCAGCCTTGCTTTGGGATCCCTCCACCACCTTAGGTGTCATCTGAGACTCCATCTTCTGAAGCCCCATCCACCCCTGGGATGGCTGGCTGACTTTCAGCTGTCCCCACCATTCTGAAAAGTAGGGATCAACTTTAGAAAACCGGAAGGCTCTGCCCCAGGCCCCATCTCTGCCTACCATTGCAATGACTATCCTCTTGTAGTCACGGTTGGCTTGAGGTTACTCCATGAGAGTGAAAAGACTCACCTTGTTTCAGTCAGGCATGGACCCCAACTTTTCAACTCCTTCCATGGCCCTCTGGTGTTCAACACCAGGGTGGATGTGAAGCCAGGGGTCAGTCTGCACTGCTTCCTCTTCCTTCTGTCCCTTCCTGGTCCCTTCCTGCACTAAAATAAATGGAGATTTCTAAGGAAATGGACACTACAGAAGTACAGAAGACAATTAGAAACTATATTGAAAATTTGTACTCGGATAAAATAGAAAATATCAAAGACATCAAAAAAATTTCTAGAGTCATATGATTCACCCAAACTGAATCAGAACAATATATACAAGTTAAACAAATCAATTTCAAGCAATGAAATAGAAGACACCATCAAAAGCCTACCAACAAAGAAAAGCCCAAGTTCAGATTCACAGCTGAGATCTACAAGACCTTTCAAAGAAGAACCGGTACCAATAATTCTCAAATTATTCCATGAAATAAAAAAAGAACACCACTTCCAAATTCATTCTATGAGGCCAATATCACCCTGATTCCAAAACCAGACAAAGACACATCAAGGAAAGAAAACTTCAGACCAATATCTCTAATGAACATAGATGCAAAAATTATCAATAAAATTATGACAATGCAAAAACACATTAAAAAGATAGTGCAACACAATCAAGTGAGGTTCATCCCAGGGATGCAAGGTTGGTTCAACATACAGAAATCAGTAATACAATTCATTAGTCTTAAATATAAGAGTCATAAGATCATCTCAATAGATGCAAAAAAAGCATTCAGCAAAATACAGCACCCCTCATGTTCAAAACACTAGAAAAAGTAGGGATAATAGGAGCATATTTCAACATTGTAAAAGTTATCTATGCTAAGGCCAAGGCCAACATCAATTTAAATGGAGAAAAATTGAAAGAATTCCCTCTAAAAGCTGGAACAAGACAGGGATGCCCTCTTTCACCACTTCTATTTAACATAGTCCTTGAAATTCTAGCCAGAGCAATCAGACAGACAAAAGAAAATAAAGGGATATGCATAGGAAAAGAAGAACTCAAATTATCACTATTTGCTGGTGATATGATTCTATATCAATAAGATCCCAAAAAATCCCACCAGAAAACTTCTAGAACTAATAAATTAATTCAGCAAAGTAGCAGGATATAAAATCAATACTCATAAATCAAATGCATTTCTATACATAAGTGATGAATCCACTAAAAGAGAAATTAGGAAAACTTCCCCATTCAAAACAGCCTCAAAAAATATAAAATACTTGGGAACAAAAGAGGTGAAAGACCTCTACAATGAAAACTACAGAACACTAAAGAAGGAAATTGAAGAAGACCTTAGAAAATGGAAAGATTTACAAGCTTCTTGGATAATGTCAAAATTGTCATACTACCAAAACTGTTATACAGATTTAATGAAATTCCTATTAAAATCTCAATGACATTCTTCATATAACTCAAAAAAGCAATGATGAAATTCATTTGGAAAAACAAGAGACCCAGAATAGCCAAATCAATCCTTAGCAAGAAGAGTGAGGCAGGAGACATCATAATAGCAGAACTTAAACTATATTATGAAACTATAGTATCAAAAATGACATGATATTGGCACAAAAATAGGTTTGCAGACCAATGGTGCATAATAGAGGACACAGAGAGATACACACATAAAAAGAGTTATCTCATACTAGAAAAGAATACCAAAAACATACATTGGAGAAAAGATAGCCTTTTCAACAAATGGTGCTGGGAAAACTGGGAATCTATATGCAGAAAAATGAAATTAAGCCTCTATCTCTCACCATGCACAAAACTCAACACAAAGTGGATCATGGACCTAGAAATTAGACCTGAGACCCTGTACCTAATAAAAGAAAAAGTAGACCCAAATCTTCATCATGTCAGATTAGGCCTCTACTTCCTTAACAACACTCCTAAAGTGCAACAAATAAAATTGAGAATCAATAAATGGAATGGATTCAAACTGAAAAGCTTCTTCTCAGTAAAAGAAACAATCAGTGAAGAAGATAGAGAGATTACAGAATGGGAGCAAATTTTTACCACACACACATCAGATAGAGCACTAATCTCCAGGATATATAAAGAACTCAAAAATCTTAACACACACACACACACACACACACACACACAACAAATAACCCAATCAATAGTATAATCGATCAACAAATATATAAAAAATGTTCAATATCTATAGTAAGTAAAGAAATGCAAATCAAACCTACTCTAAGATTTCATCTCACACCAGTCAGAATGACAGCTATTAAGAATACAAGCAAAAATAAGTGTTGGCGAGAATGTAGGGGAAAAGGTACACTCATACATTGCTATTGGAACTGCAAATTGGTGCAAGCAATATGGAAAGCAGTATGAAGATTCCTCAGAAAACTCTTAATGGAACTATCATTTGACCCAGCTCTATCCCACTACTTGGTTTATACCCAAAGGACTTAAAAGAAGCATACTACAGTTATGCAGCCACATCAATGTTTATAGTAACTCAATTCACAATAGCTAAATTGTGGAACCAACGTAGATAGATGAATGGATAAAGAAAATGTGATATATATATATATATATATATATATATATATATATATATATATATATATATATATATATATATCACATATACACACACACACACATACACACACAAACACACACACATAATAATATTCAATTATGTATATATACAAACCTTGAATCCCCTTGAAATATTGAAATCCATTGTTTCATTGGGTAGCTATACAAATACATACAGACATAAAAAAATACAAATTTAGAATTTTTATGGGTGGGAAAATATATCAATGTGCTATTTCAAACACATTATCCCTAGTCTACAGTCAACATGAGTCAGTTGTGATCTGTGTGTTCCTCTTGCTGTTTACTGGTCTTATTTTCAGTATTTTTTTAGGTCAATAAAGTCTCCTTTTCTTTCCATTCCCAGATCTTCCATCATGTCAATACATGTAAACTCCCAGCAATTGTCCACAGAAAGTGTTTGCTTTTAACTGCATCTCCCTCTGGCTTGGAATCTCTTGGAGGGACTTTCAGTACTGGACCATACCTCCCACTGCCTTGTCTATGTGCCCTGGTGTCTGCTATGGTTGGTTGAATTTATCTCAAATTGTCACAAGGTCACTGGGTCACTCAGGACCCTGTACATAGATGGCTACCTTCTCTCTGCACAATAGTACTAGCTTGGTGCACTCTCTGTGGAATGAAGTTTTTACCCCCAGTGCTGACAGGATCTCCCAACAAGGCAAGAAAGAGCTACATGAAGGGAATAAAGTATTCGGTTACATCGTGGAAAGAACACAGGATTTAGAGTTAGACATTAGGATTTTGGTAAGTTACTTAACTTCTTTAAGCCTGAATTTACTCATTTCCAAATTGGAAAGTAGAATCCCTTCTGTCTTATTTTGGGTTTCCTGAAGTACAGCCTATCATAAAGACTTGCCTGGAGATAGTTTACTTAGGAATGTGATTTCAGGATGGTTAGGGAAAAGTAGAGGAAGTCGATACCAGGATGCATGATTCAAATGGCCAAGGCTAAGGGCGATTGCAGCTCACAGCAGAGGTCTTCTGAGGAAATTTATACATGTGTCTCAGAATCCTTTTGTGAGACAAAAGGGAGTCATGCTTATCTTTTAGCTACTGTCTTTAACTGTTCAAGGATTCACCCAATGTGCAATCATTTTCATATAATTCCAAGTAGCAAGTGTATGAAGGCTGAGATGTTTGCTATACGCCTTCCACACCAAAAAAAAAAGTGAGAGAAAAAGAAAGGGAGAGGTACCTTGAACAAGGCTGAGGAGAGACTATTCAATTGCCCCTGCATGAAAGCAGCGTCTATTTTCAGTGGCTGAAGATAAATATCGACCCAAAAAGATCACAAAGTGGTATACAAAAGGTGTCAGATATGTTCCCACCTTGAACACTTGCACTACTCAGAAATGCTCATCTCCATTAAGTGCAATCTATTGCAAAGTTTCTTCCAGTTGGGCTGGCAACTCAGCCTGTAACAACTTAGTACAAGAAGAAATATGCTGCAGTCTCCACTGCCAAAATCTCAAGGCAATAACTGAAATTCATCCATGACCCATTGAAATTTCCCTGAGAAACTGAAATTCAGTTAAGTCAGTGGGCTCTTAGTCTATTCATTTAATCAAAAATTTCATAATTTTGTTCAACAGGAAAGAGAAAGAAGGAATGGAAAAAGGAGAGGGAAGAAAAAAGGGAAAGAGAGAAGGGAGGGAGGTAAGGAAGAAAGGGGCAACCTATTGGCCACTTCCACACTGTCCTGTGGGTCAAGGTATTCTCGATTTCTCTCACTTAGCCATACATACGTTCATTAATTGCACCCAACTTGCTTCAGTGGCTAAGTGATACTGGCCTTTGCTATTCCGGAAACCATCATCTCACTTTCCATGGGAATATCTCTCATGGTGACTGGTGGCAGACAGAAGACAGACACGTTAAAGCTTCTCAAAGATTTCCCTTTTCCCAAAATATTTCTTCTTAATTAAGAGCATGTACTAGCCAATTTTGCATCACTGTGACCAAAATACCCAACAAGAACAACTTATAAAAGGAAAACCTTTCTTCAGATCATGGTCTTAGAGGTTCAGTCTGTGATAAGTCAAGTCCATAGCTCTAGGTCCAAGGTAAGGTAGAACATCATGGCGGAAGGACCTGGTAGAGGATCATTGTCCACATTATGGGCCAGGAAGCAGAGAAAGGAAGAGGAAGGAACTCAGGTCAGATGAACTCTTCCAGAATGTGCCCCCAGTGATCCACTCCTCCATCCATGCCTCATCTGCCTGTGGTTAACAGTCCATCAGTTCAAGTAGGATGGACTGATTAGGTAACTGTTCAATCATTTCAATTGCAAACATTCCTCCATTGTCACTAAAGTTTTTTGGGGGACACCTCATGTTCAAACCAAAGCAGAATATTTCTCAATAATACATGTGAAAATTTATATAAAAATGCATGTGAATCCAAATTCTCTTAAACATTACACATACATAAAATACCAAATACATACAGACCTAAAAATACTAATTTAGAACATAAATTTATAAATTCAATTATTCTAAACACTCATATGATTTTAAACTGAAACTTTCCCACTCTCCTACATGACAGACAAGATAATTTAGAGAAAGGTTTGTCTCATAGCCCTGTACCCAACACAAAGTCCCTCCTTGATCTGCCCACCAATTTCTGCAGGATAACCTTGTGATTTTATTCTGCATGTAGGTACTCTTAAGAAAATACAGTTTCTAGATAATTCATAAACCTTTGAACTTGATGGGGTCCTGTGTTCTTCTCACATACAGCTATATCTTGTTGAAATGATCCTCAGTTGAAGTTTGGATCCCCTTCCTGGAAGGACTTACTGTATGCTTGGAACACCAAAGACCATCTATGAACATCTGCCACTGGAAACTCTAGACTCTTCCACAACTGACATATTTGAATAGTGATAAAGCAATTCTCAATTAACATCACTTCCTAAGAGGACACCCACTCTTGAGTGCACACATGAGGAGCTACACAGATACACATGCACAGACGCATGATGAGCTCCAATGAACTAATGGACTCTAATGGTTTTTCCCTCTTCTTCTCCCCCACTTCCTCTGTTCATTCCTTTCTTCCTTCTTATACTTATCACTGAGGCTCACATATAATAAGCACTCAATAAACACTTCTTGGCTGACTGATATACTAGACAAATTCCAATAAGAAATAAAATGTTTTTTTTTTAAATTCCCTTTAAAGAGCTCATCATGGAACATTTAAGCACCCAAAGGCAGTTTTGTGGCCCTAGTTGCCACTCTAGCACCAAGTTAATAGGCTCACATCATTTCTAACTTGGGAGAGCCTCTAACAAAAAAAAAAATGATCCTGCTAGATGGTTAATGGGACAAAAATTACAGTCACTGTGAAAACTTTAACTTAGAATCCTTAGATCTAAGGATAATTAAAATCACAGCTTGAAGGCTGGAGGAATAACTATTTGAATTTAATTTACTATTGTATGCAATATAAGGGATGATTACTTTCCCCCAAGCATTGTGGACTTTGGTATAATTTCCTTTTTGTGAGTTAAATTTACTTAAGTGTCAATATTTTGCAATTCAAAGTACCAATTAACTTTATGTGATTTTTCCCCTAATAAAAACAACATTCAACAAAGTTGTAAATGCTCTCTCATTTTGCTTTCACCAGATACTTGGAGCTTGAGTTGTATTTTAAAAATGTGTGTGTGTGTGCATTAGGATCAGACAAAAATGGGTGTTCTTCAACCGAAAGCCTTAACTATCAAGGGGATCCATTATGGCTTTGGTTTTGTTTGTGGATACCTATTCCCATTTACTTAGGAAGGCAGTATGACATATTTAAAAGAAATGAGGCGTAGGGAACAATGGAGATGGAGCCCAGGTCTCTTAAAAACATTGGGGAAGATGTTTTAATCTTTCTTTGTCTCTCCAAATAATAGCAATTATGATGATAATAATTGAACGTGTATTATGTGCTAAGCACTGTTCTAAGAATTTTTCCAACCGCATTTCATTTAATAATTTTAAAAGTCCCTTCTCTCTGTTTTGAAGATAAAGAAAATGAGGTTTAAATAGGTCAAAAGATGTGCTCCATTAAAATCTGGATCCCAGCTATTTAATAGGATTCCTGTCCAATGCTGTTAACCCCCACTTACCCAATGCTATAAATTCAATGTGACACCCTTTGTCATTGTGTCATCTCCCAGAGGGAGATGTTACAGGGACCACCTACCTGCTCAAGCTCCCCTCACAACCCTACAAAATAAATACTGAATTATCCAACAGAAGCAATCTGCTCTCCTGGAAACTTGGCTGGCTACAGGTCCTGGGATAGCCCTATGGGCACAAGTCCTGGACCCCCTCTGAGCATCTGCTCAACTCCACATGAGGTTCTATAGGCAGAGAGTATCCCAAGGGGCTTCCCAATCAGACAACAGAAACAGACCCAGAAGCAGGGTTTTCAAAATTTCAGTGGCCCCTGATGCTCAGGGAAGACCAGGATCCCTTCTTGCCCAGGTCTAAGGACTGTATGCTGACAATCACATCTTGATCAGGAGACGAAATGAAGCTGATCTCAGAGAAGTAGGAACAAACCTTGGAAAGACCATTCAGCAGCATTCACATTCCCAGGGCCACTGTCCTCCTGCCCTTCTAGGCTATGTAAGGCCCCTCAATATCCTTTCACAGGACATTTGCTTCAGCAAATGCAAGGCTGGTGTCTATTTGTCTTTGGAAGCAAAAAATTCCTGAAGAATGTAGCAATGAACAATTTCATATTGATGATTTATCCTGGGATTGGCTTCCATAAACAATTCAGAGAGCTGAAGATAATCAAGTTGAAAGAACAGTGGGGACAGGTTTCTTTCCGCCACTTATTACTCATAGGACTGTTAGAAAGTCATTCTCCCTTACCTGCTTGGTTTATTCACCACGTTTAAAATTGCAAGCACACACACTACAGTACTCCCTATCTTCCTTCCCCATCTTATTTTCCCCTTCACACTTTTCATTTCTGATATGCTAAATAATTTATTTAGACACTTTATCAATTGTCCTGCTCAGTACAATGTAAGCTCATAAAAATGCTGCTGGATCTTCCTGGTCCAGCATACAATTCAATACATAAGAATTCAATAGATATTTGTGGCAGTTGCTGTTGAATGTGTTATGTGATTTGACTAGACCTTATCAGTGCTTTGCCTCTTGAGATCCCATGAACCCTGTGAGTTCATAGAGACTGGGTTAGAAAAGCCTTGAGCTAATATGAATATTACTGAAAACATAAGGGAGATGGTACATCTCAGCCATCACTGTTTCTCCAGCTAACACATCTACTATCTCATTAAACAAGAAAGTTTAATGATGCTTAAAATCAGTTTACTACTGCTTTTCACTGTTTTTATGAATTAATTACCTTTTGTTAGAAAAAAATGACAATGGCATTAAAATCACCAGAAGAGCAGTTTGTTGAAGAAGCAAAACAAAGGAGACAATGAAAGAAAAAAGTCATAGATGAAGCATGTGTGACATTTCTCACACTAGTTAACTTTCTCAAACTGTATCTAGTTACCTTAGAAATGAACAGGATCTAAAATAGCACACATAAGTATCCTAATGTGTGTGCAACAAGTGTTAGCTCCTGCTTTCATTGACCAAGTATAGAGCAAGATACCTCCAACCCTAGAATTAAGGGTCTAAGTTGATGCAATTGCTTATGTGAATGGAGATAGAAGTCCAAATTTTCCCAAATATCTTATTGTCATCTTGAAAGTTCTTTCCAAGAAAAAAGTTCAACAGATAAGTAAAGTTCAGCAAATACCTGGCCATTCCACCTTTATAGCAACAACACAAGTCTTGCCAGCTTGGGAGAATACCAATGAAGTCCTATATTAAGCAGCACTGGTGAGAACAGAGTCTCCTATTCTCGGTGGAGTGGGAACAATGTGGGAAAGTTTACTGGATAGATTATTCTGCTTGCAAGAGGAGAGAGTAGGCATGGTAGAGCACTCTGGGGCAAAGAGGGACAGGTTACATAAGTGCAAAGGCTATTTCCTGTCGTGCTGGGGACCCAGCTTTTCTACATTATCATCTGGGGATCAGAAGAAAGGAGCAAGCATATTGCTTTACCTTCATTGGTTGCTAAGCAATGCCAGGGAAGGAGTCAGATGAGCAGAATTTAAAATAAGAATCAAACTTCTCTACACTTCCCATGTTTCTTGAAGGCAGGGACCTTTTCATGGCTATATTTGTCTAGAATACCCTGAGGTTATGCATTGGATCTTAAATATAGTAATAATTGCTATCCTTTAGGAGCAATTATTTCAGACCAGATGCTATCTTGGGTACTTGGCACACTTAACACTGTTTTAATTTCATTGTTCATCGTGTTGTAAGTACTATTAGTTCTACTTTTAGGATGGGGAAACTGAGGCCCAGAAACTAAAAGATTTTATTAATCAAAGATAAATGAGTTTTTGGCAAGTTAACAAAGAGCCTCCAAATTTCACTTCCTCAATGTAACAAAGGTTTATTTTTATACACAAAATCCTTTCTGATCTGACTTCAGGGGATTCTCCAGAATGATTTTTTTTTTCAATGTATTGTGTTAGCACTCCATGTTGATCCTTGGGAATCTGTCATCTTAACGTGAGACCTCCCCCATAAATATTTTAGCAGGAGAAGACAAGTGAAAGATTTCACACTGGCAAATGCTTCAGCGCAGAATAGGCATGCCTCACTTCCACTCACAGTGGAGGGGCCAGAACAAGCTCCCACCTCACTGTGGTTACCCACACAGAGGGAAGAGCTAGACCTGAGTCACCTGTAACAAAGACTTACCTAAAGTCACACAGGGAGCAGACAGGGTAAGAAAGATGCCACTCTCAATCTCTCAATCCCAACTTCCTGTTTCGTTGCTTTGTCAACCACCTCAAAGTGAATCTGTGTTTAAACAGAAAAGTGTAAACATATCTAAGATTCGCAAATATTGACAAAAAAATTAGAAACTTTGAATGCTTAGAAGAGATTTAGGGCAAGTGTAAATCCTCTTAGAACCTTAAATAACACTCTAGTATGTGGGAAACTGCAGATGCTTCTAGGCTAGGCCTCTTCCCCAATAATGTGATTGGGATAGCTCAACACAAGCCCAAATAAGTAATCTAACGGTTGACAGTACTAGGGATAATATTACTCTAACATGCTTCTGTTGAGCAACCATATCAAATGCTCTTGGAAGTTCTTCATCTGTATTAATTCGTTTCATCCTTACAAGAACCCAGCAAATTAAGTATGACCATGGCTGCTTTCATGTGAGAAAAGTGATTCCAAGAAGGGCCAAGTAATCTCAGTTTCTACCATGAGCTGGCTTTGCAAAACATTTAAAGAAATATCCCTTTCTTTTGCCTTCTTGCCAGATTGCTCTTCCTAGGTTCCTTGTGTATACAATTTCTAGAAACTACATCTACTAATAGCCTTTTCTGGGCAGAAATTGCTCATGGATAAGTCAATACACCAGGTCTCAATAAACTAGAGAATGGAACTGGCCACATCCAGAGAAGTGAACACTGAAGTTTAAAGCTTTGGTTAAATATCAGACACTGAGGATACACAAGGCAATTTCCATGATAAATGAATGGAGGTAAGAATACGAAAAAAGAAGCAAAAATTGATAAACCCCTGTTAGACCAGTGAAGGGGAAGCTTTGGCCCCCTGTAACAAGTTGAAATTGCTCAAAGATGCAATTCCAGCAGTTTTGTCCTCCTCATTTATTACCAGCAGCTCTAGTTGAGAATCATGGTCAGCTATAATGGGTTCTCACTGACCAGAACATCCCTTTTCTGTGACCAGATTTCTAACAGAGAAAAAATAAAAGTGTTTGGAGAATTTATGAGTCTATTTCCCCAATATAACAATTTAACAGATTGGGAGTTAAAGATGAGCACCAATCATGTATCCACTGTTACTAGAGCATTAGATTAGGAACTCTTAGAACATATCAGAAGGGACTTAGCACTCCATCTTTCAAGATCCAACAGTTTTAGGTGTGCAATGAACCATGGAGTTAGAGTTAAATGTCAGATGTTTAGTTTGCTACTCATGACGCCATGAACAAATCAGCTGCGCTCAATACATATGACTTCCTTATTTGTTTATGGTGAGATTTGCTTCTGTAACCCCTAGACAAGAAATGAAAAAAATCAATCAATACTGTGTCTCTAGTATTGCCCTAGGACTCTTCCTCTCCAGTTTGCCCTCATTCCAGAATATCATATCCCATGCGGAGCCTTTCACATGGCTAACCATAGAACAAAATACAGGATCCTCTATTATAATGGTCTAGTCACACGCCCATCGCCCACCTTCATGGTGAACTCCATGGGACGAGGCTAGTGTCTCATCATGAAGCATTGCATGTCCGATACCTTCAGGACACCTGTAGGAGGTATTTGACAAGGCCCTCTGCAGACTTGTGATTTCAGAAATATGATAAATGAGATCCCTTCATGCTGAAAGACACTGAAATTTCTGGATACTATATAGAAAAATGCTTTCTTCAATACATCAGTGGTCTTTCAAAGAAACAAGAATATGGAAATGTCAAAACCTAAGTACAAAGAGAAACTCCAGAGAGGTTAGCAGAGTACTGAAGTCAGCTCTCACCCAGGGATGCTCCCTGACCCTGTATCCCCGAGCCCTTGTCAACGAGAGCAAGCCCAAGGCCCATCCCAAGTGTGGAATCTATAGAAGATTCCCCAGGTGTAAAGTTGGGACCTTAAAGAGCTATCACATCAGCTGAAGGGTAAACATGAAATGAACCCATCCCTAAAGTGATTATAGGGTGTGAACCAGCCTCACACTTCTACCCCACATGGAGACAGGTTTTCTCTGAACATTCTCAACCAAGAGTTGGCCCCCCACCAGGTTTGTGGCTCCAAAGCTCAGTAACTGGGTGGCCTGAACCCCTTACTGAAAATTTGGATTAAAGTATTCACAGATTGGCAGAACAGAACTTGTCTGGAGAAATCCTGATTCAAGTCAGGCCTCTGGGATCAAGAATAATTCAGCTCCATTCAGGGCTGTGGAGGACCTAATAGAATAGTAAGTTGTGAAACAAAGAGAAGTTTCTACAAACCAAAGAACAAAACTCTCATTATTCACATGTGATATGATTACCTATACAGAAAAAAAAATCCTCAAGTCTGTAGATTAATCATTAAATTCAATAGATAACTTATCAGAAATTCTTGACACAAATTAATATAAAAAAATAAGTACAGACAAAGCAGATTTAAAGAGAGGAACAATTTACAATGGCATAAAATATCAAGTACCTAGACATAAATCTAACAGTGATGGGAAGGAGCTTTTTAGAAAATATAAAACTTTATTGAAAAACATTAAAGAAGAACAAAATTCAAGAAGTGATATATCATGTTTATAGACGAGAAGACTCGATGTTTATGTCATTTCTTTTTAAACTGATCTATAAATGTATAAAGTCAATGTAATTCTAATAAAGTTTTAACAGGTTATTTTCTCAGAAACTTGACATGCTGACCCAAACGTTTCACATCAAATAGCAAAGCTCCAAAGACAGCCAAACCTTCCTGAAGAACAATGTTGGGATTTGTCTTTCAAAATTCCAGGCATTATTATTAGGTGATAGTAATTAAAGCAGGCTGGTGTTGGAATACACAGACACAATGGCACACGAGAGGGAAAAGGAAGCCAGAAAACCAGAACCACACGTGTGCAGAAACTTACTGATGACTGCCAGCATTGCAGATCAGTGGCAAAGGGTCAGTCATTCAGTAAATGGTCTGAGAGTCATCGCTTGCTCATGTACACAAAAATAAAATTTCAGCCCATCTCACCTCACACACCAAATCAATCCCGAGTGCCTTCAGTATTTAAATGTGAAAGGCAACCCTATAAAGATTCCAGAATGTAGCATAGGAGAGCACCAAGATATCTTTATGTTATCCTGAAGGGGACCAGTTTCTAAACAAGAAATAGAAAGTACCCTGAGAAAATGAACAAAGCACTTAAAAATATTAAGAACATCTGTTCATCCAAAATGCAGCCCAGAAACTCAAATGACAAGCCACAAAACGAGATAAGATGTTTGGGAATACATATTGATGAAATTAGTATCCACACTCTATATAAAGCATATTAATAAATAAAGAGGACAATTCAATGGATTTTTCTGGGGGTAAATGAGTAAAGTTTTGAATAAGTAACTCACAAAAGTAGAAACCCTATTGAGCAATAGATATTGAAAAATAATCTTTATCCCATTAGCCATCAAAGACATGCACACTAAAACCACAAAGAGGGATCTTTTACATCCAACAGGTGGACAAATATTAACGATGGAAAAGATGGAGTGTTAACAAGTTTGCCAGGCAACCACAGCTCCTGTGCACCACAGGCAGGATCGTCAATGGGGAGCTACTTCATACAATAAGGCAGTCATTTTTTTCTGATAAGATTGAAATTGTTCAAATCTTGGGGCTTCTTGATTTCAATCCTGGGTATCTATCCTGCATCAATCTTGCCCAAGTACACCATGAGTATATAGAGTAACGTTGGTAGAAGCACTAGTGGTAAAAGGATAAGAATTTTAAAGAAAGCAGCTAACATGCCTGTTAAGCATGAAATGAACAACTGTACCATATACATTCACTATTAGAAAAACACTGAAGGAATAAGTCGTAGCTACATGCATAATGTGGGTACTTCTCAGAATGTAATATCAAGCAAACAAAACAAATAGAAGGTTGAAAGAAACGTGATTCTATTGAAATAAATATGGAAAGCCCGCAAAGCTAAACATATCTATTATGAAAAAATGAAAACATGTGTGGTATACCTATAGATATGAACAAGGAAAGGCTCAGCATAAAATTCAGGGTTGCAGCTGCTCCTGAAAAAAAATAAAGATGGAAATGTGTTGGGATGTAAGTGGAGCTTCAGAAATATTGGATGGTGGTATGGGGGTGCTCATTTACTGTTGTTTTATATGATGTGTGCACATGTCATAATTCATATTATACCTGGTATATGTTTAGTATAAAATTATAATGCATTTATTCTTTAATATTTAATATAAATGTGTAAAAGACACAATGAATTCTGAATGAATTAATTATATAGCACCTTACATTGGAAAACATTAACTTATGGATTTTCTTTTACGATTTGATTAATAATAATGATACCATACCAAACTATGCAGGGCATTGAATGGGTACTTTATGCATATTATCTCCTTTAGTCTTCTCAAATGCTTTCATCTTTATTAGAGAGGAGAAGACTGACCACGAAGAGGTTAAGTATATTCCAAGATTTCATGGGAACTGAAGTGGTATCTGTGGCTTCCTAGAACTCACAAAGCCTTAGCTTCTAGTGTCCCATGTGATAGCTACATATTTAATACGTACGTTGTGGTTAATGGACTGATTGTATGATTTCTACTACAGAGAAACTTGTATAATCTTTCCAGTGACCTTCTGAGATGAAGTTTGAGACTGTGACCTCTCCTCCAAGTGAAAGCTGATCAGTGAAAATCAGCAGAGTGGATATCAATTATCTGGGACAACATAAATAAGTCAACTCCAGGTGGGGAAGCCCAAACAATACAGAAGTGAGTGGGCTTGTTCTCTGATAGGATTGTTCAAAACACAAAACTGCTACTGGGGAAGGCTCAGAGGAGCCAGCAAGTGTGGGGTAGTACTTCCCTGAGGCAGCTGCAGGCTCTCATTTTACTTCCACATCCAACCTGCCATGGCATATTTTATTTCTTTCTCTTATAGAGAAGAAAACTGAGGCTTAGATGTGCTTTCTGACTCACTCAAGGACACCTGGCTAGCAAGAACAAGACCTGCATTTGAATCCAGTCTGTGTCTAAAGCCATCTTCCCTCTGTTAGATCTCAAAGATGCACTATCCTTCCTTGCTAGGTCTCAGCCTCCCAGCAGGTAAAGAATGGATGGTTCTGTGATATCCCTCATTAGTGTTGACATAAGATAAATGAGAGTTTGAATCCTGGAAAGTTCACATTTGAGCCTGGTTAACTGTAACAATTAATATAATAATAAAGTCAATCTTAAAAGATTGTCACAGTGGCTGCAAAACCTACTAAATACGGAAAATGCTTGGAATCTGGGCATTTATATGTAAGACCTGCTCCTGTTCATCGTGCCTTTCTCTAGGTGGGAGATTGGTGAGCTGTTCTTGGATTTTCCACCGAGCAGCTGAGAGGTCTTGGCAAATTGGCTCCCCTCCACTAGGGCTCCATTTCCTCATCTGCACAGGGGCAATAGACCAGATGACATGAGGAAGGACACAGCCCCAAGGACCACAGTGAGTCCAGCTTCCAACAGGCGACAGCGATAGCAAAGATCTTCTGTCATTCTGTGAAGCAGTGAAAGCAGAAAGTGGGAAACAGGAGTCTCATTCTATTCTCTTCTGGAACAACAGGAATCCTGCCCCTCACCACCCACCTCGCTGGGATCTGGGAAGGATTAATGAGACATAATGTGCCGTGCTCTGCTGAGAGCTATTACTGCCTTACGGGGGAAAATTCCCATTGTTGCCAGCAAACAAGACTGACAATTTGATGAGGTGTGAATATTTTTAGTGTAACAGTATGTAAACACTGCTTTTTTCATCCAAGTCAACACTCTGCGCGCACACCCTTATGCATTTTTATGAGGCCATTTCTTCACGGCTGTAAATAATTCTGTGCTTGCCCTTTTCCTAGAGCTGCAAGAATGTGCTGACCAGGGGCCCAACTAAACCTCTAAGCTGGCTCCTAAGGCTCTCCACATTCTTTGGGAGAATGTTAATAGGCATATTCACATTTTGTACCAATGTATATTTTGCCTTCCCTCTGGCTGATGCAAATTGTATCACTCAAGGCCAAGGGCACAAGAGGTCTCTGTTGGAGAAGGTTCAGCCATTTCCTAGTGATAAATAGGGAGCAGCAACATGATTACCAAAACAGGAAAGGGGAGAGAAGCAGGATTCCTCACTCTCAATTGTATCCCGGCCACACTTGCTTAAACAGAAAAAGCTTGAATCGTCAATCCCATACCATTTCCATAAACATTTCTGCCATTCATTCATCCAACCAGGTTGTGCAAGGCACAAGGGGACAGATGCTGGGGCATGTACTCAGATATAAAAGGGAACCTGACTTAGCTCCAGCCTTTGCAGTGACCTTAGTTCAGTGAACGACTAGACAGACCAAAGAGCAATACAGCTCAGTGATAAGTGTGCAATACACAGATTCCCTGCCACCTCATTCTGTCCATGTGATCCCTACATTGTCACCTTCCCTACAATATGTGAGAAAGAGGGAGTTTCCTTATGCCCTGTCAGGATGGGTACCATTGGCAACTGCTCGATGCATCTACCTACCAATTCTCACTCTGCTGCTGATCACATCTCAAGCTCCAGGGCTGTGACTGGGACCCTATTACTGCCCTGCTGGATGGGCCTGGGCAGAGGCCTATTTATCACTATGAAGTGGCTGAACCTTTTCCAACAAGGAGCAGGTGGGACTTTGTCCTGTGGCCTCATCCTGCATCCCCTAGAGTGCCAGCACTCAGCTGTACACACATATCTGATGCCACAGAAGGCTGACCTGCATGGGGAGCAAGAACACAAATCCAGGCTCTGAAAATAGTAAATCCTATCTTGTCCGCCTCCACGGCATTCAATCTAACCACTCTCTCACTGCCGATGAGATTCCTCTCATCCTAGCAACTCTCAGTGCTTTGCAATTTGATTAATGCAATAGCCTCTTAACTGATTTCTCAGTGTCTACTCTCCCTGCCTCCAAATCTATCCTCTCTCCACAATCACACAGTTTTTTAAAAAGCTATAGCATAATCTGTATTGCACAGACTCTCTAATACTTCTGTTAACCCTTAAAATTCAGAATATGTACTATGGCTTTAAGATCTAGCTTCTACAGGCATCTTTGCACGTCTCTTTTACCTATCTCCTTCTTACTCTCTTGATCCAAAACACAAGATCCTCTTTCGAGGTCCTTGGGATGCCCAGCTTGTTTTCACACTCTTGAGTGCATGAATTTGCACTTTTTTTCTGTCTGGAATCTATCACTTCAAGGTCTTCTCTTGGCTGGCACCACTATACCATGCTTCAGTACAAATCCTTGCTTTTCTCTAACTAAACAAATTATCCACACCCCCACCATGAGGTACCCTCTAACCTAATATCCACTTCCATTTCATGAAGAGCTATGATCATGACCTGAATCATTGTGCACATTTCTTTGCATTTGTATTTACTGTATGTCTGCTCCCACCAAGTTTCTATGCTCTGTAAGAAAAGGGTTTATTTTTGTTTGTTGGTTGGTTTTGTTTTGTTTTGAAACAGGGGATCAAACCCAGGGATGCTTAACCACTGAGCCACATCCCCAGTCCTTTTTATTTTAATTTTGAGACAGGATCTCACTAAGTTGTTTAGGGCCTTAGTAAGTTGTTGAGACTGGCCTTGAACTTGTGATCCTCCTGCCTTAGCCTCTGAAGTCACTGGAATTACAGGTATGCATCATTGTACCCTGTAGGAAAAGCATCTTACCTGCCCTCAATCACAAGGCCTAGCAAAATGCAAAATGCTTTCCAAAGGAGAGTGGCTAAAACAAATATGAATAATACAAAGGAAAAGTATAACAAAAGTTGACTATTGATGCTGTTCAATCTTCTCTCCAGCCTTCCCCTCCACTAAGAATACCACCTTCTCCAAATCTTCTGTGCCTACCTCCAATTCTTATTCAGCAAAGTTGGTTGAGTCCTAAAATCCATGCCGGCCAGTAACTGACCCCTTGCTCTATGCCCAGGCACTCTAGACACACAGCATGCTGCAGCAGTTCACTTCCCAAAGTCTAAGTCCCTCAGTCCAATAGTTCAGCAAGACTTTCCAAGATGGGTTCTCGCTCCTCTAACATTTATCATAATAAATCAGCCCTTTCAAATATCTTCTTGGCTATACTTTATATATTTATGTTTTCCCCTAAATTTGTGTTGAGATGCTATTTCTCATTGTCGTAGCAGTAGGAAGTATAGCCTTTGGAAAGTAATTAGATCAAGGGGATGACATTTCATGAATGGCATTACTGCTTTTATAAAAGAGTCCTGTTATCATATGGATATGAGCCGTCCCTCAAACTCTCCTATTAATGCAGGGATATTCAGAAGTGAAACGACTGGACGGTGAGAGCTATAATCTAATCATTCCATCCTGGCTTGAACAGACTGATGGGGTGAAAACTAGGTAGGTGGGATGCATGCTCTGGGAGGTCCATCTTCTCTGTGGCCCTTTCCCTCTCTCTGTCTCTCTTTCTCTCTCTGCTTTCTGATCCTGCCATGAGCTGGGCAGCTTTCCTCCACTGGCCCTTCCTCCATGATATGCTGCCTTACCTCTAGCCCAGAGCAATGGAGAGGACCATCCCATGTACTGAGGCCTCGGAAGCTGTGAGCCCCCAATAAGCTTTTTCTGCTCTTGGTTATTCTTGTCAGGTATTTTGATCATTCTCCTTAATCCTCAAATGAATCAATATTAGATTAAGAAAATACTTGTGCCTTGCTGCTTGGAAGAGAGGCTGCTGACAACCCATTTCTGTTGTAGCAGAAAGAAGAACTGGAGATGAGAGGTTTCTCAGGTAGGTGGTACTGGAGCCAGCCGTACATGGTGAGCCGGAAAAGAAGAGAATTTCAGACAGAATCTGCATAGGCAAAAGCCTAAAGGCAAGGGAACTCAGGGCATCCTGAGCACCCAGGGCATTTCCCACAGTGAAGTGAAGGAGCAGCCACAGATGCACCCGAGGAGAGGAAAGCCCTACCATGAGTGACCTAGTGGACAGTGATGATCAGTCTGGACACTTCTCTGAAAGCAAAAGCAAAGATTTTAAGCAGAGGAGCATAGAGGTTGGAGTTACAGATTTCATTGAACACCTGAGCTTGCCTAGAAGATGCCTGCTCTCCCCTGTGGGGGTGTCAGGCCAGTCCCTGTTCTCCTTGGCCCTGGCCTTGACCTGAGCATGGAGTCATCACAGAGGTACTAAGATTTCTAAGATCAGAAACCACAAACCATTACCTGGGAAACTGGCCTGTGCTTTCTTGTTTAATTTTCTTTTTTTAAATGGTAGAAGATACCCAAAAGAAGTTTCCAGTAATGACAATAAGCAAATGCTACTTATGTAATAGGTTATTAATTAGCCTTCCTGTGCTTCCAAGTGTCTTATTTAAATAGATCATGATATTTAGAGGGAATGCATGGTGTCAGAGGTAACTCTCTTCTGCCTTATGCATGACTGTTGATCCTGATCCAAAACAAATTGAAGTCTGGTGGCCAATATTTAGATGATGAACATGACATTTTCATTTTTTAGGTTATTAATCATTTGCTGTGTACCAGATTTGTTTAAAAGAACAGCCCTTGCATATCATCACACCTTCCCTTCAAGGCTTCTAAAATGTCTGTGGCGAGCCAGCCTCCTCCCCAGTGATCTCCTCAGCAGGCCAGGTATGAAGAGGACCAATGTTTATTTGTGCTGATCTGTCTAAACTTGACACAGAATTAAAGGACAACTTTGTGGTACCAATGCAGAAAAAACGGTGCTTATAAAATAGACTGTCAGTTGCTAAACTTTAGAGGCTCTGATGTCCAGAGCAATCAGCCCTGGGAAGTATGAGAAGCCTCCATTTGTACTGAACTCTGGTCCTCGGTGGTGTTTTTGTTACCTTGAACAAACAGCTTCTGTCTCTGTCTCTGTCTCTGTGCTCTTCACAGGCTGCAACATAGGATTAAAGTGAAGCTTTCCATCAAGACTGAAAGCAGGCCACCTGGCCAGGAGGTGGTGTCACCACTCCTACGGTCACCACCATTAAACTATTATGTTAAAAAAAACTGAGGGTGATTGTTTGGATGCTGATTTTTATAGCATTGCATCATAAGCAGGAGTCTGAGGTTTGTTTGATTTTCCCTTTAGTATGTGTCTTAGTCTGTTTTGTGTTGCTGTAACAGAATGCCTAAGACTGGTTAATTTATAGAACAGAAATTTATTTCTCTTCGCTCTAGAGGCTGGGAGGTCTGGCAATTTGGGCATCTGACAAGGCCTGGTCTCCCCTTCTAAGATGGAACCTGGAATGCCGCCTCTTGAGCACAGGAATGATGCTTCTCACATGGCAGAAGAGAAAACAAAGAGTAAACCCACCCTGTAAGCCCTTTGCATGGTGGACTTAGTCCATTTGTGAAGGTCAGGCCCTCGTGATCAAACTCTTTCCTTTAAGCCCACCTCCCGATACTGCTGCATCAGGGATTAAGATTCCAATTCATGAACGTCGAGGGACACATTCACACCACAGCAGAAGAAAGGAGCATTGAATGGGGAGCCAGGCAGAGCAGGGCCCACACTCCCAGCTGGTGCCCCCAGTCGAGTCAGTCAGCCCCCCTTAGCTTCTGTTTTCTTGTGGGTAAAGAATCACAATGGCACTCTCCCTCTCTCCCTCTAAAGAACAAGGCCTGCATGGATGTGCTGAGCCTCTTCTAATGTTCTCTATCTGCACCCTTAGAAAGGCCTTGCTGGTAATTTTCACTGGAACAAAGGGACTACTTCTAAGAAGAGCCAACAGGAACAGGAGAGATGGGCTGCGCCTTTGTCCTCTCTGAGAAGCCTTCCCTGACCCTCCATTTGCCTCTGGAGCATTGTCTTAGCAGGCTGAGCTTCCCAGGACAGAACTGCATCTGTGTTGGGACCTACTATTCCCTGGGTCATCTCCCCAACTGAACTGAATGTTGTTTAAAGAAAGTGATTGTGTTTGACTTTCCATTTTCCCTTCAGGGCTAACCCCCTTCTCTAGCACATGATCAGAAAATATCATTGACAACAGACAAAATAAAAGAGCTGAGATACAGTTCTTCTGACTCCATGTGGACTATGAGAGATAATCAGACCTGTGGCTGGACATTTCAAGTAACATTTTTTTTTTTTTAAAGAGAGAGTGAGAGAGAGAAAGAGAGAATTTTTAATATTTATTTTTTAGTTTTCGGTGGACACAACATCTTTGCATGTGGTGCTGAGGATGGAACCCGGGCCGCACGCATGCCAGGCAAGCGCCCTACCGCTTGAGGCACATCCCCAGCCCAATCAAGTAACATTTTTGAGCCCTACTCTACATCAGATATCTCAGTAGATTCTAAGTCATTTTTTGAAGTGAGCTCCATAAGCAATGAGAAGGGATCTCCTGATCATTACATATAAAAGGACATGTTTAAATTAAAAAATAAAATACTGATGCTCAGGAAGTGGGCACATTAAAAAGAGATCGAAACTTGAACCTAAATAGTAAAAAAAAAGAAACAAACTGCTCATTGAGCCAAGGGAAAAAGAATACTACTAGGAACTAAAAGCAAGAAGTGTGTTCAGACTACAGCAGGAAGTCATGGACACCAGGCTGAGGAGTTTGGGATGCGATCTGTGGTGGAGAGGAGCAGTGAGGATTCACATGCCAGACAACAGCAGGGTCTCCAGAGCTCACTGCACAAGTGCCTGCCAGGCACACCCCCCCCCAGTCAGCAGGTGCTTAAGACAACTTGCACACATGACTTAGAGGGTAGGGATCCTATGGGAAGGTCTCTTTTGAATTTTTCTTACTTTTTTGGACTGGCTGACCTGTGTATAGTCTCTTCCTATCTGACAGTTACTCCTGAATCACATGGAATTCATATTTGGAATTTCAACGCAAAATAAATTAGCCTCAAATAAAATTAAATGAACCATCCAATCTTCCTCCAAGAAAGAAATGTTCCCCAACCTGAGAACAGCGCCTCTGTTCAGATTTCCCCACTTTCTTCTTCCTGTGAAGAAATGTTATTGGATCTTTAGGAGCTAGGAACACCATGGACCCATGTGTGGACACAGCTTTCATCCCCCAAATAAGTACCCAAGTGCATCACTACAAACGTTGGTGAGGTGCTAGAAGAAAAAGTGTTGGATACTAAGAAAACACAAAGCAAAGCCAAGTGATCTCTTCTAGGAAGTCAGAGACATTTTTTTGCCGTAGAACCATGCTTCAGCTTCAGCAAGGATGAAGGTCATTGGGCACATGAGCACAATGGTGTCAGTGACACTTCCAGGAAAGGGTGATTGCACATAAAAATATCAGAAGGTATGAGGAAAGCTTGCTCTTGAATGCTTAAAGAATCAAGGGCCATTCAGCAAATATTTAATGAACACTTACTGTGTGCTAGAACATCCAGGCAATAAGATTGCAAAAATAAATGCAAAGTACCTCATCTTAAGAAATGATAATGATAATAAATATAATTAACAGTCATAAGCAAGTGAGATAGAACCAAGCCGTATAAAATAGTAATAACAATTTTTTATGACTGATTATTTTCTCACCATATGCCAGAGAGTGCTGTAAGCATAATGCTTCTTGAATTGTTTCCTTTTCAAAATAATTTTATAAAAGAAATTCCATTTTTAATCAACTTTCTAATGAGAATCCAAAAGCTTAGGGACATGAAGCATATTGTTCATGTTGGGACCGATGCTAAATGATGAATACTAAATTTAATCACAGAAATATTTTACTTCACGGCTATTGTCAGAAGCATATTCATTTATAAGATATTCATAGTCTATTATGGGCCAAGGATACTGGGCCTCAGCATTGCCTTCAAGAAGCTCACAATCTCAATTCTAGCAAAAGACACAGACAGTGAAATAAAGCACCAATATGTTAACTATTTCAATCAATTTTAGTTATAATTTAAATGCAATAGAATACACTATTAAGTGTAACATTAGATATTTTGAAAGATGAGTGTAGTCATGTAAATACTGCCATCCTCATGATTCAGACACCCCCAATGTCCCCAAAGCAGCCTCATGTCTCTTTGCCCCCATCTCCTATTACTCCCAATTCCTGGCAACCAGTGACGGGATTTTTGTCACTATAGCTTCCCCACCTCCTTTTTTTGTTGGCAATTTTACATAAACAGAATCTTACACCATGTAGTCTTTGCAACTAGCTTCTTTTTCTTAGCATAATCAGTACTATCTTTCTTTATGAATATCATCCAATTGAATAAATACACCAAATTTGTTTCTCCATTTGTTAGTTGATAGGCATTTGGATTGAGTCCAATTTCCAGTTATCATGAACAAAACTAGTATGAATAGACAAATATTTGTATGAACACATGCTTTCATTTTTCTTAGGTAAATACCTAAGAGTGGGATTGCTGGGTTGCATAATAAATGTATAGTTTGCTGCATAAGAAACTTCCAATTTTTTTCCCCCAATGTGACTATTCAATTTTGATTTTCCAGCTGCATTCTGTCCCTAGGACCTACTTGTCTACCAAATATTGCCCAAATCTTCAAAGTCTTCCCTCTTATTCCACTCCCCTTCTTCCTTTGACACATACTGCAGGGCCAAGAGGTCAGGAAAGAAATTCTGTTTGCTCCCATTTCTCCTTACATGTTCTCTCAAAACTCCAGCTCCTCCTAAAGTACATCCACGGAATACCCCTCTCTCTACAACACATCTGTGTTGCTATCATTCAAGGCTCTCATGACCACAGCCCTTCCCATACTGAAGAGATCAGTATTTACATACCTAACTTCCTTTTATGCCATTATTTTTACATCATACTTTGTTTCCACTTAACAAATACGTTTTCCATCTACCTCTACAAACACACGTACAAACACATATGTATGCACACAAACACACACACACATATACACACACACGTATACACAAACACTCATAAAAACATATATATTAGGTATGGAGAAAGGAAAAGCTGATAAAGGGCTTGGCAGTTTATTTGAGAAGCTGTGAGGTGGAATAATTTTCATTTTTAATGGTAAATTGAAGGAAAGCTGAACTAAGATGGAGATAGTTGAGCAATGACAGATAGGTCATGCATTTGTGTACAGACAGAAAGATCAAGGCAGAAGCACAATACAGGCAAAATCCTTGGGGTTAGAATATGCCCAGGCTTCCTGAGAAAGTCAGAAATCCAGTGAGCTAAAAGAGAAAGCTGAGGTCAGAGATGCAGGTCATGCTGAGGTTTCAAAGTGGCTTTGGTTGGGTGTGAAGTCACTGTTTTGAGCAGATCAGTGTGATCAGGCTCATGTTTGTAAAGGTTTATTCCAGCTGCTCAATTGAACAGAATAATAGAATGGAAGACAGTGGAACAGCTGACAGCCTATTGCAACAAAATGAGAAATAGATAATTAAGGTAATAGTGGTTGTATTAGATGTATATTATGAAGGTACAGCCACCAGGGTTTTCTGGATATTTAAATATGAACTGTGAGTTAAACGATACTGCTCCAAAGTTTTGGGCATGGGTGAGTAAATGGATGAAGATACTGTGGAGAGAAGATATAAGAGAGGCACAGGAAGAGGATGAGATATCGAGCTCAGTTTCAGAGACTCAATGACTTCCGAGACTCAGTGTTGCTCCCTGGCTCCGCATTTCCATGGCATTCTCACCTAAGGAAGCCAGTCCTCTACTCTGCCTAAGACATCTGCCCCTAAGGTATGAACTCTGCATGGTTTGGATCTGGAGTGTCCCCCAAAGAGCCATGTGTTGAAGACTTGGTCCCCAGTGCAGCAAGGGTCAGAGGTGGGGGGTTTGGGGAAGTGATTGGATCACGAGGACTTTGATTTCATCAATGGAGTAAGCCATCGATGCATTAAAAATTTGATAGCATTATTGGGAAGTGGTGGGAAATGTAGGAGGTGGGGCCTCATTGGAGGAAGCAGGCCACTGGGTTGTGCCCTTGAAGGATACACCTTGTCCCCAGCAGGCCCTTCCTTCCTCTCTCTGCTTTTTGGCTGCTATGAGGCAAACACCTTTGCTCTGTCATGCCCTCCCTCCCATGATCATCTGCCTCACCTTCTGTCATATGGAGCCAGCTAACCAAGAACTGAAACCTCTAAAACCATGAGTCAAAATAAAGCTTTCCTCCTTCAATTTGCTTTCTCAGGTATTTTCTCATGGTAATGTAAAACCAATGGTCCCCATGGCCATTTCCTGAATCTTGGCATCACCAACTGTTCTCCCTTTGATGCTTGATTTCAAGTACTCTACTATCTGACCACCCTGTTATCTCTGGATTACCCTAAAGCATGATTTCCCCTCTTCTTCAGCCTCTTTTAGAAATCCAATCCATTGACCTCGGATTGTCCTTTTCTCCTCTTTGCACCTCCCGTCCCCTCCTCACCTACCTTCAAGTTTGTGTCCGCCATCTACAGAGTACCCCTCTCTCCTCCTTCTGCTGCCATAGTCCATACCACAAATCCACTTTGATCCTAGTAGATTTCAACACTTTGCTACTCTATTACTGTATTTAAATATGGGAATTTGGCTGTTGAAAACCTCACTAGTCTCACTTTAGACTTATAATCACCAATTCTCAGGGGTTACCCAACCCTGCTTAACAACTCCAACTTACATCCTTAACTAAGGTCTGTTTAAATATGGATCCTTAACTAAGATACTGTTTAAATACTCTTTGGAATGACCATTTTATATCTTCTCATATCCTTTCAAAGATTTAATTCTCCCTTCCCCTTGTTCTCTGCTGGTGATTTTGTTTCATATGAAACTGAGAAAACATATGTAAATGTGATTTCATGCAGATGTATCCCTTATGTCTCTAAACCAACTCTACCACTCTGACTATGCCTATACTGGTATACCTTGGCTTGCTTCTTGTCAAAGTGGATGAACAACCTTGTTCCTATCTGTCATAGTCTGTTTTCTGCTGAAGAATACCTGAGAAGACATAATTTATAAATAATAGAAGTTTGGCCCCTTTTCTGGTGGGTAAGAAATCTAAGCACATGTCACTGGTATCTGGAAAGAGAGCTCATGCTGTGGCACCTGTGGTAGAAGAGACAGGAAGGGTGTGGGTGAATTTATTAGGTAATCTGGAGCCTAATCTCATGCTAACTAATTCACTCCTATGATAATAGCATTAGTCCATTCGTAAGAGGAAAGCTCTCTGACCAATTCACCTCTTCAAAGTCCCAGTTTAAATGCCACCACAATGACATTGAATTTCAATGAGGGTCCTGAGAGGACATTCAAACCAGAGCACTACCTGAAGCCACTTCTTTGATCGGAGTCTGTCTTCTCTCACTTATTAGAGGAATTCCCTTCTCCATCTGTGTGGTTCTCAACCATCTTCCCCACCTTCTAGTCTATTCCCAGGAGCATTCAAAGGTGCTACAACAAAACCCGTCATAAAAAAAACATGCTTCCATGCATCCCACATCACTGAGTTACTTCCCCGTTTCTTTGCTTCCCTTAAAAATATAACCTCAAAAGAGCTGTAGCCATGATCCCATTTTTATTCCTTAATTTCCTTTTAGTTCATTTTGGTTAGGAATTCCTCCATCAAATCACTGAAAATACTCTTCCAAGGTCATTAACCATCTCCATCTCCCCAATTTTACAGTTTACAGCCAATCCTCTTCCTCACTTTGCTCAGTATCTCTTATGGTCTTTGACAGAGCTTTCTCTCACTCTTTCTCAGTGTTTCCAGGACACCACCTTCTCCTCATTTTCCCCCTGCCTCCTGCACATGTTCTCAGTCTCTTTTGCAGGGTCTCCCTTGAAGGGCCTCAAAGCACAATGCTCAGGGCTTTTTTCTCCCCACTGTCCTTCTTGGTGAGCTCATCCTGTCCCGTGCTGGTAAATGACACCTCTGTACCGAATGCCTGCACAGCTGGACATCCAGTAGGTCTCTCAGTCTGAACAAAGTCAAAACAGAACTCTTGATTTCCAACCACTACTAAAAGCACCTCCAAACACTCAACCTACTTTTGTCCCCGGTTTTCCTGTAATGAATGGCAACACTGTAACTCACTTGCTTTATCAGTTTGAATACCACATACTGGATTGCTTAAACAAAAGAGACTCATTTTCTCATGAATTTTAAAGGAGTTGTCCAAGATCAAGGTGTTGGCAGTTTTATTTCCTTCTGAGACCTCTCTCAGAGCCGCAGTATATCTGATGCCTGTGTGTGAGAACTAAGTTCCTCTTCGTGTAAGAATGCCAGTAATATTGGGTATCCATCTTACTTCATTTTATTTAAATGCCTATTGGAAGACGTTATCTCCAAATATGGTTACATCCTGAGGTCCTGGGGTTAGAGTTTCAACGTGTGAATCTGGGGAAAGGGCATACACCTCAGTCCCTAACAGTTGCTTAACCCAAAACCTTAGATGTCACCCCTATTAGTCTGATTTTCCACTTACTATCACTGAATCTTCATCTAACTTTGAACACATCTCAAATATGTTCACTCATAATCTCTACTTATAGAATTCCAGTAAAAGCTGTACCTATTAAATCTTCTGGGTACTTATAGGCAACAGGGTACCCAGGCTCCCACACTACTAGAGGGGAATTAAAGGGGTTGATTCCTTCAGTGGCTTCCTGAAGCTCTCAGACTGAAATGGCCCACACCATCCAAGGCACCCCTTTCTGCCTTAACGCCCACTCTTTTTCTCCTTGATTGCTGCACTCTAGCCACTCTGGAGTTCTTGATATTCTTTGTACACAAGTAACAATCACACACCAAATAATGGTGGTCCCATCAGCAACAGACCACATATATGACTGTTGTTCCATAAAACTATAATAGAGCTAAAGCATTTGCCATGTGACATTGTAGCTGTCATGATGCTGCAGTGAAAGACATTGATCAAGTGTTCGTTGGTGATGTTGGTGTAGATAAACCCATAGTGCCAGTCATATAGAGATATAGCACAGATAGTTTTGGACAATACATAATACTTGGTAAGGATAACAAATTACTATGTTACTGGGTGATGTACTTACTATACATTTTTGTTATTTTAGCATATACTAACTTTGCTTACAAAAATAAGTTTATGCTCTGCTACCCCAACAGCAGTTAAGAAGAAAATTGTATTTGGGGAAAACATCATACACACACACACACACACACACACACACATGGAAGAAGGGACAGGAGAGAGAGAGAGAGTGAGTTCAGTAAAGGAGAGTAAATGTCAAGAACTGAAGGCAGAGACAGATTCACCTGTTAATAGGTTAATGTCTATCCCTGTTCCAGAGGAGTTATAGACGTGATCTTTTTATCCCTCACACTCAACCCTGGGTCTGGAACAGTCAGTGCTTAAAAGAGGCTAATAGGATAAACGAATGATAGGTCACGATGGGAGGTATAGACAGTGTGATGTAGGATAGGAATATGGTTGGAAGCACCATGGATTTCCTAGGGCTGCTATAACAAAGTTCCAAGGCCTATGTGACATAAAACAAGATAACTTGCTTGTCTTACATTTTGGAGTCTGAAAGTTTAAAATCAAGGTGTCAATAGGGCCATGCTCCCTCTGAAAACTTTAAGGAAGAATCTTAGCCTCTTAGCATCTGGTGAGAGCCACCAATCCTTGGCATTCCAGGGTAGATTCAGCTGGACCATTACAATATCTGCATTTGTCACGAGACAGCACCTCACTGGGTGTCCCCTTTTCCTCTTCTGATCACAACGGTACTTTTGGATGAAGTGCTATATTCTAGTATATGACTATATTTGCAATGACACCGCTTTCAAATAAGGCTACACTGTGAGATCCTGAAGGTTAGGACTTCAACATATACTAGGAGGGTGACAATTCAACTCATGGAGTTCTGGAGACAGGTATGAGAAGGAAACATGGGCCCCAGAGTGCCTCATCTCTCCCAAATGCCCAGGAGGACACAAATGCAACCAGAATGCTCCCGCAGGAAGACGGGGAGTGAGCTTAATGTGTACTCACTGACAAGACAGTCCATTTTGTAATCTCCACCAATCAAATGCTAGCAGCCTCTGGCTCTTCCCGCAGTGCCAAGTCGTTTTTCCCAAACAGTTTATGACGGGCTTCTCAGCACTGTTTATGTTTTCAGAATATTAAGAATGTTTAGTCACTTTCTCAGGGAGGGATTCTCAGTGCGGTTTCTAAGAATGTGTTGAATGTGTTTCCAACCAGGAAAGGCGCCAGAGAGCCTTTGGTGGAGCAGGCTGAGCCTTGCAATCACAAACAGATGACAGAGCTTCCCGGGTTCCAACTCCAAGAAACCAGCAAGGGTCCTCAACCAGCTCATAATTAACCTGGCAAAATCACCATCTTACAAAAATTGTCAAGGACACCCCCTGTTCTATCAAGTCCCCAACTCTCCAGGAGACTCAATTTGCTGATAAGGTAAAGGGACCCAATCTTCCCAGCCTTGTGACCTAGAACACACAAAAGACTTGTGTTAGCCCTGGGTTACAAATAGAATGATACGCTGAACCACGACAGGACTTTGGTCCCCTCCCTCCGTGCATCTACGGCCTCTAATAAGCTCTTATATCTGCTAAGGTCCTTGTGAGCTTGCAGCAGGTTCTGACTCTGACTCCTTCAAATAATAAAAGAAAAGTGTCCATTGAATTGGCTGGAATTGCCTGTGGGGCAACAGGAAGCCCCCCAAAAATCTAAGGCCCGTGGGGGCAGGAACTAAGGACATAACTAGGGACTCAGAAATGGGGGAGCTGTCATCACTGCAATCTCACAGAGGACAGATCCAAGAACTCTGGGGGTCTACAGGTCTTCAGCCTGGATTCTAATTCCAGTCTCACCTAGATCATCTTCCCTCTTGGGTAAAGCAAATGAAGAAGGGGAGGCCAATTTTCCAACAAAGAGGGCTGTCGTCAGAAGCAGGGAGAGTGGGGAATGTGCTGAGTAGACTGGAGGGCCAGCCCTGCAGGGGGGCTGAGGCTCATGCTGCCGGGACTCACCCACTCACCCAAAGGCAGGTCTGCCTCTGCCTGCCTTCCAGACCTCGGAAACCCCGTAAGGTCAGCAGGTCCCTAGGTCTGTGTTATGTACCCCCAAACCAGGGGCTAAGGGAGCCAGTTGGAGAAGCTACCTAACAAGAAAAATGTCTTCCAAAAGTGAATTTCCAAAAGAGAGTGCACAAGAGCAGAGGCTGTGGATACCCCTGTTCTTCTCATCTAAAGTTCTCACTCAACATGGTTCTGGAAGAACAGTGCGCCCTGCTCCAGCTCCTGCAGGACAAAGAACAGTTTCTTGAGTGTGGCAGAGCCCCTCCCTAGTGGCAGCCTTCTGCTCCCAGGATGCTTTCCCAGCACCGAGCACCCTGCACACCTGCACGGAGTCTCCTGCACACTCACCTCACTACAGGGGAGGTGCCCATACCTGTGAGTACTGGGCAGCAAAGCTTCCTGGAACAAGCAGAAACTCACCTATTTCTCCAAATGCTAATAACATGGGCAGGGAAGATGGGAAAGGACCACAGCCAGGGGAAGAGGGAGGAGCCACAGGGCAATTTGAAGGTCACAGGAGGAATGTCCTTGGGCAGAAGAGTGCCCTAGTAAGAGCATTGTGGTCACCAGAGGGCAAAAAGGAAACTTCAAGTGTGATTTAGATGATAAAATTTGTGTTAAAAGTAAAAATAAATATGACTACAATAAAAAAATAAATATCAAATGTATGAATGCCTCTGCCCAAAAGTATGAGCATAGAAATAAACAATAAAAAATTAAACAAGAAAATAGATATTTGCCACAAATATATCAAAAATGCTAATTTATTTCTCTATAAAGAATTCATTTAGACTAATCATAGAATGAATCATAGCATGAGCAATATGTATAATTGTTCAAGAAATAATTTATTGGGCACCTATTAAGTGTTAGGTTCGGAAAAAAAAATACAAATTGCTCAGAATTGCATGAACAGAAGCCAAATCTCCCTCACTGTTTTAATAAATGCAAATTAAAACAGCAGGAACTTGTTACCATTACCTATCAGATTGGCATTGATTAAAGGGGATTATAAAACATGGTTTTGGCAAGATTTTAGGGAAATGTATATTCAGACACTAGTGATAGAAGAAGCATAGGCTGCTAATACTTCTTTTCAATTTGGCAAAAGGTGAATATCTATTAAAATATCCTTTAACTCCAAAATTTCACTCCAAGGAATTTTTTTTTTCTGTAAATACCCACAGATAACGCTCAATAAAATAAGGCCAAGAATATTCACTGCAGTATTGTTTAGGAAAGAAATACAAAATTAAAATACTCCAAGCTGAAAATAACCTACAAGTTCATTAATAGGTAATATGTTTGTAAATTATGTACATTTACATAATGAAATACTATGAGATATTAGAAAGCATATCCTAGTATGATGTAAGTGGGATCTTATGTTTCAATGTTGAAAATATCCACAATATATGTTAAATTTAAAGGAACAAAAGACACAGAACAGTATTTATAGAATGTTCTCATTTGTGTCAGATGTGAGTATGGGTTTTGTGTGTGTATGTCTCCCTTCTAATCTATTTGCATAGGTTCATTATATGTATAATAATATCTATTTCACTTTATTCATCTACTTTCTAGCTATTGTATGATATTTGTATCTTGAAATCTGCAGATTTTTAAAAATGAATTCGTTTGGGGACCATGACATTTTTATGGATATTTTTCATTGGAGAGAAGCTTCTCTCTCTTTTTTTTATTCTTGAGATATTTAACTTTCATGTGCTAACTTGACCAAGTTATGGGGTGCCCAGATTAAACACAATTTATAGGTGATTCTGAATACGATTAGCATTGAGTAGGAAGGCTCCCCAAAGTAGCTTGACTTCCCCAATGTGGGTAAAACTGTCCATTATGTTGAGGGTCTACAGAGGGGAGAAAAAAAGGCAAAGAGAGAGAGATAAGGAATTCATCATTGTCTCTCTTACTGCCTGCTTGACAGCAGAGACATTGGCCATCTTCTGCCCTTGAACAAGGATCTATACCATCAGTATCCCTGTCTCTCAGGCCTCAGACTTAGACTGAATTACATCACCTACTTTCCTCAAAGTCTATTAGCAGATGGCAGATCTTGGAATTTCTCAGCCTCCATAACCACATGAATCAATTCTTCATAATAAATGTGCATATCCTACTGGTTCTGCTTCTCTAGAGAATGCCAGTACAATTCTTATTTCTATGTTTTTTATCAGAGCCTCACATATGTGTCCAGCTTTTGAACATAGCATGTCCAGTGGAGAATCTCCTTTCCACTTTCCACATCCAGCAAATTTGGTATAGTCTGCAGTTTTTTTAACCATTTAAATAACAGAACATTGTGTATGGATTTAGTAACCCCAAGATCTGGCAGAAACATAGACAAGGGTCCTTGGACCTTTTCCAGAACCAAAAAAGGCAGCTACTCCTCTAGAAAAAAAAAAATACTTGTTCCCTTATAATAACACAGTTCCTATACACAGTGTTTGAGGCAAAATAGCCAGACCTAGACTACTTCTATCTAGTAGATTTAACCTTTCTTTCTGATAAGTATTTCCTAGGAGAGTAATGGAATATAGTTAGCTGGTCAGGTGAGGGTTCTAGAAGTAATTGCTAGAATCTTGGAATAGAAGAAGCACCCTGAGATGCCCCAGAGTACATCAGGAACATGTCAAGGGCAGTTCAACCACAGGGTTTAAGTGAATTTCCCCATTTACATCAGTTACATTGGGACACCCCAGGGTAAATATTCAGAATTTGGGGAGTTTCCCGGAGATGAACAGTTCTTTTGGGGAAGAACATCCCAGCACCCGTTAAAGGCCCAGAATGAGAGATACAAACATTTAGGGCCAGCAAGACATTTTTTGAATTAGTGCTGGAAGTCATGGCTGCAAATGACATGTTAGTGCCTGCCTTCCTGTTCATGTTCTTGTTATTAATGGCTGTGAAATATTACTGAAGTCACTCCACAACACCAAAAAGCTTCATGGAAGCTGCCATTCACCAACACGGTAACCAGTTGTCTAATTAAAAACACAATATTCCTGCTTGACCGAAATTTAGGAAGTCACAGTGGCAGAGAGCAAGTCAAGCATCCTGAGAGAGACACATGGGAGTCAGGCATGCTTGCGGTATCATTGTGCCTGTTGGCAGGAGCTGGGAGAGAGTCCTGGCACAAGTCACATTTTATGTAATAAAGAATAATAACAGCAACCAGCCTTATTTTGTGTTCACCATATGAAAGCCTCTGTTTTCAGTGCTTTTATGTAATTCCCATTTAAGTTTCACTACAGCTTTACCGTACCCATCCCTGTTACTGTTATTGACACATGCAACCTGGGAAGCTGAGGCAGAGAGATGGGGAGCAGCAAAGCTAGGGCACCCAGCTAATCAGTGCATATGGGGAGCATTGTAGCCCAGGTGGGGAAACTTCAGTTCCCATCTCAGCCATTCTTTAGCTCTCTGCAATACATGCCTCCATCAAGACACCTCTACTTGAAATTTTACCCTTTGCACAGCTGATTTCCCTTCCATTGCACAGCTATTCTGTAAGTAGTAGAAAGGTCATGGGAGTGGAAAAGGGAAGGCATTGGGACTAAGTACCTCTGTTTGGAATTGCTCAGCCACTGGCTCCCCATGACCCCTTGAGCTGACTATACAATCTCTGACTTAAGTTTCCTCACCTGGAAAAACAGTATAAGAGAACCCTTCTTGCAGCACATGAGGATCAAATGAGACACTGGCAATGTTCCCTGTGCAGGGGAAAATGCAGTCAGTGCTCAATATATATTGGTTCCCTCCCCTGTTTCAGCTCTTTCTTTTACATAGGCCCTCATTCACCCTCATTTACTTCAAAAAAGAAATATGATCACAGAGAGCTACCACCTTGTTCTTCAAGAGCCCTACTCTGGTTCAGAGCACTTCTCACAGAGGCCCTCATTGACTCATTTGCTCACTCATTCACAAACACAAGACGCTCTATGCACCTTGTTTGGCAGTATTAGTTTCCTAGGGATGCTATAACAAAATATTGCATACTAGTGGCTTAACACAGAAGGTACTTATTCTCTCACAGTTCTGCAGTCTAGAAGTCTGAAATCAAGATGTTGGCAGGGCCACTTTCTCTTCCTGAGTCTCTAGGGGAGGCATTTTCCTTGTGTCTTCCAGCTCCTGGTAGCCAAAGGCATTCCTTGGCCTGAAGCTGTAGCACCTTAATCTCTATTTCCATAATCAAAGGACCTTCTACCCTATGTGCTTCTATCTTCTCATACTATTTACCTCTCCTTAGAAAAGTATCAGTCTTGTTGAATATAAGGACCTGCCTTAATGGCCTCATCTTAACATGGTTAAATCTTATTTTGACCACGCTTCAAAATAAGGTCACACTCACAGATGCAGAGGTTAGAAATTCAACGTGCCTTTTGGAGAACACAGTGAACCCTTGGGAGCGATGACAAATGCAGTGACATAGTATTGGTCCAGGGAAGGCAAACAGAGAAACTGAGGCACATCCTGGGAACTTTCAGTCTATTTGCTCCTCACATGTCCCCTAGCATGAATCCTCCACCAACCGGCTTTCACTCTGAGGAGAGCAATATGGAGGAAAACCATGGAACAGGTCATGAATATGGAAGGAAACTCCTCGTGGAGACGCAGAGCTGTGGAGAGTCACCATTTCTCCCTGTCATCTCACCATGAGTAGGACCCACTCCATGTCACCAAGGAGGTTATAAATGGGTAAGTGAAGCAACACCGTGGATGACTAAGCATCTCATTGCTGGTAAGTTCAGGGTCGGAATTCAAACCCAGATCTTCCTGGCCTGAGCCTGTGGAGCGACCAGAACCAGTAGAGGAGAAATCTACCACAGTTGCTCAGGCTTTACACACATAAGAAATTAGTGCTGCAATATTATAATGCCTTCATAATGGAAGTGACAACCACCAGATGGGGACATGCTAAGCTAACCAAGGGGATCAGGGGTTACTTACTGAGCTGAGTGGTTTTCATAACCACCCCCCATCTTTCTCCCTTTCCTCAGTTCCCACTGTCTGTGCTGGCCCAGATGGAGCAACTCTGGAATGCATGTGCCCATCGGGGCTCTGGCGAGCTGGCCACAGGGTGGAGCGCTGAGTTGTTGTGTGGAGTCTGAGACTCATAGCACCTGAGCTGGCCTCCCTGCTGTCCTCAACCACTCTGTGACCTCGGGCAAGTTTCACTGAGCTTCTGTTTCCCCATTTGGAAACTGAGAGGAATCATGCTTAGTCATTAGGAGTTGTGAAGAGTACAGTAAATGTGCAACACACGACAAACATTGTGTACAGCACCTTTACTTAGTATGTATTCGACTAACCTGACAACACTTAGGTCTATAAAGCAGTGGGCTCTCCTCTCCCGTGGCTTAGCTCAGTGCACTAGATTCTTGTAACCTAATCCAAATGGGGAAAGCATGAAATGAGAGCACTGGAATCATAGCACAAGCATAATGGGCTTCTGCCCGAGGGCAGTCGTATTTCAAGCCAGGCAGTGAGGAAGTAAGAAAGCACAGAGACCACTAGTTTCCTAGGATGGTTATAACACAGTACCACAGACTCAGTGACTTAGCAAATGTATTTTCTAACACATCTGGAGGTTATAAGTTTGAAATTAAGTTGTTAGCAAGGGCCAGGCTCCCTCTAAAGCTTCTAGGAATTCTTGAATTCCTGAATTCTTGCCTCTGGTAGCTATAGGGATTGTGCAGGCTGTAAATGCATCAGTCCTCCATCTTTAAGGACATCTTATAAAGACTATGACTTCATCTTAAGTAACTACATCTAAGGACGACCCCTGAGAGACTTGATTTTAGGACTTCAACGTATCTTTTGTAGGGGACACAATTCAACCCATAAACAGACCCTGCAGACCAGACTGCAAGAAGATGGATTTCTACCCTGTCACCAGGCCCAGGCTGTGGCCTGGCTGATGAGGCCACTGAACTCTCAGCCCAAGAGAGCCCCATGTGCACACACCTCTCTTCCCTGCTTGCATTCAGTGACATCATGCTGACAGTTAGAAATCTGCCATGCTGAGAATATTCACACCACAAAAATCAGTGCACACTGCTCAGAGAGCCTGCTGTTCCACATGCCCACTGTGACCTTGGGGAGTCACTGAGCTCCTGGGGCAGGGAAAAGATCCAAGACCTGTGGGTTTAGGAGATTAGAATGGACAGACCTGAAGGGGGCTATCCCTATTCATCCAGCATATGATTCTCTTCTCCCTGCTCCCATGACATTCGCAAATGGAGGCAAGCATGCTTTCCCTGCTACCTGAGGGCCCCATGGGAAAGACTGGAGGAGAGGAGGGCTGGAGGTCAAGCATGTGCTCTACAAAAACAGGATAATCATTCAGATTTGGGGTGAGGGAAAGAGACTTGTTATGTTCATCTTGTTCAATACAAAATACCTAGGACATGGCACATCACAGGAGTCCAATAAATATTTGTTCCATTGAACTATTTTCATCTGAATGGCACCTTGCCCCGACTCTGGCACTTAGAAAGTCATGGCGGCCCATGGCTGAGCTGGAATGGACCTCATCAACAGAGGCCAAGGCCCTGGTCAGTGCTTTCCGTCTGCTTCCCACTGGGACCTGGAAGGGAACAGCAGTCCTTTGTTCTTCCCTTCATCCACCCACATTCCCACCACTCCCCTTCTAAGCCTTCCCTGGGCTGTGCCATTAGAATTGCAGGGGGTCTCCGGCTTCCTACCCACCTGCCCACTCAGCCCCCTCTCCACCCAGCACCTGGCGTACCCCTTCTAACCACACATTCTGCCTCCCTCAGATACAACCCAAACTCCTTAGTGTGGCGTCCCAGGCCCTGGGGATGTCATTTGGTCTAGGTCTAGGTCTGGGTAGTTTTCTTTCATCCCCTTTTCTTCATTAAACTCTGCCTTCACCAGATGCAAGTGGATTGCAGCCCAGGTTGAGCTTGTCAGATCTCCCCATTTTCTGGTGACGGGGATCGGTGATCTAGGAAAACCACTATCCCAAACATAGCTACCGGTGTTTGTTTATTTATTTTAGCCGAAGTGTTCCTCTTCATTTCAACTCATCAGGATGGAATGAAATGGTACCAGACTTATTCATGACTATGTTCCTCACTGCCTAGGAATTCTTCATTCCATCTTTGCAATAAGAAAGAAAAATGCCAACAGTCTGAGGGAGGCTGAGATATAAGACAGAAAGTCAGAGTGAGCTCTCTAACTTTGGGTCCAGTTCCTCCAGGGCCATCTCCTCTTCAGTCCTGTGCTGTACAGTTCAATTTTGTGATTGAAAAGCATCCTCACTCTCGGACAATCTTTGGCATTCATTCTGTTCCCAGCCTGTTCCTTGAGCTTTGACCATGTCTCTCCTCTGGACTCTATGCTGTCACCTGGCTGTGTCACCTGGCTGGTAGACTCCAGGTCAAAACAGCACTGTGTTCTCTCACACTTCCATGCCTTCTCATGGTTTGTCTTCTCTTCCTTAAATTCCTTTGTCCATGGGTTAAAGATTCACTTCCCACCCCCCTCCTGGCTATTTGTTTCTTTGTGGATTTTGATCTATCTTTCCCAGTGTGAGTAAACTTCAAAAGATCGGGTATGGTGCATGCCTGTAATCCCAGCAGCTAGGGAGGCTGAAACAGGAGGATCGTGATTTCAAAGCCAGCCTCAGCAAAAGTGAGGCACTAAGCAACTCAGTGAGACCTTATCTCTAAATAAAATACAAAATAGAGCTGGGATGTGGCTCAGTGGTCAAGTGCTTCTGAGTTCAATCCTCAGTACCAAAAAAAAAAAAAAAAGGATCAGGTGTAAATTTATTCCTATATTTCCATCACCTGGACAGGGCTGGGATAATACTATGTTCATAAAAAATATATTGTTGAAGAAATAAATGCATTTATCCTCAAGATGGAAGAGAATATGGTCATGGTAAAAGATCACAGACTTTGCATCATAGCTTTCCTGGACAGCAACGCACTGAGGACAGGCACCCTGCGTGCATTGCCTATCACATGGTGGGTGCCCAATAAAATTGGGTGTAGACTGGCTTAGCCTGGGAGTTTGGGGGTCTGCAGAGAGCCCCAGAAGTCTCTAAATGTTGGAGGTATTCACTCAACTTATATTTACGTCTAGGTGACGATTAGTCTAACATCTCTGCCTCATTCCTTTTCTATCTACTCATTTAAAAAATAATAAATCATTCTATTGTTGATGAGAATAACTAACATTTATTGATTTTTTTACTAAATTCAAAATATATTTTATGTCATTTGATCCCTAAAAGAACCCTATATCAAAGCTCTTTACAGATTAGGGAACTGAAGGTCAGAGCTGGTAAGCGACTTGTTGAGAAGGCTATGGCAGTGGGCATCAAGAAGGACTGGACCTGAGTCACCTAGGTTTAGCAGGGACTGCAGCCAGACCCCAGCTCACATCATGTTGAGGGAGATATAGAAGGGCTTAGGCAACCAGGGCAAGATGGCAAGCGAGGAGGTCTGGGGCAGCGCCAGAACAACAGAGCGTGGCGAGGGTCTTCTGATAGGTCAACTTGCTGCTTGATGAAAGTGCTTAAATGGGGGAACCCAATCAGAGACACTTCTCTACTCACGCTCCTAAGTGGGTGATCCAATAGAAAAACTAAAACAGATGCATGGACAAAGGGGACACCCATCAATTTAGGAGCCCGTGGATAGAGGAGGAGATAAGAGGAGGACATTTCAGAGACCATAAAAAGAACAGGTCAAAACTCCCCCCTGGATTCCCAGCTCTGGGACCCCTTCTCTTTGGGGAAGTCTGTCTTTGTATCTCTGTCACTTTTGCAGTAAACCTCTGCTTGCTTGGTATCTCTATCCTCTTCTTCAATTCTCAGTTGAACAGACACAACAAATCCAGTACCCCAGACAATACCAATGGCAGTGGGGCACCACCCCAATGTCACAGGGAGCAGATGGTGGAGCAGGCAGAGCAGAGTCAAGTACAGGAAATCAAGCCCTAATACCTCTGGGGACCATGGGAAGAGGGGACCTTGGAGAAGGCCAAGGGGACTGAATTCTGAAAGATGAGTAGGAGTTAGTCATGAAAGGAAGCAGAAAGGGGTAGAGAGGAAGAGGCAGGCTTTAGTCAACTTTTTGCTGCTATGACTGAAAGATCTGACCAGAACAATTTTTGAGAAGAAATTTATTGGGGGACTCACAGTTTCAGAGGCTTCATGTCACAAACATCCAGCTCCATTCCTTGGGGTTTGAGGTGAAGGTGAACATCATGGCAGAAGAGTATGGTGGAGGGAAGCAGCTCACATGATTATCAGAAAGCAGAGAGAGACTCCACCCTCCAGAAACAAAATATATACCCCAAAGGCACACCCCTCAATGTCCACCTCCTCCAGCCACACCCCACCCGCCTACAGTTTCCACTCAGTTCATCTCATGAGGGGATTAATTCACTGATTGGGTTAAGGTTCTTTTAACCACATCATTTCTTCTCTTGAACCTTCTTTCATTGTCTCACAGGTGAGCTTTTCCATATCCAAACCATAACAAGGTAGCAGCAGAGCATCCTGAAGAGAGAGCACAAGTGCCTTTGAAGGAGAGCCCTGAGCATGGCTGGCTCATTAACAGAACTCAAAACCAGCATGTGAGGTAGGGAATGGGAATGGGAAGGGACAGATGTCCAAGGCAGCGAAAGGCTGTGGGTATTGTGGGTATTGCACCTGGGGGAAAGACCACCCTAAGAGTGTGTGTGTGTGTGTGTGTGTGTACACATGTATGCAATTAATAATTATATATGTTTACATATTTATTGACTGTGATGATTTGATACATGTATATAATGTGTAATGATCAAATCAGGGTAATTAGTGATTACATCTCCTTAAACATTTTTATCCTCTCTTTGTATTGGGGGTCTAAGAACTACCTCTTCTAGCCCTTTATACAATAAGTTCATAAACTATTGTTGCTCTCCTGTGATACTATAGAACACGAGAACTAATTCCTCCTATCTAACTGTATTTTGATATCCATTTTATTCAAATTACCTTTATACTTGCTCCCTGCATCCTTTCTAGCCTCTAATGACTACTATTTTACCCTCTACTTTTATAAAATTCATTTTGGGTGTCTTAATATGAGTGAGAACATGTGTTGTGTGTCTTGCTGTGATCAGATAGGCCTGGGCTGCCAGAGCCTGGGAAGCAGACCCAAGGTAAAGACCCATATGAAGGTTCTAGTAAGTATCTCTTAGAGCCAGAGTGGGGGAAAAGGAGGGAGAAATAGTAAAGGAATGGGATCTGATAAAAGGTATATTATATGTGTCCTATAAAAGCTAAACTAATTTACATTCCCACTGACAGTAAATGAGTTCCCCTTTCTCTGCATTCTTTCCAACATGTGTTATTTTTATTTTTTTGATTATATCCATTCTGATGAGGATGAGATGACATCTCATTGCGGTTTGGTTTGCATTTCCCTGATGATCAGTGTGACTGAGCTCATTTTTAACTAGGCTATTATTATCATTGTTTTTCACTCTTGACTTCCATACATATCCTCAAAACACTAAAAGTAAAACTACCATATGTTGCAGCTATCCCATTTATAGGTACATATCCAAAGGAAATGATATCAGCCTTGCTTATTGGGCACTGTTCACAATACCCAAGACATGGGACCAACCGAGGTGCTCATTGATGTGTGAATAGATAAAGAAAATGAGCTACATCTATGCAATGAATACTATTTAGCCACAAAAAGAATAGAAACTTGTCACTTGCAAAAAAAATAAAAATAAAAGATGGAATTGGAAGACAAAATATCCTAGGTGCAGAAAGACAAAAACCTCATATTCTTCCTTATATGTGGATACTAAAATGATTGATCTCATAGAAGGAGAGAGTAGTAGTCATCAACGTTTGATAAGAGTAGGATGATGGTAGAGAGATGTTGGTTAATGAGTACAAAAATGTAGCTAGATAAAAGAAAGTTCTGGTGCTCTACAATACTGTTGAGAAATGATAGTAAGAAAAAATGTATCTTCAAAATAACTAGAAGAAATGATCCTGAATGTTCCCAATACACAGGTTTACAGATTTGAGGTCATATATCTGCTAATGTCCCTACTTTGAGTATTACACATTGTACATGTGTATTGAAATAACACTCTGCCCCATAAATATACACAATTATTATGTGTCAATTTTAAAAATGTATTATCAATTTGTCTTCCTCAAGGTGCAACTAATTGAAACTGCCCTTGAAGAAAGTATTTAAAATGCATCTCTGCACAGTCCATCCAGGGAAAGAAATGGGAAAGAATCAGTTACCTGGATCTGTCTCCCACTGATGAAAGTTTGCACAGTGGAGCATTAATCCTCCAGTTCTTATGGCCTGGGCATGCACAGGTGGCAACAGACACTTTGGAGCTGAGGTCACAGGGAAGCCCAGGACGGGAGGCAACAAGTCAGGCTGTGAGGGGTGCTGGAGGAGATACTCTCAGATCACATCTGCCTGAGGTTTGTGGAACTCATGCTGAGCTGGTTGTTAAGGCAGCCCCTGGAACGAAAGCCAGGGGAGGCCAAGAGGACCTGGATAGGCACACAAGTCTGATGTGGCCATCACTCACTGGCTGTCATTTCTTGTGGGAACCTCAGTTTCCTGTGAAGAAAGTGAGAATAGTGATCGTGTCTAGCTCATGAGAAAATCCTGCTACTTAGGAGCACGCTTGCTCTACAGACAATGCTCAGTCAGTGACAGCTATTCTCATTAGGACTGTCATCATCATCCAAATAACTTCCCAGAGGTTCCATTTTGAATCATTGCTTATTTTTCTCCTATTATTATAGACACAGTAGTTTATTATGAAAAAAAGAGCACAAGTAATTTTGTTTTAAAAATAAAATGCAGAATTTTATTTTAGATCCCTTTGCTCTCTGCGCTTGGAACTAAATTGGCCTCTTTCTCTAGAGCCCTGACTTGGAAAGCAACATGAAGGAAGACCCAGGAAAATACCAGCCTTGGTTCCGTCTCTGCACCCAAACTCTGCATCCTTGCAACTCTCATTTACCCCAGTCCACTACATGCATTGGTTCTGGGCAGGCATCAACTTGCCTAGGAACAAGGATTAATCAAGTTCAGCCTGAGAGCTCGCAGTCTAATAGGTGGATATAGAACCCAAACAACTGACCGTAGGGTCAGGTAATGAATTCTTTGCAAACATTACAAAGAACCAAGGGCAACCAGAAAATGTTATGGGGCCTCCGGAAAACTGGTTACCTCATCTGTCAAAAGAATGCCCCAGAGTATCCCAAGTGTACAATGCAGATCTCTAATGAATTAAGAAAATTTAGCTGGTGGACAACTTAAGACATTAAATTATATTTAATAGGTACCAAGAAAGTCACACTTTTTTTTTTCTGTACCAGGGACTGAACCCAGGGGGTGCTTTACCAGTGAACTACATCCCCAGTCGTTTTTATTTTATTTCATTTTTTTTTTTTAATTTTGAGACAAGGTCTCAGTAAGTTGCTGAGGCTGGCCTCAAACTTGCAATCCTCTCTCCTCACCCTGCCTGGAAAGTTTCTCCTTTACATCCTTCAGGGTCGTCCAGGACATTGCTCCAGTGTGAAGCATACCATTTTCATTTTGAACAGAGAGGAGAGCAGGACAGCGACTGTCTCTGAGGTTTGGCTGATACAGTGTCTATGTACGATTTTTAAGTAGCCTTTTTTTTAATAAGTGGAGGAAAAGTTTATTCAGAGCTTACAGTTTCAGAGGTCTGAATCCATATTTCAGAGGTCTGAATCCATAGACAGCTGACTCCATCGCTCTGGGCCCAAGGTGATGCATGACATCATGGAGAAAGAATGTGGTGTAGGAAAGAGGCTCAGGACATAGCACCAGGAAACAGAGAGAGACTACTCTTCTCACCAGGAAAAAAATATAAACCCAAAGGGCACATCCCAATGACCCACCTTCCCCAGCCACACCCTATCTGCCTATAGTTATCACTCAGTTAATGCTTATCAGGTGATTAATGCACTGATTAGTGCATTAAAATTTACAATCCAATCATTTCACCTATAAACTTTCTTGTACTGTCTCACACATGAGCTTTTGGGGAACAACTAATATCTAAACCATAACATTTTGCCTCTGGCCCCCAAACACAATACGAAATGTACTTAGTACATTTTCAAGAGTACCCACAGTCTTAACAATTCCATCATTTCCCTGAAGTCCTAGTTCAAAGCCTCCTCTGAGACTCAAGGCAAACTCTCTGCATGAGCCCCTATAAAGATCAAAAGCAAGTTACACACATCCAGTCTATAAAGGTCATCAAGATTTGGTACCCGATTATAAACAGGTCTTTTAAACAGCTTCTAATTATGTTTATTTTTAAGTGGTAGGCATACATGCATAAAACATGTTGTTTTTATATATGCATATATCGTGTAATGTTTAAACCAAGTTAAACATATCTGCTTCCCCAAACTACCATCATTTCTCTATGTTAAAACTTTCCAAATCGTTTTCTCTACACTTTTGAAATGTACATCATGTTACTGTTATATAAAATCTCCTTAGTGTGCAATAGCTCACCACAACTTCTCACTCCTCTCTAGCTGTAACACAGTTCCCTCTGATGGACATTTCCCCATCTCTCTCTCTCTCCCCTGGTCTCCCCAGGCTTTGGTAACCACCATTCTCAAATTCCTGAGTGATTAACAATTTTAGATGCCATGTATATCCAACAGAAGTGAAATCAGTGTGTCAAAGAGACTTCTGCTCTCCTTGGTTTTTGCAATACTGTTCATAAAATCTAAAGCATAGAAACAACCAAAGTGTCAAGAAGAAACTGTGGTGCACGATGGACTGCTATTCATCCATAAGAAGGAATGAAATCCTGTCATTTGTGACAACATGGATTTTATAATTTTTATTTAATTTTATTTATTTTTCCATCCCTTTCATGGAAAGCATTATTTTCTAATTGAAGGTAACAATACTTAACTTTAGATATAGTTATTTAAGTTTTAAAAAGTAACTTCATTTAAGAACACATTATATAAAGCTAGTAGAGATGGTATAAAAATGTAAAGAAATGCCTTTTCACTACCCGATTCACTACAGGATTATAAAGCAATCACTGGGATAAATGGCATCATATGTAGCAAAAAACATGAAGGTAGAATGAAAATAAGTTTGGGAAACATTGGAGGAGGTGACTTACACGGCCTCCTGTTTTTTAAATACCCTTTGTCTGTTACACAATTACCTGTGGAAAACACCTGGGGCAAGAGTCATTAGGGTGTCAACTCAGTGCAGAGGACCTTCTTACCTGCTTTATCCTGGGGCTTGGAATGGGCATGTGACAGATGCACCCACAGCAACCATTCTGGGCCATGAAGTGGTGCTGAGGATGAGTTCCATGCTCTAGGAGTAGAAAGGAGACCTGACACTGATAAATGTAGAGCCCCTGGAGCAGTCCCAAGCTATCCCCTGCCACACTTTCTTCATAGGACACTAAAACAAGCTTCTTTCTTGCATGTCCATCCCACTCAACTGAAAGTTTCTGTTAGATGCAACTGGACCTAATATTTACTTCCTATAGGAGAGATACTACAAGACACATAATCTAAATTGTGCCATTATGAAATAAGGTGCTAGAGGCAGATATTCAGTAGGATGTTGCAGGCAAGAAAGCTGGTGTCCCATGCTATACAGTGGCAATATCATTGGCCAGCCTATTGCCTGCTAGAAGTTGAAACATAGACTATATACTTATTGAGGCTATACCACTAAGACAGAAGAAAGCAAAATTTCAGGGTACTGGTGTATTAGTTACCTGTTGTTGCATAAAAAAATCACCCCAAACTAAGCAGCTTATTGCAATAAATATTCATTTTCTAAGAGATTCTGCTGGTCAGGAGTCTAAGCACACTTGGATTAGGGAGACCACGCAGCTAAAGCAGGGCTCCGAATCCCCAGATGAGCAGCTCACAAAGGGAGTTGAAATGGCACATAGGACCCATGCTGCCAAATTAGGAGTTCATCCTATTTGGGGGAATAGTCAGAATAGAGATGTGTGAGAATTAAACATTTCAGTATCAATTTGGAAGTTGAACACCAAGCACCCCCATGTTGATGTGGCCTTCTGTTGTAGAGAGGAAAACTAGAAATACGAAAAGAAGTGATACAGAAAATGAAGGCATGAACAATCTCCAGCACAGACTGACGGATTCAAAGACACAGGATAAATGTCACTGCTGTTGTTATAATGATAAGGGCGGGCGTTGTCCTGAGCTCTTGTATGCACAGTAGTACACATAACCTTCTCAGCAAGGGGGTAACTTTATCCCCATTTCATGTAGGAGGAAAGTGAGGCACAGCGAGGTTAAGTAATGAGCTCAGGACACCAACCCAGGCATTCTGTCTCCAGGGATCATGAACTTAAGGACCAGTCTCTCTGCACAAGTGTTTGAGTCAGCCAAAGAGGGAGGGGGTAAGCCAATTAAAGAGTGGCCAAATTCATGGGTAAGTAAATTACTGAGTGAATGTGCATTTACAACGAATTAATCGTTTAAATTGGATAAATCGATAAATGGAGGTCAATACTTTTCTAAGGCCTGTGTAGGACCTTGGTCTTTATCTGCAGAATTCATTCTCCATGAAGCCTTTGAATCTGATCAAAAGTGCCATGAAGGCAGTCAGGCTTTTATCTGTGTCTTTGAGGGCAGGGTGGGGAGGCCGATCCAGTTAGGGAAGAGGAGAGGCTGTCAGCACAGCTTGGCCTCATCTTTCGCTCGGTGTCCCCATTCCCCGCAGGTACTCTCCAAACAGGTTTTCTTTTTCTTCTTCAGGATGCCATTTGTTTGGAGATGCATTTGGGATGAATAAAAACATTCAAGAGAAGATGACTATCAATCACGGGTCATCCATTTATTCATTCATTCATTTATTTGCTTAACACTAAATCCAACACTGTGCCAGGCTTTGTTCTGGACCCCGCCCTGCACTGAGGGGAATGGGTGTAATCCCTCTAAAAGGAAACTCTGAGACTACAACAGTTGCTCAAGAGAGTTATGGGGAGGCAATCCAGGGCAACTTGAGTGTGGGCAGGGAGGGAGGTCAAGAGGCTGTGTCTTCATGCTGCAGGGCTCAGTCCCAGCTGGGCACCTCTAGGACATGCACTTCTGGTTTTTCTGCCTGTGGTGCAGAACATCCTCTCAGGCAGACAACTGCTTGCAGTAGGACACCATCGGCCGCCCTGTCGGGCTGCCAACAGGATGTGGGAGGGGCAGGACCTACAGCACCAGCTGAGTGGATACAGATGGTTAAATAAAGCAGAATCTAGAAATGAAGCTTGGCCTAGGTCTTAGGAGAGCAGACAATAGGAAGGAGTAATTTTTTTCTCCACTGTGATTCCTTGACACCACACACACACACACACACACACACACACACACTAGTGCACAAAATACATACATATACATATACCTGCATATACTTCTCATTTCAAGGCTCACAAGCATTCCTTATCAGAGCACACAGATAAATATTTTCTTTTTCCTGTGTACAAGGACAAAGTGTGACTTTTTGAGGCCCCGAGCCTTCCATAAATTGACAATTTAAGAAGTAATTCAATATAAAAACACCCCTAAAGCATAATCATATATAAGGAAGTTCAAACAGGTGGTGATTTTTTTCATATTAATTATCAGTGTGTATCTGTGCAAAAATATCAGATTATTTTCCAACATTATCATGACATCCCTGCTGGGTTGGCACCCCATGCACATTCTTGGTGTACCCACTGGTGTCCTCTATACTCTTCACAAGACTTCAACATCATGCGGAAGAGCAGACCGTGACTTCCTGAGGATCAGTGGCACCTGTGTCTGGTAACATCAAGTACCTAGTGGGACGGACTCCCAGGCTGGCTGGCTGACTGGCTGGCTGGCTGGATGGATGGATGGATGGATGGGTATATGAGTGGATAGATGGAGAGACAGATGGGTAAGCACTATTGGAAGAGAAAAAAGTTCCAGGATATGTCAATACTTTTAAATAAAAGTATTCTCCAAACACAGTCCTAGACATTGTCCAGTGCAGGTATTTAGACAAAAGTTCAGGATGGGACTCAGGAATGTCTTGACACTTCTTTGTCAGGTGTTATGAACCACTATGAAGTTTAACTTAGTTCCCCTCTCAAGTTGGAATCCATCAAACCCCTAGCGTCAAAGCCTCACAGGGCCCACCAGTCAGCTTGACGTGGAAAGACCACACGGGTGGTCTCTGAAGTTGTCAGCAGCGCCAGCCACTGACACAAATAATTCATTCCTTCTGCCTGGGCTTTTGCTACTGCGAGGAACAGGCTAATTGGGTCTTCCTGGCAACCCACGTCAGCTAGGAGCTTCCTGCTAAGATCCTTCCACCTCCTCTCCAACTTTCCTGGTGCCAAGGCATAAGAGAAGGAACATTTTAAAGCACACGCCTGCTGAGAATACCCCGTAGTGATTGTTTTTCCTGATCTAGGCATTCCCTGCCAGCTACTTCAAAGGGTTTTGAAGTCACTGTTAATTTAAAGGCAATAATAAGATTGACACTGAAATGGTTCCCAGCTGGTTTTTCTGGGCAATAACTCTCACCAGTTCCTCTACAACCTGCTTTCTGTTACAACTTGGGGTTTGCAAAACATGGGCTTTTAAAACATTCAAACAGAACAGAGCATGTTTCTCAAACAAAGAAATAACATGGATACAAACACGTTCTTCTCCATTTCGGACATGCCTCTTAATAAAGAATGTCAGTGAATTTGGGTTTTGGAGTCAGGGAGTCCGAGGTTGAAAACTCAATTCTTTCACTTATTAATTGAGCATTCTTAGGCAAATTATTTAATGTCCCTAGAACTTGAGTCCTTCTCTGAAAATAAGATATAAAAGTGCCCCTTTAGAAAGCTACAGGGAAGTAGAAGCCCAGGAGTAGAAAACATGGGTATGACATTAGGGCAGATCTGAGAACTATATTTCAGCTAGTAACTATGAGCTCAGTCAATTCACCTAAACTCTGAGACTCAATTTCTTTACCTACATGGTGGAAATGATAAGACATATCTCATATGGTGAGTACAGGGATTATATTTTAACGTGTATATGAACTTCAGTACCTAACACCAAGAAATATTCAATAAAAGGATAGTTTCGGGCTGTAAAGATGAAATGAGGTACAGTGTGCAAGGACCTGCCCCTCAGCAGAGCTTAGCCTACTTAGCCTACTGTGAAACCGTTCCCAGCGCCATGTCTGTATCAGCTGCTGATCCACAATCATTCACCCCCAAGTTCACTGACTGATTTTAAATGATCTTTATTATTATTACACATTTTACCCCTGCAATGTTTTAATGAATGTGTAAGCTCAGGTTTAAAACAATAACAGCTTCACAGAGCCCTGGAGTCTACAGAGGAGCTGTGGGCTGGGAGTGCTGGTCTGGGATGACATTGGGTTACAGTGGTTTGTCTCTCCCCACAGTTTCCTCATCCACATGGGCTAGCCCTGGCGTGTTTACATCAGGACTGGGCAAAGCCCCAAGAGTGAGCAAGGGTTTGGAACTGGCATTCCATGACTTCTGCCCATTCATTGGCCAAAGCACATCACCAGGTTAGCTCGGATGGGGCAGGGAGCCGGCACTTCTTGATGGAAGGTGAAGCAAGTTTTATGCCCAAGGGTGTGATACTGTAGCCCACGTTTTAGGATGACTCCCTCTTTGGAATTCAGATGCTCAGTCTTCAGGCACAGGCTGAGGCACAGTCTTTCAGAAGTGACCAGATATGAGCTGTCCTTTGGAAAAAATTTGGTAAGCCACTCATTTGCTTCCAAAGTCCTTGGAAGTGGTGGCCTGGCCCTGCTTTGTTCACCTGACATCACTAGTGTGATCCACCACCTGTTTGAGCTTTCCCACCCGCAGCAGGCAGGTGGCCCATGGTGGAGGGTCCTGTGCTCTAGTAAAGCCGGGGTGGGATGGGGGCAGGACTCAGGTCCTGAAGGCCAGCCTAGTCACCACCCAGAAAACCATTTAATCCAGGGTGGGTGCTGTGCTGAGGACTCAGGACTTATTGGGGCTCCCACAGAGGGCAGAGCCAGTGCCTCCAGGGGTGGGAGGGGATCGAAATGCTGATGCTTTTCCATATTAGTCACAGGGAGGCAAAAAGTCAGGCTTGCACAGGGGAGAATGAAGTTGGTTTTCTTAAAATATGGTCTCCTTCCCAAGGTGTTGAAAAGACTTTGTTTTTAAACAGCATAAGACGAGGAGTCAGAACTTGGTGTGAATCCCAAGTCTGATATTTCCCCACTCTGTGCCCTGGGATGAAACTCTCCACTCCTGGCTTTCACTCTTCCAATCCAACTGGGAACAATCAATATTTGCTTTACAGGGTGCTAGGAGGACTGGATTATGGATTCACTGCATGTAAAATCCTTGACGCAGGTGGCTCTTCGATAAATACCACCATTCTAGCCATCTCCCAAACTTCTTCATAAGTAGGAAAAGTTAGAGTGGGATCTTAATAATGAATTTTGTGTACCTTCATCCTGAGGTACAACTCACATCCCTAATCCAAAACTCCTAGTTCCCAGATCCTCCCAGATCTGAAAGTTTTTGAGTACTGCCGGGACACCACAAGTAAGCAATTTCACAGCTGACCTCATGAGAACACAGGCGCACCAAAGTACATGTATGAAGACACAAATTGGTGTGAACATACTTCATATACAACCAGAGATATGAAAAATTGTGCTATATAGGTGCAACAAGAATTGTAATGCATTACACTGTTATTTATTTTTAAAAAATCAATTTTAAAAAGAGTAAAAAAAAAAAACACAGGAGCACTAAAAATATTGCATAGAATTCCCTTCAGGCTACGTATGTAAGTTGCTAATGAAACATACATGGATTTCTTGTTTAGATTGGGACCCTATTTCATATGTATGTGCAGTATTTCCAAATCCAAAAAAATCTCCCATTCTGAAGCACCTCTGGTGCCAAGTGGTCTGGATAACAGGGATGCTCAGCCTATGTTAGAATCTGTGATCTACCTGGGATGATGCAGAAAAACAGGCCCCATCTGAAGGTTCAGAAAATTGACTTAAATGAATGCCACCTCCACCTTCTGATTCATTTGTCTCCACCGTGATTTCTCATTCCCCAATTTTTCTTTTCCAGGCTGACCTGGGTAGTCAGTTACCCGTGTGAGCATGGAGCCAGAGCATGATGGAGTGCATAGGGCCTGCAGCCCTGGCCTCTGCTCCTACATCTGGCCATCTGGGTTAGGGAGAAGAGAGCAGCCATCTCCAACGGAGAGCAGTTCTAGAAGCTGATCCACGGCAGGACCAGCCTTGGCTCCAGGTGGGACTTGTGCTGACTAAGGCTGCTGACCATCCTCAAGTCTCCCCATGAAGAATAACCTGAGAGTACTTTTTCAGCCATGGTGTTTCCTGGGACATGAATTTATTTTAACATAATGTTCAATAACTTGCTGAAAATGTAAAATGAACAATGCTAGGTGACATTATAATACCAACAGTACTTGGTATCTACCATGTGTCAGGAACATTGGACAAAAGGTGCTTAATACTCCCTTGACCCTAAAAGAAATATATTGTTAATCAAGATGAGGTTTGGCTGAAAGTAAGGCCGACTCAAAAGGTAAGCGACTTAAGACAAAAGTTTATTCGTCTCTCACTGTAATTCCAATACAAAAAGCAAGCTAATAGGTAGACCTAGATCCAAAAAGTTTTAAAGAGCCAGAGCTCCCCTGGAATGAACCCCCATAAAACTTTGGTGAAGGGCAGTTACTCTTGTAAGTATATAGCACTCTGGATATCTTTGTTCTTGAGATCTCTTTATGGTCCAAAATGACTGTTGTTGCTCCAGCCATTATGACTGCATTTCATCCATCAGAAAGAGATGATGGGTATGATCCAATATTTTTTAAAAAACCCACACAGGGACCTATATGACACTTTAATATGCATATCACTGGCTAATACTTAGTCAGTGGCTATAAGAGTCAGTGGAAAATGTAGTGTGTATTCTGGGGGGTGAGGTTCTATTCTTAAGCAGAAAGAAGAGAATGTACGTTCAAAAAAACCAACACAGTGTCTGCCCCTGGCATGAAGATCCTCATTACACAAAGGAGGAAATAGCCTTGGGGATGTGAACTCATATTCCCAGCTAACCCAGATTTGAGCCCAGGATTGTTAAATTTCCCTTGTTCTTCCCACTAGATTATACTATCATGATCCCATTTTTTTAGGGTGGCCAAGACCACAGACCTGTCACTAATGGGAGGGGTCGTGCAGCACAGTTCCAGAAATGATGCCCCATCCTGGAGCCTACCCAACCTCCTTCCATTGCTCAGTAACAATATTTAGAGTTCAAGGTTATTTTTCTGCTTTCAGTGGTACTGTTTACAAGGAAGCAGTCTTTGAAAAAAATATCACCAAAATTCTGCTTTTGAGTTGCCTTATCTATAAAATGGATATAATAATGCCTACTAAAAGTCAAGATCTAGGGCTTATATTTGAAAAAGCCATACCCAAATATTTCCTCACATCTGGCATCTTGATGAGCTCTCTGTATGGAAGGTCTTTCAAAGTTTGTTGGTAAAAACCTGAGTCAGGCAGACTTATTTCCTCCTCTCCCTTCTCCACCATGAAAATGTCTCTGCCTAAGGATAATAAAGGAAACTGTGCATGAATCTGTCCCCTGCTTCCCTCTGAAACTGGAGCATTAGTGCTGGACTTAAAATACTATCTTTGAGCCAGTGCAGTTGTGTAAGTATGCACTTCTGGCTACCCAGGAGGTGGAAGGAGGAGGATCATGAGTTTAAGGCCAGTCTAAGCAACATAGCAAAACCTCCCATCTCAAAAGTTAAGTGAATGAATGAATAAATATACATACATATATACATACATACCAGCTCTGTTTCCTCAACCGCTTCACAAGGTAGTGTGGGGACCAACTAAGAAAACAGTGCCTTGAAACCAATGCATCAGCATGCAAAAGCTCGTACTTGTTGTGCAAATTAAATAACAAGAGTCACAAGTGGTATTTTCATATTTGCTCTGTGCTCCTGAACTAAACCATTAATATTTATAACTTCAAATGTTCCTAAGAGGAAAGTTCTGTTCCCCATTTTACATATGAGTGAACTGAGATTGATGGTGGGGGCAGGGGTCAAATAATTTGCTTAACATTATACAGGAAGACCAGTACTCCCAAATGTGTATTCACCCACTAATCAACCTGTGTATGTCAGAATCGACTGGTGAGTGCAGACTCTGATTTAAGAAAGCCCAGTGTACCACCTGCTGCACAGGAAGAGGAGCAGCAGATGACCACAACTGTGAGTGGCAGGAGCAGAGCAAACCTCAAATCCACAATGCCAGAAAGGAAGACATACAGACAATATGAAGAAACCAGGGAAGAAAATGCCTGAAACAAACCAAGCTGATACCATAATAGATTCCTTTGACAGCACAGTAGGTAAAATGTCAGAGAAGGAGCTCAGAATGTACATAATTAGAATGTTCTGCAAAGCAAAGAATGAAATAAGAGAGCAAATACAGGCAACAATTGACCACTCTAACAAAGAGATAAGAGAGGAACTACAGGTAGCAAAAGATTATTTCAAGAAAGAGATAGAGGCTCTGATAAAAAGAAAAACAAACAGAAATCCTTGAAATAAATCCTTGAAACAATAAACCAAATAAAAAATTTAATAGAAAGCATCAACAACAGACTAGACCACTTGGAAGATAGAACCTAAGGCAATGAAGATAAAATATATAATCTTGAAAATAAATTTGGCCACACAGTGAAGATGGTGAAAAACCATGAACAGGACCCTCCAAGAATTATGGGACAACATGAAAAGAACAAATCTATGAATTATCAGAATAGAGGAAGACAGAGATACAAACCAAAGGAATGCACAATCTCCTCAATGAAATAATATCAGAAAATTTTCCAAAATTTAGAACAAATTGAAAAATCAAATACAAGAGGCATATGGGACAACAAATGTACAAAGTTACAAGAGATCCACACCAAGCCATATTATAATGAAAATGCCTAACATACAGAATAAGGATAGAATTTTAAAAGCTGCAAGAGGAAAGTTTCAGATTAAATATAGGGGGAAATCAGTTTGAGCAGATTTCTCAACCCAGGCCCTCAAAGCTAGGAAATCCTGAAACACATATACCAAGCTCTGAAAGAACATGGATGCTAACCAAGAATCTTATATGCAGCAAAATTAAGCTTCAGATTTGATGAAAACCTTCCATGGATAAACAAAAATTAAAAGAATTTACAACAAGAAAGCCTGCACTATAGAATATTCTTGGCAAAATATTCTATGAGGAGGAAATGAAAAACAACAATGAAAATCAGCAAAGGGAGGAACTACACTAAAGGAAAATCCAATCAAAGGAGAAACCAACTCAAGTTAAATACCAAAAATAAACCAAAATGACCCGGAATACAAACTATGTCTCAATAATAACCCTGAATATTAATGGCCTAAACTCATCAATTAAAAGCATAGACTGTCAGACTGGACAAAAAAAATCCAAAAATATACTTCTGTTAAGAGACTCATCTCGTATGAAAAACATCCACAGACTGAAGGTAAAAGGATGGAAAAAATATCACTCACATGAGCCACGTAAACAAGCAGTGGTTTCCATCCTAATATCAAATAAAGTGGACTTCAAACCAAAGTTAGTCAGAAAAGATAAAGAAGGACATTTTATACTGCTTAAGGGAAACATATACCAACAAGACATAACAATCACAAATATCTATACCCCAAGCAATGGAGCATCTACATATATGAAACAAACCCTTCTCAACTTCAAGAAGCAAATAGATCCCAACAACAATAATACTGGGTGAATTTAACACACCTCTCTCACCAATGGATAGATCTTCCAAACAAAAACCAAACAAAGAAACTATAGAACTCAATAATATAATCAATTATTTCAACTTAACAGACTAATATAGAGAGTATTTCATCCATCATCAAGTGAATACACCTTCTTTTCAGCAGCAGATGGATCTTTCTCTAAACTGGATCATATATTATGCCACAAAGCAACTCTCAGCAAATACAAAAAATAGAAATACTACCCTGTATTCTATCAGTTCATAATGAAATGAAACTAGAAATCAATGATAAAATTAAAAAAAAAATAGAAGCTAATCCAACACCTGGAGATGAAATAATATATATTGAATGAGCAATGGATAGCATAAGACATCAGGGAGGAGATAAAAAAAAATTCGTAGAAATAAATGAGAAAGAACCCAGATACAACAAATCAAAATCTCTGGGATACTGTGAAGCAGTGTTAAGAGGAAAGTTCTTCGCAGTGAGCTCATTCATCAAAAGAATAAAAAGTCAACAAATAAATGATGTAACATTACATCGCAAAGCCCTAGAAAAAGAAGAACAAATCAACACCAGAAGTAGTAGAAGACAGGAAATAATTAAAATCAGAGCTGAAATCAAAGATATTGACAAAAGGAAAAGTTGGTTCTTTGAAAAAAAATACATGAAATTGATAAACTCTTAGACACTCTAATAAAGAGCAGAAAAGAAAAAACTCAAATTACTAAAATTTGTAATGAAAAAGGAAATATCACAACAGACACTAATGAAATACAGAAGATAATTAGAAATTATTTTGAAAACTTTTACTCTAATAAAAAATAAAATCTCAATGACATTGACAAAAAATTCTAGAAAGATATGATCTACCCAAACTGAATCAGGAGGACATACACAATTTTAAAAGATCAATGTCAAGCAAGGAAATAGAAAATGCCAACAAAAGCCTACCAACCAAGAAAAACCCAGGACCAGACAATTCTCAGCCAAGCGCTACAAGACCTTCCAAGGAGACCTAATACCAATCCTCCTCAAATTTATTCAAGAAATAGAAAAAGAGGGAACCCTTCCAAATTTATTCTACGAGGCTAGCATCATCCTGATACCAAAACCAGGCAGAGACACATCAAGGAAAGAAAACTTCAGACCAATATTCCTGAGGGACATAGACAAAAATTCTCAATAAAATCCTGGAAAATCACAGACAAAAACATATTAAAAAGATAGTGCATCATGATACAGTGGGGTTCAACCCAGGGATGCAAGGTTGGTTCAACCTATAGAAATCAATAATGTAATACATAACACATCAATAGACTTAAAGACAAGAATCACATGATCATCTCAATAGATGCTGAAAAGGCACTCAATAAAAGACAGCACCTTTTCATGTTCAAAACTCTAGAAAAACCAGGAAGAGTAGAACCATAATTCAACATTGTAAAAGCTCTCTATGTTAAGCCCAAGGCCAGCATCATTCTAAACAGAGAAAAATTGGAAGTATTCCCTCTAAAAGCTGGAACAAGACAGGGATGCCCTCTTTCTCCACCTCTATTCAACATAGTCCTTAAAATTCTAGCCAGAGCAATCAGACTGACAAAAGAAATTAAAGGAATATGCATAGGAAAAGAAGAACTCAAGTTATCACTATTTGCTGATGACATGATTCTATATCAAGATTCAAAAAATCCCACCAGAAAACTTCTAGAGCTAATAAATGAATTCAGCAAAATAGCAGGATATAAAATCAATACCCATAAATCAAATGCATTTCTATACATAAGTGATGAATCCACTGAAAGGGATTCATCACTTATGTATAGTTAGGAAAAGTTAGGAAAACTACCTCATTCAAAATAGCCTCAAAAAATATAAAATACTTGGGAAGAACTCTACAACAAAAACTACAGAACACTAAAAAAGAAAATTGAACAAGACCTTAGAAGATGGAAATATCTTCTGTGTTCTTGGATAAACAAAGTTAATATTGTCAAAATGGCCATACTACCAAAACTGTTATACAGGTTTAATGCAATTCCTATTAAAATCATAATGACATTTTTCATAGAGTTTGAAAAAGCAATCATGAAATTTCTTTGGGAAAATAAGAGAACCATAATATCCAAAGCAATCCTTAGTAAGAAAAGTGAAACAGAAAACATCACAATACCAGACCTTAAACTATTCCACAGAGCTACAGTAACAAAAACAGCATGGTATCGGTACCAAAACAGACATGTAGACCAATGGAACAGAGTAGAGGACGGAGACAAACCCACATACACACAGTTATCTCATACTAGACAAAAAGCACCAAAAACATACTTTGGAGAAAGGATAGCCTCTTCAACAAATGGTGCTGGGAAAACTGGAAATTGTTGGGAAACAAAATGAAATTAAACCCCTCTCTCTTACCATGCACAAAACTCAACTCAAAGTGGAATTAGACCAGAGACCTTGTACCTAATGGAAGAAAAAATAGGCCCAAATCTTCATCGTGTCAGATTAGGCCCCATCTTCCATAACAAGAGTCCTAAAGTACAAGAAATACAATCAAGAATCCATAAATGGGATGGATTCAAACTAAAAAGCTTCTTTTCAGCAAAAGAGATGATTATTGAGGTAAAGAAAGATGAATGGGAACAAATTTTTTTATCATAGATTTTTACCACACATACATCAAATAAAGCATTTTCTCCAGGATATATAAAGAACTCAAAAACCTTAATACCAAAAAAAAAAAAAAAAAAAACTAATCAGAAAGTGGGCTAAGGAACAGAATAGACACTTCTAGAAGAAGATATACAAGTGATCAACAAATATATGAAAAAGTGTACAACATCTTTAGTAATTAGAGAAATGCAAATCAAAACTATTCTAAGATTTCATCTCACTCCAGTCAGAATGGCACCTATCAAGAATACAAGCGATAATAATTGTTGGAGAGGACGTGGGGGAAAAGGCACACTCATACATTGTTGGTGGGACTGCAAATTGGTGCAACCACTTTGGAAAGCAGTGTGGATATTCCTCAAAAAACTTGGGTTGGAACCACCATTTGACCCAGTTATCTCACTTCTTGGCATATACCCAAAGGACTTAAAATCAGCTTACTATAGTGACACAGCCACACCAATGTTCACAGTAGCTCAATTCACAATAGCTAAACTGTGGAACCAACCTAGATGCCCATCAATAGATGAATGGCTAAAGAAACCATGGCATATACACAATGGAATATTACTCAGCATTAAAAGAGAATATTACTCAGCATTTTCAGGTAAATGGATGGAGTTAGAGAATATTATGCTAAGTGAAGTAAGGCAATCCTCAAAAAACTAAAGTCTGAATGCTTTTTTCTGATTAGGAGATGCTGATCTATGATGGGTGGGATATGGTGAGAATGGAGGAACTTTGGATTGGGCAAAGGAGAGGGTAGGGAGGGGTCATGAGCATAGGAAGGATGGTGGAATGAGATGGACATTATTGCCCTAAGTAAATGTACAATTACACAAATCGTGCATCTCTACACTGTGTACAACCAGAGAATTGAAATGTTGCATTCCATTTGTGTAAAATGAATTAAAATGCATTCTGCTGTCATGTATGACTAAGTAGAACAAATAAAAATTCTTAAAAAGAAAAAAAAAGAAAGTGTGGATTACTGCCGCTGTTTGTGTATGATTTCAGTGCCCAGCCCCTAGCTCATATGCTAGAACCTTGGTCCCCAGTGTAATGGTATTGAGGTGCTGGGGCCTTTAGAAGTGGTTAGATCATGGTGGCACCACCTTTGGAGGAATTGATCTTTTTCCTCAAAGGTTTGGGTTGGTCCCTATAAGAGTAGGTTGTTTTAAAAGAGGGAGGCTCTCCCCTCCTTTGCTCTCTTGTTCCCCTTCTTCACACAGCTAATTCCTTTTTGCATCTCCACCATGACTTGATGCAGGTCTCAGACACTGGCACCATGGGTCAGAATCCTGAGCCAAGTAAACCTCCTTCCTTTTTATGTCACCCAGTGTCAGGTATTTTGTTACAGCAACACAAAGTAAATGAGGACAAGGGAGAACTGAGATTTTGAATTTCTAACAAAAATTGGTCCAATGGCCATGCTCTGAATAAGAAGGAGCTAGAGAGGAGAGAGAAGCTACAGATCCAGGAATGTGACCCCGGGGTCTGGACAATAAACCCCTGGGGAAACTGTTGGGCTATCCTCGCCCTGGTTGAAGAAACTAGCAGAAAGGTCAGGTCGGGGACAGGAGTGTGCAGAAGTATGCAGGGGACAGAGTGTAGGGGTGAGGAGGGGTGGCAGGAAGAGCAGGTCACACACCTGGGCCTCACCTGGGTGGGACTGAGGAACCCCAATGCCTGGCTCTCCCCTGGCACCTCTTCTTTTCCTCTCCCACCGTCTGGGCCTACGAGGGCTACACTCTGCTCAGAGGGTGAGCCGGCTCTCCAGCCAATATCACGCACCCGGTCCTCATCCAGGTCCTGGTGTCTGATGGAGTGCTGCGAGGGACTTGGAGTGACATTCAATAAAACAAAACAGGAAACAGGGGAAGAAAGAAGGAAGGGAACAGAGAGGGGAGTGTCCCCCTAAGGTCCATGCATCAAAGGCCTGGCCCCCACCTGTGGTGCTACTGGGAGATGGTGGGGCCTTATGGGAGGCCCCTAGGCCTCTGGGGACGTGCCCTTGAGGGGATCATAGGATGTCGGGCTCCTCTTCCTTTCCTTTCCTGACCAACAGGTGACCAGCTTGCTCCACCTGCACTTTCCTCACTGCCCTCTGGCAAACTCACTAAAGACGGAAAAGGAATGAACCAATTTCTAAACTTGGAGTCAAAATAGCCCTTGCACTTTGTCATTTGATTATCACAGGTTTTTGTTTCAATGAAAAAAAAAAAAAAACAACATTTCAGAGGCTTCAATTCCTACACTGTAAAGAAGGGATTCAAAGAAGTGACATGCTCATGTTAAATCTCTGCCTGCCTAAGAGAGACTCTTGGGCATACCTTAATAGGAGTTTATGGAGCAAGGAGGATACAGAAAGAAATGAGTTCAGAAGTCCCTACAGCCTTCTCTGCCATTTCCTAGCTGTGCGACTTTGTTCGACTTATTTAACCTCTCTGAGCTGGAGTTTTATCAAAGATTAGGTTAGGGGAAAAAAAGGTTAGAAATTGCTCTCATACAAAAATGGTTTCACTTACAAATGGTTATCAGGGCACATGAACTCAAGGAAACCAGGTTTGGGTATGAAATGAGCTATTCATTTATTCTCAATGAACATTCACTGATGCCTCCAGACACATGGCTAGCACTGGATGAGAACAGTCCCTGTCCTTCAAGTTGAAGGCAGCATAATGAAGACTAGCATAGTCGGGCTTCCAGTCTTCCTTTTGGGGGCTCAGAATTAGAAACATAAGCCCAGTTTCTCTGCATGGGACAGACTGATATGTATAAGGCAAGACTGGCCTAAATCGTTTTTAAGTGTTTTGTGAAGAGTCCAGTCCTTCAATCGCAGATGATGTCCATGCTGAGTTCACAGAGGGCTACCCACTGGGGACTCAGAGTTGGATACAGATGAGCAGGACTCATTTCAGCAACTTAAAATTCTCTCCGAATTCATGATTTGAGCACTCTTAACCGAACTTGAACCCCTTGGCATTCACATTGGCTTATACAGTTTTGATTGCAAGAAAAGAGAATTTTAAGTAGTCATTAAACAAGGTGAAAAGCCTTATTGGACACGAATTGGCTCTTAAAGAATATTACGATGATATAAAGCTCAAATAGGTCAGAAACTTATGAAAGTCATTTCCCTTAAATAAAACATGATTTTAAATATTCAAAGGAGAACACTTTGCCAGACGTACTTGGTGTTTTAAGACATCTGAATAACTGCAACAGTGTTTTCCCATTCCAAAGACACTGGGCTGGGTGACTGAGCATCTGCATCGGGACCAGGAGCTCTGTGGGGCCCAAGCCTGGGCACTGAGCCATCCACACAGCCTGCGGGTCTCTGGGCAGAGCCAGGCTGACCTCCCTTGTTGTCCAACCATGAAGGCCACTTAAACAGGAGCACTGCATGCTCAGATTAAGAGACCCGTTGGCACTGCGTACGCTGTGTCCGAGTTGCCTGCTCTTCAAACAGAATGTGAACTTCTTAAAGGTCAAGAATAGGCCTTTCCACTGTTGCATTACCCAACACCTAGCACGAGGAGGCAGGGGAAAGGACTGAGTAGGTGAGTCACAGGAAGGGAAGGAGGGAGGGGGGAGGGGAAAGAAAATGCCCAGAGCAATGAACAGTAGAAACATAAATAGATGAGTGAGTGTGTGGATGGCTAGAGGTGTAAGCTGGGTAAGGCGAATGGCAGACGGAGGCTAGGATGAGTGGGTTCATATATGGAAGGATGTATAGACAAAAGGACAGCAAAATAGATTAACAAATAGGTAAAAAAAAAAAAAAAAAAAAACGAAGGGAGAGATGGATGGACAGATGGCTGGCTGGATGATGGATGGGTGATGGGCGACAGATGGATGAATGGGTGAATAGATGGATGGATAAATGAAGAAGAGGCCTGCTGACTAAAGGAACTACCTAGAAATTCCAGCTTGATTCTAGTCCCAAGTTTCAACTTCCCTCCTAAAAATCACATTTACTCTCAAAGGAAGGGCCCATAATCCCTTAATCCCCAAGTAATACTCTCTGATGTTTCTGTTCTTTCCAGTCAACAAGGAAGCAACCTGTGGAATGAACAAAGCAACAGGGGCTTCAGAGAGTCTGACCCTCTAGGCCTTGTGACCATAGCTAGTCCCCTTAGATCCTTGAGTCCTGTGACATTGTTTCTCAAAGATGCATCCAACATGGTCAGGTGCCTCTCAAGCAGGCACCAACAGTATTGTGATTTGATTTCAGAAGCAATTCACCCAACCCCAGAGGGCAAGTCACAGTGGGCCTGTGTCGCAGTATCTCATCACATTGGCCAGTGACCAGTTCTGGTCCGTGAGAAAGAAGAGAAAGTTGAGGATTTCTGGGAATGAAAAGCAGCAGCCAATTGAAGAGAAAAGACATTTCTTTCTGCTCCGGGTTTTGTTGTGGGAAGCCTGGGGCTTAGAGCTGCACGGTCAGCTCTTTCTTAATCTTGAAGAGAAAGCCATGAGGTTTCGCCAAGGCTGACCCAGACTCGGCATTGCTGGGGCTGATAAGCTCAGAAAGCATTATTGTTATACAAGTCTCATACAAAACAGAATGTCAGGTGTCATTCTACATTAATTTGTTCATTTTCACTTCATAAGTATAGGCATTTCATCCTTTTCATTGTTGTCCAACCAGGAAGGCCACTTAAACGGGATAAGTAGCTGCCTAGCATCTACTTATCCATTGATCAGTCCATACATCCATCAGTTGACCTGTCAATCATCTCTCCTACCTATTGCACAGCGGTACCCACCCATGCACACACTCCCACCTCACTATATCCATCAGCACACATCACTGATAAATAGACCTATTTTTCTACCCATCCCTAACTCCATTCATTTCCCCTCTGATAAAAATGAGACACAGAATGGGTAAGAAACTCACCCAAGGCACAGTTAGTAAATGGTAAAAGTAGGATTTGAAAGCAGTCAGTAGACTTCCACATAACCACCACACCATACCACTTTCTCTTGTTTGCAAAGTGTTTAATTTTGAATGCAGCCAAAATCATGCCAAGTTATGCAAAACCTATTTTTCTACTCTGCATGGTTATCACGAACGTGAGTTGGTGCCAGTATATCATGAAATATTCAAAGCCACCATTAAAAAAATCTACAATTATTCTCAAATGTGCAAGTTAGGAAAAAAGGGATTACGAAGGCTCAGTCACCTGGCAGAGTCCCAGAGCAGGTAAGTGGCAGAGCTGGGACTGGAAGGAGCCCCGGGTGCCCCTGGCTCTGAAGCTGACTTGCTTTTCATCTCACTGCCCTGCCTTCCTGAGAGATGCTCATTTCTTGCACAGTCATAAGCGAGACCCAAAGGACTCCTCGGTGATGCTAATGAAACCTGACTTCCAAGCTGAAATTAGTCCAGCGGACATGAGAGTGGGTTGGAGAGCAGGCAGGGTGTTCAGTTCTCTCAGATGTCCCTGAGGGCTGTTCTGCTCAGCTCCACCCCTGAAAGGTCACCTCAGGTCCCAGCATGATGATTCAGAAGGACTTCTTCTCCCTCAGGAAATGAATACTTCCTGTTTTAGAATCCTCCATCTTTCCTCACTATGAGTCTTTGCAGTCTTGCTGCTCAGAAGGCATTTTCTGCACCCTCCGGGTTGGTCCTCAATACCTGGAGCTTGGCTCAGGCACATGGAAGGGGCAGAGGTGCAGTAAGGGGAGAGCAAGACAGTGCAGTAGCGGGAGAGCTCAGGGGGTCTGGCAGGTAAGAGTCAGAGCTGTGACCTGGAAAGCTCCAGGGATCAGTTGATCTCACACCTGCAGTTACAGACAGTGGATGCAAGACTGAGTCGTCTGTTAATCACCACGACTACCACCGGCCCCTTGGCAGGCACTGTGATGTGGGAGCTCATTTAGTCCCTAGGGAAATCAGAGCTGTAAGTGATAACTTGAAGAGAAAACAAAAGGTCAAGGTCACAGAGCCAGGAAGTGGCAGTGGCAAACTCTGCAGGCAGCATGTCTGATCCCCAGACCTCTGCTCTTCCCTCAGTTCCCTGTTCTCATGAGCACAGGGGAGGGAACAAAAATCCAGGAGCTAGGAGGGGACAGTCCAAAAGAACACTGAGGACAGAGGAGAGACCCAGAGGCAGGCCGACAGGACATACAGCCCAGCAAAAATGCAAGCCGAGACGTGCTGTGCACAGCTGCAGGGCGAGGAAGGTCCCAGAGCTTGATGGGGTTCTCCCAGGGAGCTGGTAAGCTCTGCTAAGCACCACCGGTTTAGGGAGATTAAGGGAGCAGTATCAGGGACTCCCTCCAGGAGGGGTGTGTGTGTGTGTGTGTGTGTGTGTGTGTGTGTGAGTGTGTCCTTATCTCTTTAGCACACACAGCCACCAGTCTCTTTTTCCTGGTAGGCAGTTTTCTTCACAAGTCTTAAAAAGTTTCCATTCTTTTCTGACAAAAAAACAATGGAAAATATGAGGGGGGAAAAAGAAATTATGAACAAAAATCTAAGTGTCATGATCTAGTACTGCTAGACTTTCTCTGTGTGGGGGGACATGGTATGACCCCTGCTACACATTTGTGATATCTCCTCGATACTGGGAAACAATGGACCCACCAAGGAGCTCCTTCCCCACTGAGACGCCAAGCTGAGCAATGTCCCCCAGACAGTCCCCTCCGTGTGCAGGTTTAGCACAGAGGGAGCAGGTCCGGCCACAGAGGAGTCCAGGCTTCCAGCTCTAGCTCCCCACTCGGAGGCGGTGACGTCAGTAAGCCTCATCTTGCCCACAGGTTGTTTTTCCATCCTTACCACAATAAGATAAGACCAATAAAGTAAAACACAGTAGAAGCAACAAACAAACGTGAATTGCAAGAATTACCAGGAAAGACTGTATACAAATGCAGAGTCCTAGGAGCGTTGTTTTGTCCGGGGCACCCCATGCTCTCCCCTTGGGCTTGTAGTCAGATGTGGATCACGCCCAATCACTGCCTCTCTGACCCTGAACAGGGGAGACACAGAAAGTTTCTAGGTCATTGCATGAGAAACTGTGAGCACTCAATTAATGATAGCTTTCTTTCCTTCTAATTCATTTATGAACTCATCCTGAAGAAAAACTGAACCATGGTCATAAAAATTCTTCACAAAGTTAAGGCATCTTTTGATGCTACTTGGTGCTTTCTAAGCCTATACTAGACTCCCTTTTCTGGACCTTAAGCCCTGAGGACTTGGTCGGTCTCATCTTCCCCACCTGCACCAGTAAGAGGAGTGAGATCCTCATGGATATCTCAAAGAAGAATCATTCAGTATTTCTGTAACATATTTCACGTGTCTTCAAGATTCATTCAAGTTGTCATATGTGGCATAATTTAATTATTTTTCTAAGTTAAATAATATTCTATTGTGTGTACAGACCATGTTTGCTTTATCCATTCATCTGGCAACAGACTCTTAGGTTGTTTGCACACCTTGGCCAACTGATCTTGGCTAATAGCTCTTGAAGAGATCCTGATTTCAGTTGTTCTGAATAAATACCCAGAAGTGCAATCACTGGATCATACAGTAGTTTTTGAGAAACTTCTATTCTGTTTCCCTAGAAGTGGCACCATTTTACATTTCCACCAATGGTGTGCAAGAATTCCAACTTCTTCCATCCTCACCAACACAGGGTATTGTTGTTGCCTTTTAGATACACTGAATCCTTTGGTCCTTAGGAGACCCCTTGAAAGAAACTTAATAGTTTTCTAAGTGGTTTTTGGACACGGCCACATGTGGACCCAGGGCTTAGGCATGGGGCTGTAATGGTACACCAAATCATGCAGGCTCCATCATCTTAGGGAGCTTTTCCTTCTGATGTGGGAGAGGACACAAATAGCCAAGTGGTGAACATAAAAGGGCCAATGTGAAGGGAAAGGTCTATGAAGGCCAGAATCAGGTGTCTAGGAGGTTGTCTGGTAGGGGACAGATGGGGAGAGTATCCTGGCTGAGGGAAGAGTGTGTCACTGTCCTGAGGTTGATGAGCAAGGGGATGCCTGAGGACATCAGCATGGCTGGAGTACAAAGGAAAGAAAGGTTACCACGTCCGCTTTCGAGAGGGTCTGGCCTATGCACTTGGACTTTGGCAGGGTGGGCTACACCAAGACCTAGACAGGGAGTTGGGGGACCATTTACAATCTCCCTCTAAGAAATGTGCCTCTGCACAGACTTTACCAATAATAAGCCCAGCATTTTGCTCTCCATTTGCTGATTCCCTTGGCTATTTCTCCGTAGCTTCAAAACCGTGGCAGGGGAGAGGGATTTTCGCTCTGGGTCCAATTACAGACCCTGATGCTGCCACCGCCCCTCATCTCCCACTGTCTGGCACAGGGCCTGACACAGAGGAAGCAGTCATGTGGGGAATGAGCATACTGTCTGACATTTACTGAATGTCCCTCACGTGGGAGGCACTCTTCTAAACACTTCATGTGATTGGGTGTTTTCTTCTGTTTTGTTTTATTTTGTTCATAACAGCCCCTTAGGGCTGATTTCAATATCACGGCATTCTCATGGTACAGAGGAGTAGATGGAGGTGCAGAGTTTCCATAACTTGTCCAAAGCCACAACCTGAACAATTAGCAAAGGTGACCTCAAACCTCATCAGCGCAGCTCCACTGAGTGCAGCCTTAGCCTCTATTCTCCAAAGCACCTGATTCCAATGACCTTACAAATATTGTCTCCCTTTAATGGCAGTGCAAAGAACCTGTAGGCATGTGCAAGGAATAGAAATCCTTTATACTTTGACGAATCACAAACTGGATGACTTAGGAATTGATCATGAAAAGCAAGTCATTTAATGTAAATTTTGTTTCATTCCTAGCATTGTGAAAAACATGGTGATAGAGAGAGTGATCCCTGCTTTACATTCATGTATTTAAAATTTACAGGTAGATATAATGGAGTGGGAGGTTTAGAGGACACCTACAGTTACCCCCACATCAGGATAAAGAGATGACCAGAAATGGCTTGCCTGAAAGGGCATCCTTGGTTCTGCTCCTCTGGGATTCTGCATACTGGGGTCACACCCAAACCCTGTCTTACATGAAGGTACATCCATTCTGAGAATAAATCTAACCACGCCTGATCCCCTCAGACAAGGGCACACAATGCCTGTTATAGGAGATCAGAACAAACTGGTTGGCATAGTTTGTCTCTTTGGTCTTCTAGTACTTTCCCTCTTCAAAACTTACTCATTCATACCAAAGCTTGCTCAAATAAATCTTCTGAACAGATCTAGCATAGTGAGTATGACTGTTTTATTACAAGATTTTTAAAAACCAAAAAGCATCTGGAAACTTTTTGGCTCAGGACCACAACATTAAAGCCCATACTTTGATGAGTTACTTCTCTGCACCTGGTGGAGTAGAAACCATGTACAGAGTAGAAACGTTAAATACATTCAACTGATTTTATAGCAATATGACTACTAACAATGATGACATGCAGGATAATATTTATTTTAATTAAACAGTGAGGAAACCAAATCTCTGGAAAATCAAGTGAATTGCTTAGATTTGCACAGCAAAGCCAGGATGTGTGCCCAGGTCCTTTCCAGTTGCTGGAAAGGCATTCTGGTCCAGTCAAGGACTTGTATCCTGATCAAATGATTTCAGTTCACCAGAGTAAACTTGTAGTTTCTAAAACAGTCAGTGGTATGATAATTTTGCTTCAGATAAACCTCATAATCCACAGTATTATCACTGCCTAGAGTCTGGCATATTGACTAAAAGACCAGTGACATCATTTCATCATTAAATGTCATCTGGTAATACCTGAGCTGTCAATTTTCCAAGAACGAGGCTGCAGTCACATCCTCCTTACAGTCATAGAAGGCTCAGTGCCACCGGCTCTTCCTGCCATTATTCTCTTATAGCTTCTACAGTCAGCAAGTGTCATCAAGCCAGGAGAACATGGCCCTGGCTGATGGAGACTTTCAGCTAATGAAGCATTGAATACCTGAGGGTTGATTATACATGAAAAGCAGACAGAGAAAATTGGTACGCTTCAGCAAAGCTGATGAGCACAGAAGAGCAATGTGGTAAAACTGATCAAAGTGCTAACTCTCAAAGCACTGGGCCCATGGAATTCCTCTGTGAAGAATTTGCCCTGCAGGTAATCCACATGTGTGTGGAATCACACATGCATCAAGATATTCATTAGCATTTTTTGTAAGAACAAAGGTTGGAAGCCATTAAAACGTCCATCAATTGGGGTTAGGTTAAATAAGACACAATAGAAGTCCACAGTCTTATGTGGAATCTTGGAGCTGGTTTCGTTTCACAATGCAGGTTTTCCTTTCATTTCAATTAAATAACATGGCCCATGTATGATAGTCCCATTCCTCGGAGGCTTCGGACAGCACCAAGGAATCAAATACATTCCTGCTTTCTGAAACATGCTTATGAACAAAAATTTATCATGATTTAGTAGAAGCAGTGGTGACACTTTTTCCTGTTTGTATCTATATACTGTATAGGACATCTTTCTGTATATATATATATATATATATATATATATATATATATATATATACCATTCAACAAAGTATGGAAATAAACTGATTTTGTAAACCAGACATAGGCAATCATGTATCACTGTATATTATATAAACACTAATAAAATAATTTCTAAATATTATTAAAAAGTTGGAAAAATATCACAAAAAGTTATCAGTTGCAGATAGCTTTATTGCCAGTTGAATTTAGTGTCAAAATTTAGAGGGCAAAACTCAGTATTCAGGGATTTGGGGACCTAGGATCTCCAGTGAAGGATTATGCACCTGCATATCTATGGAGTTGGGGAATATGGTGAAACCAGCTGAGCAGAGAAAGGCCAGGAAGGAGCTCTGGCAAGGGATCAGGAGGAGAGGAGGCAGGAGGCATGCAGCTGCTGTTCACGTGGGGAGCTGGGGTCTGCATTCTGTCTAGGAGAGAGGAGGCAGAGAGGTTTGGGGACAGGGTCAGGGGGCCATGGACTTCTTTCTGCTGTGGCAGAGAGGAGGATGGGATGCTCTCAGAAGCCTCAGCCTCGCCAGACATCTGTTCCTTGTTCCAATTCATGGGTTCTAATGGAATCACAGAGGAGAGGGTAACCTGCCTCATTTTAACCCAACATCAGGGAAGAAAGGAGAGAAAATGAGAACAGTTAAAAGCAATATTCTGTGCTATGAGAAAGAGTAAGTGCCTGGGAATCCAAGTTTGGAATCTCAGCTCTGCCCCTGGCAGCTCTGCAACCTCTCGTGGTTCTCTTAACATTCCTGCACTTCACTTTCTCAATTCCAAATGGGCCAATACCACCTTATTTGTCAAAGAATGAGATAGAAAGTAAATGATAGAAATGTAGCCACGTAGCCAAGCCCTCGATGTTATTTTCAATCCTTTATTATATGGGAACTAGGAAGGATATATAAATGAACATATGTAGAAAAATAAGAATCCTGGAATTTATGTGGAACGAGTTTTATAATTGGGCCATGCAGGGATTAAACTCTGGGCCTGGTTCCACCACACACAGGTCTGGTTTTAGTTTGGCTAGGGTAACTGACGCTTGGAGGAACAGAATCAACTCCCAGGAGGAATAGATGACTTCTGCTGTGTGCAGAGAACAATCATCCCCAGAAGTAAACACTTCCTCTGAGCCTTTTGATTAAAAGTGAATCTTCCTTCCAAAATCCTATCCAGACAAACTTAATATGTCAAGATTTCTCCGATTCTTAAGAAAAACAAATTGGGACTGTGACATCCTGCTCCATGGAATTGGAATTCCATTTCCTGCCTGAGCTAGGGGAAAGGGCAGGGAGGATTAATGAAAACTCATTGCCCTGACGCTGCTGTAGCAGGTTAAGTAAAATCCCGTCCGCATCGCTGGAGCTGGTCCTGGCCGGTCGCTCGGTGGATGTGCTCCATGTTGATTTTGTGCTACCTGTTTTTCCACTCACCTATCCCATCCGTCTCTGCTCTTTTTGCCCTCAATTGAGTCTGAGACAATTAGTTTCTTTACGAAAGAGAATCACAAAACAGTTAGAAGGCGATTAAATCACTCTGCACTTGCTCAGTTGAGTCTCTTATGAATCTGAGAGTTGGCACAAGTGCCTCTGGCGTGAGCACGGAGCTGCATTCCATTAGGCCAGAGTGCCACCCTGTTGCCAGATAAATGGACAAACTGGACTGGTTTCGGAACCCTCCTTGCCTGTGAAATGTGACCTGTCACCAAGCTCCCTTCATACTCCACATGCATTCCTTACTTTACCTTCCTTGGGGTTTTTTCCTAGGAGGAACGTCCTCACGGGCTGCCATAGCAAGGTCCATTCTTAAACCTTTGGAGGATCTGGTCACTGATGTTTTCAGAGGCCCCTTCTGTTAAAATGAAAGTATCTACATTCCATGTTAACTATCATTGCTTCATTTACCAAAGTGTTTAGAATTGTAAAAATAATTCTGAATTTGGTTCTGCTATTGACTACTGACTTTCGTCTTGTGTTGAAGCTTTGTTTCCTATATATGAGAGACGTGTGTGTGCATGTGTGTTGAGATGCAGTCGACCAGTTGATGTAATATAAAATTCCATGAAAATTTAACTTACCATTTATTTTTCTAAATTGCCATATTCTTTTTTTTTTTTCTCTTAGAAGCTGCTATTTTTTTCAGATCTGAGACGTTTGTATTTAGGCCCATAGAAATGTACAGACCCCAGGTCCTCTGCTCCAGTTGTCTAATGGATTAGGACCAGACCACAGCCCCTTCAACCTGGTGTGTGGGAGGGAGGTGTGAGTCCATGCAGATGTCCCCAGAGGACTGGGACTGTCTGCAGAAAGAGCTTCCTGCTGTGGGCCCACCACCTGGGTGTACAGGGACCTGCACAGTACAGAGTCCTTGGGACACTTTATCTTCCTATTACATTCTCTATCAGAGACCATTTCTAGTCGCTGTGTTCAGGTGGAAGGCTCCAAAACAAAGCCACATAAACCCTGCTACGTGTTTTCTTTTCTCCTTCAAAGAACATCAGCCCAAATGCCGCTTCATGGTAGACTTAAGATGTTCCTTTAAATAGGGCTGCAATGTAAAGGTTCATGCAGAACTTCAAACTTAGAATGCCATTTTCTGGAGCTCTCAGCCATGAAATTTTGCTCCAGGCAATTTCAACATGCGAAGTCTGAGCAGAAAGATGAATGTTGCGTGCATTTACTGTACCTCAAAACCAGGAGCATTTTTAATATGAGCGTTTTGCACATGAAAGCTTGGCAAAGACTGTTCTCCCAATTTGATTCTTATTCAAATTGGGTCCCATGGAACAGTCTGGAATGTTTAATCTAGTCTATTTTTTCATGAGAAGAAAACTGACTTTGTTGAAAATCTAATATGTATGAGGCACAGTGCTCAGTGGTTTTTGCATCCATTCAACATTTTACAACTTTATGACATCCTTCTTACTATTATAACAGAAGAGAAGAGCAGGTCGCATTGTACCCATTTTACTGATAAGGAAGCTGGGGCTCAGAAAGGTTAAAAGACTTGACTAGAATCAAACATTAAAACCAGTGAAAGCCAATTTGAATTAATTAGACCAATATTAATCCTACCAAGCTGCCTCTAGAGCAAACAGAGAAGAGCAAAAGATAAAAAGGAAATATGTAAAGGAATACTGTAGCTGCTGGTTATATCAATTCTGGGAGAATCCACAAAGCTAGACTGAAAGGTGCACTGGAGATGCAGGTTCAGGGTCCAGTCTCCGTGCCCTTGTGGTCTGGATCGTTTGTGCAGGGTTGTTCTGCTGATCACCAACTGCACATCAGTCTCTGAACTTTGGCCCTTTCTGTTCTCACCTTCACACCTGAATCCTAAATTTGTGCAACCCCTGCAGTGGCACTCCTTGACTCCTAGGACTTTCCCTTCCTGTCCTTCCCATCTGTCTTGCTTAACAAAGTTGGATCAGTCTCCGGCGGATATTTCACTGGGGCCCTCTGGTGGCCTGTGATGTGCCCCTTCACCACCTGGGTCCTTATCCCAGCCTGGGAGTGCCAAGGGCAGAAGTCTGCAGCTGTTAGCCCTTTCAGGAATTCCTTCAGCTACAGAGATGCCCCCAAGGTCGTTCAAGGTCATGCCCCTCCCCACCAGGCCCATATCTAGTGATGAATAAATATGAGATTATAAAAAACTCCCAGCCGTTTTGGCCTAACTCAGGACAACCCTCGTGTCTTACTCTAGCTCCAGGGTCTCTGGGGTTGGACAAGGCTTTCAGGCCTGTATCACAGCTCAGCTTTGCACCTGCCCAGTCCTATTCCTTCTTCTACCTTCCACAGGTTTTTATTCCAAGGAACTCTTTAATGAACATTGGCCTATTAAACTGTTTATCTGAGTTGCTTTCCCAGATATCCAACCTACAGTGTGTCTCAACAGGAGGGAGGGAAAGACTGGGGAGGGGAGGAGGGAGGCAAGAAAAGGAGGGAGGGGGAAGAGAGGAAGGAGGGAGGAGAGGAGGGATTATCTGTCCTATTCCCTGTATTCTTCTTTTTCCAGCACCACCAAAAGCCCTGCTGTGGTATTATTTTCCAGTGAAATTTGAACATTTGGTCAAGTGCACGTTCTGTGACGAGAACCTTAACTTATATACTTAGAAATACAATTATCCATGGATGAAAAGAAGACACTGTGAAAAAGTATCCACCAGCACCATCAGCTTAGTGATTCTGCCCATAGTGCCTACCAGCTGCCTGATTAAAGCTGAGTGTGGCCTTCCCAGCTCTAGACCCATACACCTGGTGGGCCCTTTAACTTGAACAGCCCGGCTTTTCTTAAGAATCATTGGAACCTGCAATGTCGGGAATGGAATATAAAAAGCTTGTTATACAAAATTACATATAAGAGGTTGTGAGGGGAATGGGAAAATAAACAAGGAGAGATATGAATTACAGTGGATGGGGTAGAGAGAGAAGATGGGAGGGGAGGGAGGGGGGATGGTAGAGGATAGGAAAGGTAGCAGAATACAACAGTTACTAATAGGGCATTATGTTAAAATGTGGATGTGTAACCGATGTGATTCTGCAATCTGTATTTGGGGTAAAATTGGGAGTTCATAACCAACTTGAATCTAATGTATGAAATATGATATGTCAAGAGCTTTATAATGTTTTGAACAACCAATAAAAAAAAATTTAAAAAAAAAAAGCTTTTTCACCCAACAACTGACTGAAGCAAAAACATTCACCCCTGCAGTACTAAATACCTACATTGTAGTTTACCATTTTCTTTTGATTGCCACCCAGAAATATGCAGCCAGTCGTGGCAGAACGGAGTCTCTGTTCTGGTGCAGACTGCATTGGTCTGCCATTAGCCCTGACCAAGGTCTGCCGGTCACCCTCGGTACCCTCACACTACCATGCAAACCTGCCCTGGCACGGCTCTTCCTTGTCTCAGGATCACACTCCCAGTCCTTGCTGTGCATGTTCTCCTAGTTTGGTTTACTTAAACAATTGGCTTAGTTAGCTGGGTCCCTGTGATGCTAGACAAATCCCACCCCTGCTTGCTCCTCTGCCTGTGAATGGCTGATCTGTTTGCCTGGCCCTGTGGTCTCCACTGGTGTCTGTCTTCTAATCTAAGTACTCTGGACCCCAAGAGGTGTCTTATGCTTTGTGCCCCACTTTTGGGTTCTGTGCACGTTTCCTTCATGTTGTTCTTCAGACTCACTGCTAGGGGTCTGAGCTAATAATAACTCCGTTATAGATGGAAACAGCTGTCACAAAACTTCCTGAGTATCAACATTTGCATCCTGTGGCTCCAAGAATTTAGGGATTCTGATATTTAGGAATGTCACACTCATAATCTTATAGGAGACACTGGTGTGCTGTTCATACTGACCATCCCAAAGGACACTAACTTCTTGTTTAGTTCTTTCCATTTCTCAGCATGAATTTTCTCTTCGTGGGAGAGTAAGACTCCTGCAATTAGTCCTCATGCATTTATACTCAACTTAAATGTGATCTTGTTGAAGTCTGTAAAAGGACCCAAAATCTGGGTATGGTGGCACATGCCTGTAATCCCAGTGATTTGGGAGGCTGAGGCAGGAGGATCACGAGTTCAAAGCCAACCTCAGTAACTTAGCAAGGCCCTAAACAACTTAGGAAGAGCCTGTCTCAAAATAAAAAATAAAAAGAGCTGTGGATGTGTCTCAGTGGTTAAACACCCCTGGGTTAAATCTCTAGTCCCTGTACTCCCCCCCACACACAAAAAAAGAGGATCCAATAAATAGTCACCCTGATTAAGTTCCAAACCAGTGGTGAGGGGAATCAGGCAGGCTGTGTCAAGGTGTGCTGCTGAGCTGATATGAGAAGACCTGCCTTGTGTCCAGAGGCATTTGCATCTCTGGTACTGAACTGGCCAGAAGATTTCGCCTGTCACAGCAACTGTGAGCCAGGGTGAACCTGATTCCACAGGAGCTGACTAGAGTACGAGCTTCCCCCTTATAGTCTCTATGAGGAAGAGAAGTTCCTGAGCATGGCTGTTTCACTTTCTAACTCTCCAAACGGTTTAATTATTTCTGTCTTCCAGGCAGGAGGCCTGGTAATGCATGCTTCTCTAGATGTATGCGTTTTAGTCAGCTTTGTGTCATTGTAACTAAAAGTCCTGTTCTCTAAGAACAACTTAAAGAAGGAAAGGTTTATGTGGGCTCTGGGCTCACAGTTCAGAGGTTTCAGCCCACAGATAGCTGATCCATCATTCTGGGCCCAAAGTGAGGCAGCACATCATGGGCTGAGCGTATGGCAGAGGATATGGCAGAGGTAAGCTGTTCCCCTGCATGGCAACCGGAAACAGAGAGGAGGAGGAGGAAGAGGAAGAGGAGGAGGAGGAGGAGGAAGAGGAGGAGGAAAGGGGGAAGGAGGAGAAGGAGGGGAAGAAGAAGGGGAGGAAGAAGGAAAAGAAGGAGGAGGAGGAGAAGGAGGAGAAGCAGGAGGAGGAGGAGGAGGAGGAGGAGGAGAAGTTGTTGCTGAAGTTGTCATCGTCACAGGGCAGATGCACTCTTCCAGGGCACATCCCCGTGATCCACCTCCTCCAGCCACACCCCATCTGCCTACAGCTGCCACCCGGCAGTCCTTGAAACTAGGATGGAGTTACCAGGTGACAGCCCTCACAATCCAATCATTGCACTTCTGAATATCCCTGCATTAACAGGAGCTTTTGGGGGACACCTCACCTCCACACCATAACAGACCAAAACCACCAAGAGTGTCGACCACTGGTAGGACAGCCTTTCCAGATGCATCCTCCCTCCCAGGATGTTAAGCCCTTTACATATTTTAACCCATTCAATTCCTTCCCCTAAAAACCTGCTGAGTAGGTACCATGGCTAGATGAGAAACTAAGGCACAAGAAAGTAATGAGTATACCTGGGCTCACAATGCCAGTCAGGATGGAGTCAGGTTTTGAACCAAATAATTCAAAGCTCAGAATCAAGGCTCTTACTGCCAAACCCAATGGGTTCAAAATTTTCCACCCATGCAATATTGCTCTTCCCACATGCTCCCCCTCCATGGCTCAATTCTGCCTACAGAGAGGCCTAGGCACAAGCTCCAACTTTTTCCAAGTCTCCTTGGTGAAGGAGCTGCCCAGTGCTACCTCACCTATGGGACCTGCAGGGAGCTGGAGCAATACCAGTGACCCTCACCTTCAAGCCTGGTGTACAACAGCCTGAATACCAGCCTTTGTTCCAGTTGGACAAAAAACAAGCAATGAAAGGGCAAAGCCGCTGGGAGATGGGGCCTATCTGTGCTGATGTGTTATTAGATAACTTCAAGTGAATGCAATGATGTAGAGAAAAAATGGCTCAAATCTGCAGCCATCAATTACCTGCCACCTGACAGTGTTGTGAGTTCCTGCTGTGTGCTAGGCACTGTTCTAAGCCCTGTAGAGAGGGAGCTGAAAACAAAACAAACAAGCAAACAAACAAAACCACCCTGCTCTCAGGGACCTCATTGCCTAGTCACAAAGCCCAACTTTAATTCTACGATCACAGGCCTACACCACAGTGCTCTGGAGTAAGAATTTGGAAGCAAACAGCAGGTGTTATGTGAATGAAAGATAAGGGAGGTGATCTTGTCTTGGGTCAAGAAAACCTTCCAGAGCAATCATTTAGCCACTAGTTGAAAGATGGATACTAATTATGGGTTATGATTGGCTAGAGCAGTGGGCCCAGTCCAGGTGGAGGGAAGGGAATGGACAATGTCTTTAAGACGGGCAGAATGAAATCAACTGGCAGCTCCTATGACTGGTGCCAAGAGGAAGTGGTATTAAATAAGACTTCAGAGGTATCAGGTCATATGAGGGATTGGGATTTATACAAAAAAAAGGGAATATTTGCCTCTTTTTCCATTCATTCCCTGACTCATCCATTCAACAACATTTCTGCAAAACATAGAAGGTGCCAGGATTTGTATTGAATTCTATGGATGTAACAAAAATGACTGTGTTAGTCAGCTTTCTGTTGCTGTAACAAATGCCTGAGATAATCAACTTATGAAGAATAAAGGTTTATTTTGGCTTATGGTTTCAGAGGTTCCAGCCTATGATCATTTGACTCTGTGGCTTTGGGCCTGTGGTGAGACGACAGAACATCATGGTAGGGAGCAAGGATGGAGTAAAACCTCATGGTGGGAAAGCAAAAGAGAGGAAAAGGAAGAGGCTGAGGCCCCACTATCCCCTTGAAGGCTGTGCCCCCAATGACCTATCAACTGGTACTGGGCCCCACCTCCCCCAGTAACACCAAGATCTAAACCTCTAACACATGAGCCTTTGGGGAACATTTAAGGTCCACACTGTAGCCATGAGTAAGACTGAATCCCCCTCTATCCTTCTCAGTTTGTCAACTGGGGAACACAGGATAAGAAATGGTTGTATTCTGTTGTGGGGAAACAGGCTCATGCCGAGTACAAGAGCACAAGACAGAATTTTAACGTGTACTAAGGGATATCGTGAAAGACATAAGGACCCCAGCCAGGCTATTCCCTGCAAAGGGAAAGACATGGCCACAAAGAGCATTCTAGAACCACAGTGATGAGTGGGAAAAGCACAGGGGAACTTTCCAGGTGGGTGGGAATAGAAGAAAGGAGCCTTCCGTCTATACTTTATCTCAATGCATTAGTCTCCTTGGCTGCTGTAATAAAGTGCCACAGGTTGGGTTGCTTAAACAACAAAAAGTCACTTTCTCATAGTCCTGGAGTCTAAAAGTCCCTGATCAAGTCCAACAAGCTTAGTTTCTGGGCAGAGAGGCCTGCCTGGCTTGTAGGTAGCCACCTTCTCACAGTGTGCTGACATGGCAGCGTGGGCTTTTTGGCATCTCTTCTTATAGGATGCTAATCCTATCAGATCGGGCCCCACCCTTATGACTTCACTTCCTCCTGAAGACCTTGTCTCCAAATACAGTCACTTTGGAGGTTAAGACTTCAATTTATGGATTTTAGGGGGACACAATGCAGTCCATAGCACTCAGCAGCAGAAGAAAGCTGGTGAAAGATTTTTAAGCAAGAAATTAACATGGTGACAATACTAACTTAGAAAGGCCACGCTGTGGCTGGGTGAAACTAAAGACACTATGGCAACATTTCTTCTTCTAGGAAAAGTGTTAAAAAGCAATGGGTATTTGAGCAGGAAATGGACAGGACAGGTGGGAAGAGGCGGAGGAGGTGGCCTCCCCAGGAATGGGTACCTTGGGGCTCAGGCTTAGACAACAGGATGGGCAAAGCGAGATGCCACTCACCTAGGTGAGGAGCATGGGAGGAGCACATTTGTGGGCAGAGGTGGACAGGCAGTGAATTCAGACCTGGGGATGCCTACGCAGAGGCAGTGTGGACATGCAGGCCACGTTGACCATCCCTCCCCGCATGTCACCATCATTGCTGGGCGTGGGCCCAGATGAGATGTAATACTCAGGGATTTGGTGATAGGTTGATGAAGGAGAAGACCTGAAATGTGTAAGGGAGAAACAGAGGCTTATTTAGATGTATATCCTTGCAAAGAATATCCCAGTCCTTAGACGGAACTCTGATGCTTCTTGGTTCAACGGTATCTTGCCTTCCTATTGAAATTTTACTCCCTAAATTTGAAGCTTTTGCTAATGGCATTGCATTGACAGTAAATGTAGATTCATTCATTTATTAAGAGTGCTTGAGGGGCTGGGGTTGTTGGTCAGTGGTAGAGTACCCACCTAGCATGCATGAGGCACTGGGTTAGATCCTCAGCACCACATAAAAACAAAATAATGTGTCCACCTAAAACTAAAGATGCATAAATAAATATTTTTTTAACAAAAAAGAGTGCTTGATGGCTTGGTTTAGAGAAACACAACTGTAATGGGCTGGGTGGCATGTAGCCTTTGAAGAAGATGTCGGTCATCAGTTTTTGTTCTTGTTCTGAGTACCCCTTTTGGTTGTTGTAAATCCTCAGAAAAAATTGCTTAGTAAGCAAAGACCTAAATTTACAGCTAATCAAGGGGAGGCTGGACATCTTCATCTGACAGTGTGAAGGTGGTACTTTCTAGATAAGGAAACGGGCACCAAGAGCCGTTACGTAACTTGCCCAAGATCACAGAGCTCAAGTGCTGGAGTCAGGTTTGCAAACCAGATCACTTGGTTCTAAAACCCAAGCTCTCCCAGCTTCCCAAAATGATTCCCAGTACGTGTTTACTCTCCTTTCATTTAAGAACCTATTGTTTACCTCGTTTCCTGTTTAAACTGGGCTTCCCTGTGCTAAAACAGGCCACACATGTCACCTTCACACTGTCCCCTCCTGAGTTCCAGCTCACTGGCCATCTTCCTATCCTCCCACCTCCCTGTGAATGCCAGTTAGGTAGTTTCTAATTGTTGCTATGACAAATGATCCCAAACTTGGTACCTTTAAACAGCACCAATTTATTATTTTATTGTCCCATAGGTTAGCGGTCCAGTCCTCCTCCTGCTGATGGCTCTTGATGGCTCCCTAATTTCCGCAGCCTCTTCCACTCCCATGGATCCTCTTGTCTGGATGGGACCCATCTGGATAACCCAGGACTCTCTTTCCCCTCTCACCGTCAGCTGACTTGCACACTGAGTTCCTTTTTGCAACCTCGATCCCCTTTGGCATATAACCTAACTCACTCATAGGCTCTGAGGATTCCAATGTGGGCAGAACACACCAAGAATTTCCAGGTCCTCTTTCCCAGCAAGCTGAGAGGCCATATTTGCAGATAGAAACCATGAGATAATTCTGATTAACTTATTAGAGAAAAAATATTTTAATTAAATAAATAAAAGAGGAAAGGGGGCTGCCTTTGGCCTTCTTAAGGCTTATAAATGGACCATATACGTGAGTAAACTAGCATTAATAAGAAATTGATAAATTCATGGACATGCTGCTTTAGAGTCTACCCCCAATCCTGCCAGGCCAATTTTTGTTGTCTTCCAAGAAATTCCTATTGGGTGTTTGAATTCAATTTGGGAAGGGCCCTTCAAGCATATCATATTACAACAATCCGATCGTGTAAGTTCCCCTGTTCTACCCATTTATCAGATGAAGAAACTGAGACTTAGAGAAGTTCAGCAACAACTCCAAGTTCACTGTGAAAAAAAGATGATGGCAGCATTCAAATCCAGGTAGAGAGAATGAAAAAGCCAGAGTTCCTAACTTAAGAACAGCCTGAGTTAGAGCCAGAACAAAAAAAAGAGGTGCACTGATTGCTGGATAATCAAAGCATCTCTTGCAGCCCATGAGATGCCCCAGGAGGATGGTGGAGTGATAAATACATTTCCAAGTGTCATCTCCACCTCTTATTATGCAGTGCTGCTCCTTCCAGCTCCTAACACCCAAGGTGTAGACTCTGAAATCTCACTAAGATGTTTATAATTAAACCCTCTGATGGGGACAGCTGTTAGCAGACACACATGTGCGTGCACACACACACAACACCCTAGGCTGCTCCTTTATGAAATCTCTCCCGCTTCACATTTCCTTTGTTCCTGTTAACCCATTTTCACCAAATATATATACTACAGAAGGAAGGAGCATGATAGGAGTCAGTCTCCACCCAGGCACCACTGTGCAAACTTTGGTAAGCTATTTAACCTCCCTGGTCCTCAATCTCCTCTCTATCGAGTGGAGGGATTGATACCTACCCTGCGTGCCTGTTATAAATATTGGATGAGGGCCTACATCCGTCATTGCTTAGCCCAACATCTGACACATATTTTGGGTCAATGCCCTTTAGTTTCTGTCCTAATCACCTATAAGCTCATGAGGCAATAATAACTAGAAAAACAACTCAATAACAACAAACATTGACAAGGTGTGTCTACCTGCCAGGTGCCCTCCTAAGCACTTTCCAAGCATCGTCACATGCCATCTGACATGTATTGCAATGGCCCAGTGATGTAAGTTCTCCTGTTCTACTAATATACCAGATGCAAAAGCTGAGACTCAGAGAAGTTAAGGAAAGTCTCCAAGGTCACAATGGAAACAAGGAGAGGGGAAATTTAAATCCAGGTGAACTGAGCTCTTAACTTAGGAACAATCTGGCCTAGAGCCATGACAAAGACAAGATGATTTTTTTAAAAGCATTAAAGCTTTCCAAGACTTTTTTGGCCGTCCACCTACCATAAGTGCTCTAATTTCTGGCCACCGACCAGGTTACTTTCCCTAAGCGCTCCTACCCACTGGATTCCAAAGCCCAGCAAAGCAGGAAGCATGTTTACCCAAGTAATCTTTATAGTGTCTGAGCCACCCATCAAAGGGCTGGCTCTGCCAGGAAGCAATTAATCCCTAATTCACAACTGCTAGCGTCCCTGGATCTGCTCCCTAGACTGGTGGCAGTTTCCCCTAAGCCAGCATTTTGGTGACCATCTTTAGTGATACCTTGGGGGGCCTGCCTTCTGGGTGTTCAAGCACAGGAAGAAGCAGCACTGGGTTCCTGATGAAAGCCATATGCCCGGTCAACAAACTACATGGACGAGGTGGCTTCAGTGACCCATATTCACTCCTCACAGTTTTGCAGTTGGAAGACCAATATCCGGGTGCCAGCAAGGCCAGGTTCTCATGAGGGCTGTCTTCCTGGTAGCTTCCCCTGTGGTTTGAGAGCAGAGAGAGGGAAGAAGCTCTCCCAGGTGTCTTCTCGTACAACCAACCAGGCCATGAGAGCTCTGCCTTCCTGACCTAATCACCTCCCAAAGACTCCGTTTCCACAGGACAACACGTTGAGAATTAGTGCGGACTGTGGGGGAGACAAACATGCGGTCCACAATACCTTTAGCCTGAGAATGGACGTGTCGGACCAATTAGAACCCAAGTATAACAGAGCAGGTGAGCTCCCAAACCTTCACGGGCCATAGTCCTCAGCCTGGCTTCATAACAGAACAATCTACAACGGTCTTTAAAATCATTACTGCCCATCCGGATGCAGTGGTGCACCCTGCAATCCCAGCGACCTGGGAGGCTGAGGCAGGGTTGCAAGTTCCAGGGTAGCATCAGCAATTGAATGAGACCCTGTCTCAAAATAAAAAATAAAAAAGGGCTGAGATTTAGCTCATCGTTTAAGTGTCCCTGGGCTCAACCCCTGGTACAAATAAATAAATACACACACACACACACACACACACACACACACACCCAGGCCCCAACCAAGACCTACACTGGGATGTCTAGAGGTGGGCTCAGGCCTCACTGGTCTTTAAATTGTCTCCAGGTGATCGCAGTGATTGTCAGAGTTAGGATCCACCAATGTGTCCAGCTGAATCTTTCATAGATGAGAAAGCTAAAGGCCCAGAAGAAGAAACCTTCCTTGTCTAAAAGTATCAGTTGCCACCACTGAAAATCAAACTTCATCTCACTAATGTATAACCAGCCTCAGGAATCAAGGACTCATACCAAAGATAAGGATAAATGTGAAAATTAAGAAAGCCAAACAGACTACTGGGAAAGATGCACTTTGTAAAGGAAACTAGCCTAGGACAGATTGCACTATGTTCCCTTTATCTGCTCATTTTTTTTTAATCTCACCAGTGACCCCTTAGAGGATGACTGACTACAAAGCAGAACCACGTCCTACTTATCTCAGCTTCCCCGCTTCTGGTCCTGTGAAGTGCAGGTCCAGTTCTGGTCCGTTGTAGGTTGGCTTGTTTCCTGCAAAATTATTTCTCCAAGTTTTAATCGCTGGTACCTGTGAATGTGACCTTATTTGGAAATAGGGTTTGAAGATGTAATCATGTTAACATGAGGTCATTGGGGTGTGTCCTTAGTCCAGTGTAAGTGGAGCTCCTCTAAGGAGAGAGGAGGAGACACAAGGAGAATCCCTTGTGAAGGCAGAGGCTGACTTTGGGGTAACTCATCTGCAGTCCACAGATGGGTAGCCACCACAAGGAAATAAAAAGAAGCTGGGGAAGAATCTTCCCCAGAGCCTTCAGAGGGAGCTTGGTCCTGCAAGCACCGTGATTTCAGACCCCTAGCCTCCAGGACTGTGAGACAATAAATTTCTGGCTTAAGTCACCCACACTGCGACTCTTCATTCTGGCAGCCCTAGAGAAGAAGAACCGACGGTGTTTCCATAACACTCCAAGCTCCATCTTCGACGGAGAGTCCTGCAGACAGAATACTAGGGTTCACAAGCCAGCTCCCCTTCTTGTTAGCTATGCAATAAGTGTGAACTTGTTGAGCAAATTGTGTAAACTCTCTAGAAGTTTCTCTTCCTGTGAGATGAGAGGAAAATAGCACCTGTTTTATAGAGCGGTTGTGTTAAAACATCTAGAGTGCTTAGCTCAGCACTTGTCCCATAGTAAAGTTTAATAAATGTTAGCTAGTGTTTGTGTCTCTATTGACCCCAGAACTACCAGTCTTTGCCAGGTGTTTGTTCTCTGTGCCTCGTGGCATTTCGGTAATACTTAGCCAGACCTTTCAGGATTACATGAACTGTGATATCATGTGTTAGAGGTTCAGACTTGATCCAAGTGTGAGGTAGAAAGCTCTATGTAATAGGTGCCACTGGAACCTCTCCCACAGTCCCACACTATCCTCAAGGTCACCTGAAGATGGTTCAGCACACGTTAAGGGAGGGTATTCTCTGGCCACAGAATATGCACAGCACTCCTGAGGCAGTTTGGACAGACTTGGGGGTCACAAGGGAACCAGGAGGAGCACAGCAGCCTTCTTCCAGCCCCTGAGAGAAGGAACTTGACAGATAAATACACCAGCTCTTAGGCTCTGTGGGATAAATCTGCACAAGTGTGTTTCCAGTGGTCCCCAGTGGTCCCCTGCTATGGTTTAGATCTGGAATGTCCTCCTATCACCTGTGTGTTGAGGCATTGTTTGCTCCTCTCCAATGCAGCACTATTTTAGTGTGTGGCTCTCAGACAGTAATTGGATCAGGAACGCTCTGACCTCATCAATGGATTAATCCATTCATGGATTCCTAATTTGAGTGGACTATTGGGAGGTAGTAGAAACTGTAGGAGAAGGGAGTCAGTTGGAGGGAGTCAGTCCTTGAGGACTATATCTTACTCCTGGCCCCTTCTCCTCTCTGTTTCCTGGCTGCCATGATGTTCTACCTCACCTCAGGCCAAAGCAATGGAGTCAGCTGCCCCTGGTACAGACAGGGAATGCCACTGTGCCCCTGGAATCCATCACATTTACATAGAAGCCACAGTCCTCCACAACGAGTAAGAGCAAGGAGACACCAGAGTCACCAGGGGCTGGGAAACCCAGAGCTCCAGGATGTCTTTGTTGTGAAGTCCTCAATATAGGCTTGAGGACTTTCAAAGGCCTTGCCACCCTTCCATAGACTAAACAGTAGTCTGGAATTCTTCCACCCACTTCCTCTCGCTTTTCCCTTCCCTGAGCTCAGACTTGTGTTGCCTTGGAATGCCCTGCCCACCCTCCCAGATTCCCATCGACTTCCTTTCTCACTGGCATCCCCTCTAATAAAATGTCACATGTTAAATTCTGCCTTGGTGGCTGCTTCTTGTGGACCTGAATCAGCCCCGGTATGTTCATTGAAGTCTCCAGCTTTTAAATAAATCCCAGGAAAACTAAGTAGCCTACAGCCAAAGAGCCAATCAGGATTCAGTTTCTCTTGACCAAAATGTGCTTTCTCTGCCCTTGTTCACCTCTAGAACTGCATGTTTCCTTGTTGAAAGGAAGTGTTTACAGAGATGAGAAGAGGGCATGGGGCACTTCCTGGGTTACTCTTGAAAGATGCAGAGACATAGAGGAGCGTACTCAGAATTCTGAGTTAATGCATAATGAGGGTAAAAAGACAAGAAGCTTATAGGTGTCCTGGGGAGGATTTGGTGAAGAATGAGCCACAATACACCCCCATCACTGCAGGATGCTGTGGAGACTGGGAGGCTGGAAACCACTGAGGGAGCTCTGTCTAGCAAGACACTATAAAGAAACACCTGTACAACTGATGGAAAAGGAGAGCTGGAAGCACTAATTTTTAAATAGCAAGAGAATAAAAATGATGTCCATCACAAGTACATGTATGAAGACACGAATTGGTGTCAACATACTTTATATACAACCAGAGATATGAAAAATTGTGCTGTATATGTGTAATAAAAACTGTGATGCATTCTGCTGTCATATATTTTTTAAAAAATCAATTAAAAATTTTTTTAAAAAAGAGAATAAAAGTGAAGTAAAATTGGACCTACTTAGTTTAGCATCTCTGATAGGGATTCAGGATTTTTGTCAACCTGATGACCTCATCCCAAACTTCATAAATAGATGAGGCAAAGGCAAGTTGGAAACTCAGAAGGCAAAGCACAGAAAGCCTTCTATATGGTTGGTACATGTCACTGCACTGAGTTCCCCCAGGTGACAGTGGCTGCCTCTCTCCCTCCTTATCTCATCCCTGAGGTTGCTGAGAGACAGCAATCAAAAGTTAACTGCCTGCCGTACCATCATGCACCTAAGAATCAGGTTGATTCCCTTGAACTGAACTACAGAAAACAGAAATTTCTTCACTAGATCTCCTTCCCAAGGTCACCTTCCCTTGTCCCCTACGTGAGGTCAGCAACCCCTCTTTGCTCCCTGTTCCATAACTCCTCTGATTTTTTTTTATCAGTGTTTGACACACAAAGTCACCTACAGATCAGTGTACCTGCTCACACACACATATCCAGTGGGAGCTACATCAGTTACTCACTGCTACAGCGTTTGTCATCAAAGAGGACTCAGTAAAACCCAGTCCAATGGCTGAATGCACAGGTGGAGGCAAGGCTGGGCACACTGCTGGAAGTGGCACCTTCTTGTTTGGCTTTACTCTGGCCAACATAACCAAGATATTTTATAAAGAAGATACAACACATCTAACTGCATCCTTCATATTTGGCCAAATACAAAACTCTTTCCAATATTCCTCATTGTGGCTACACCCACAACAGCTGTGTGAGACAATGGCTGACCCCGTCTAAGCCTTTGTGAAGCCATGGGGAAACCGAGACTCGAGATGGCATCTCCCTTGCATGGCCACTGGCAGGGGCACAGTGCAGCTGCAGGAGGTAGATCATGCCTAAGATGCCACTCCTTGATTTGGGAGGCAATGTGGCTGCTGAGTCCTTGCACAAAAAACATTTGCTTTGTCCCACCATGACGTTCTTGCAAGAGCTCTGCAACCCAGATACCATTCGCTTCCACTGCATATGGAAACAGAGGGCTTGACAAATCCTGCTCCCAAATATAAAGTTAACAATAAATATAATCAGCATCAAACTCAGGACTTCCTAACTCAAAGTGCACAACTTTATAACCTAAGCCCAGACCACATATACAAGTCGATGTCTGTTCCCTCTGAGAAGCAGGTGGCCAGGAAGCCAGGCTTTGTGAAAAGAACAGGATGATTCTAAGGGAGCCCCCAGTACCCTGGGCTGGGACAAGCTGCTTGACTCCTGCTTAACATCCACTAGGAAGAACTATCCCAACACCTTCCCCTCCAGCACAGGTGCATGCAGAATTCAGAGGCAGAGGCTGACAGCTCCGTGAACACTGGAGCTCCGCCTAGCTCATCTGTCTTTCCCAGGCACAAGCTCAGTAATTGCCTTTGAACCTAAACTGAACTGCGTGTTTAAACCAGTGCTTTTAAATGTAAGAGTATTAAAAAAAAAGTACTTAAGATAGTTAAGGAGGGGGAAAAACAAAAACTATAAAAACTGGAAGGCGTCCAACGGGAATATGGAGAGATTTGTTTAAGCGAGAAAAACTAAAGGAGCTAAAATGTATAACTTGGCTCACAGACAAAATACAAGGCGCGTAAGAAACCACAAATATTTGGAAGGTGCAAATAAGAGCACGAGACTCATTCCCTGTGTTCTTTGACACGGCCTATTGTGGGAATATCAAGGAAAATGATTTGGGGAGAAAATAAGCATGCAAGGCAACAGGGACAAGGACAAGGTGACTCAGAGAGACTGTTTGGAATGGGAATGTGGAGTCCCAAGGCTCCACACGTAGCTCTCCAGGACTGTGGGCAATCCACCGTCCTCACTCATTCATCCATCTACATGGTATCACTAGGAGCTCTGCCCCAGGCCTGCCATCTGCCCTGGCAGAGCTTACCAGGGGAGAAGGAAACTCATAAATAGCAGGAGCACAGAGTGATGTGTTGGATGATGGTGTCCACAGAACATGGGCAGCTGACTTGGCCTCTGAGAGTCTCCTGGGGAAGAAGTGGTTAAACCGAGACTATAGCAAGTGAGGAAATAGATGTCACTGAGGACAGAGGGCTTCAGGGAGAGGGAGAGGCAGGTGAGAAGGGAAGGCAGAGACAGAGTGAGGAGCCTCCAAAACCTGGAGGAAGCTTGGAGAGTGAGAGGGAGGCAGTGGAGCAGGGCCCCGGAGAGCAATGGGCCAGAGCCAGCCAGAGCTGGCCCAGTGTGCCAGGCACCTGCAGGGACAGTGGGGAGCTGCTGAAGGCTGATGAAGGGGACGCAGCAGGAAAAGGGGGGATGAATTCGGGAAGATCAGGCTGGAAGCCACCGAGTTGTCCACAGAAAACATGAAAAGCTTTCCTAGGACAGGGACGCGGGAACGGAGTGCTAATGGATGGGGGACACTGCGAAAGGGCAATCCTGGCAGACACAAAGCCTCGGCAAAGACGATCAAGACCTCAGAAAGTCTGGGAACAGCAAGAACTTCTTATGAGTGCCGTCAGGGAGCAGGAAGGAGCAGAGGTGACAGTGGCAGTCACACAGCACCTCCCCTGTGACACGAAGGGAAGAAAGCAGAGCAGGTCAGGATGAGGCTGGAGTCAGAAGGAGGCGAGTTCAAAGCCAGCCCTACCACAGCCCCTGCTTGCTGGGGGACATGGACTCAGGCGGGCTCCTGCTCTGCTCCTGTGTGAGGTGGCAGCACTGGGCTGAGCACAATGTCAAGGGCTTGGTGAGCTGTCCTAGGGGCCACAGCAGGGGCATTTCCTGGACGTCATGTGCAATCCCTCCTTGTTTTTCTTCCCCAGAGAGTCCTGGAGAGGTTATCCTAGGACCTTTCCAAAGGGTTTGAGTGGACAAAGCACTTAAAAAAGAAGGTTCAAGTCACTTAAAAAGTGTAGTTTTTTCTTATATCACAGAGCCACACCCTGTGGAGGCTTCTCCTGGGCCTCTGGCTCTCTGCCTCTGCTCTTCTGGAGCACAACGTCATGCACCACCCCACTGCTGATGGCTTTGCAGGCTCAGGAGGAAGTGGAAGGCCTGCCCTCTTCCAGGTCTTCCTGGAGGCCGCTCTCACTCTGGACCCTCTCAGGCCCCAACCCAGCTGGGGCAGCTGTGGCCTAGAGAGGTTGTGCAATGTGTTTTGGGCCTCCAGCAGGCCTGGGATGGGCCCCAATGAATGCAGTGTACCCACCACTACTCACCCAACTCCTCCACCCAGTGTCCGGCAGTCTGTAGCTTCATCTGTTTACACCATTTGCCAGCTAATGCCCACACCCATCATGATCAAAGCCCGTTTCTACTTAGCTGTGTGTCGTTGGCCAGGTGAGGTCTCCATGCCCTGCTGCCAAATACTTAATTCAGGGGTGATGTCGCACCTGTGTCGTGAGTGCTTGTGAAGGTCCAGTGAATCAGGTATGTAATGTGTGTAATAGGCGTTACTGCTCCTGTGGTGGTGGTGATGCTGAAGCTCATGGTGCTGAGTCTGGGGGCCGTCAAGTGTGGAAGAATACTTTTTTTACTTTCAGAGTAAAATTTAGTGGCTTGTATGGTGGGGGGATGCCAGCTTTCCATGCTTCATGTATATGCACCTGGAACTCCTTACCTGTGACCTCTACCATCTACAGCTGTGCTGGTGCTAAAGGCAAATCTCTGCAAGACAGGCTCTGTGATGACCTCTCCCCTGAGACACTAGAGCAGAAAGAGTGAATCTTAAGAGTAAGGATAGCCAGAGGGGGGGGGCAGTAACCAATCCAAGTCACACAGCAAAGGTGGAAGAGCCAGGTCTGCAGTCCAGGACTCTTGACAATTAGCTCTGCCCAGTGAAGGTACCTACAGAGTTACCAGCCCTCACTGAGGACCTACTATGTGATAGGCCTGACAATGGACGCTTTACATCCATGATCCCATCTCATCCTCTTAACCACCCCAGGAGTTGGATGTCATTTCCTTATTTCACAAGTGAGAAAATAATACCAAAATTTGTAAACCCACCGACTGTATCCATTTTCTTTTGCTATAACTAAATAGTACAAACTGGGAACTTTATATAGAACAGAGGTTTATTTAGCTCATGGTTCTGGAGGCTGGGGACAGCAGAGACCAGTTGGAGTCTCAGTGGACATCAAGAGTATTTTTCCTCCTGGCCTCTGGTCAGGACACTGAGATTAGCAGAGGTGTTACTAAACCTCCACATGTTCCAGTTACCAGCATCTCAAAGAATGCGTCCCATTCCAAACCCAGAGCAACTCACAGAAAATGTCACCCTTGATCCGAAAGCCTGAGCTCAGCAGGTCACTTTGGCTTGTGGCGGGCACCTGGTCCTCTCTCCTGGACCTTTATCTTTCTGTTTTTTAATTGAGCTTGGTGATGTAAGTGGCTGCTTCCAACCCTGCCCACAGTCCCCAACACCCTGCTGCCACACAATGGCAGGAACAATGGCCCTGCTGTCAGCAGAGGCAACAGCGTGGCCTGCAGGAGGAGGAACCCTCTGCAGTGGGGCCACACATCAGGCCCGCTGCTGGCCAGCGACCATGTGCCAGCTGCAAATGTTCACTAGCATCAAAACACAGTGTCTCTTCAGAAGACAAAGCCCCTCCTGCCTGTGCCTCCCTGGGTCCTGAGGAAGGCTGTCATCTCCCCTGACGCAAGGCCCCTTGTCACAGCACATGGGTCCCTCAGATGTGGCTCCTGGGCCTGGAATGGGGAGGGAGGGCTCCTCACCTATGGCAGCTCACTGGAACTTAGACCCCTGGACGAAGAGAAATCAATGCATACATCCATTGGCAGAAGGAAGAATGAGACAGGGAGGGATGGGACAGAAAGACAAACACAGGACAGACAACCTAACGTCTGTCTAAGTAGAAACAGAAAAAGCAACATGCATATCAATCTGCTACAGAGACCTGTGAAGCACAGCGAGGGGTCTGCCGCTCGCTTCTATAAATAAAGTTTTATTGGCGCGCAGTAACATCTGTTTGTTTACATGTTGTCTGTGATCGAGTTTGCCTTGCAGCCGCGAAGCTGAGAGAACATAAGCCCCGAAAGCAGAAAATATTGACTGTCTGGACTTTTACAGAGAAAATGTTGCTGACGTCCAATCAACCTCAACGTCCTGCCAAGGACCTCACACACTTCGTTCTACTTTATCGTCACAGTAACTTTTATCCTGTAGGCATCAGTCACTCTACTCTTCAAGCTGAACACTTAGAGACGTGAAGTAACTCTTTGCAGGCTCCGGAGAAGTCAAGAGAAGCCCCTGGATTTGACCCCAAGATACTGCCCTTCCTCTGCACCTACGAGCTGAGGGTCGGGCTCCCCTCCACCTGAGATGATTCTGGTGAGGGGTGGGTGGGGGTGGGAAGAGACAGCAGAGTGTGTCTTGGGGGAAGGCAGAGTGGCAAGAACCAACACAGCTCAGAGCACAGGCCTCCCGGAGAAAGAATGTTACAACTTCAGAGCTGGAAGGCGCCTCCAGATCAGGCGCATGTTCTGGGGACCAGAGAAGCAAGCCACAGGCGTGCTATGGGGAGTCACACTGCAAGAAAGTCCTCTCTGTTGGCATAGACCCCAAGGCTTTCCACACTCAGCTGCCTCTGGCCTCCCTCTCAGATCCCTGTGGTTTCTGTGGGTCACACAGACCCAGGGAGCACTGAGGCCTCGAGTCCCCTCACGCTGTTTGGAGTTGTGATCAAACCAGTTCAAGACTTAACTTGTGTTTTGACTGCATGTCCTCATGTGACCATGGTTTCTGTTTGACCAGGTGCAGAGAAAGGACACAGCCCTGGAAACCTGCCAACCTGGCATCCTGTTTGTCACATGCTCCATGTGTGACCTTGGACAAGTCACCTAAATGCTCTGGCCTCAATCTCCAGCTGTACTCAGTGTGGGGGCTGGAATGACTCCTCCACATCGGCTCAGCATGATTCACACAGAAGTCACACCCGAGCTCACAGCCCTGACACCAGTCGATTGCCATCCTTGTTTTTATTCAAACTTGATCTCACAAGATCAAGAATCAGGAATGTATTATTCACATCTGTGAGACCTCGATAACTAGAATTTAGGCATTCATTCCACCAAAGGCATTAATTGAGCTTAATTCTTGCCAGGATTTGAGCTTAATGCTAGAATCCAGCTATGCATAAAACAGAAGTATCCAGACTGCACTGCAGTGTGACAAATGCCATACCCAGAGGCAGTCGAGAGAAGCTGGACCATGTGGCTCCGGGGCCAGCCAGCCTGGGTTCAGAACCTGGCTATACCACTAAGGAACGCACAGCACAGCCAGGACACACAACTCTCCTGTGCCAGAGGTCCTCCTCTGCAAAACGGAGATAAAAATAGCGTGTGCCCAGGACTGTTGTGCGCGATCAATGGAGCGTGTTCTCATAAAGCTCTGAGATGCACGCATGCAGGCCGAGCACTCTGTGAACATTGGCCATGACGATGACGACAGAGGTGCCTAGGTGATCAGGCTGGGGGTGGGGGTTAGCAATGTCACCTTCCCCAGGGAAGTGACAACCACACTGAGGCCCAAAGAGTGAGCAGGAGTCAGAAGAGGAAGGGTGACAGGGATGGGGGTGAGAAAGTTCCCTGGGCAGTGGGTGTGGGGGTGCAATGGCCCTGAGACAAGGGCATGTGGGAGCTGGGTGACCACAGAGAGAGCTGACAGGCGAGGCTGGGGAGACAAGCCACAGTAAGCCTAAATCTGAAATCTGATCATGAAGGCTTTACAGCCACCCTGTCCCACTGCCCCTCTGGAACAAGAGACATACAGCCTGTCACACAGGTTATCTGCAGAGCCATGTGATAGGCCCCAGGGGAAACCCCACCCCTACCTTAGAGACCACACCAGCACTGGGCGCTGGGGCTGGATGACGAAGCAGGAGATCCTCCAGAAGCTGCTGGTGGAGCAGAGTCCAGGCTGGGCGCTGGCTGAACGCAGTGAGGCTCACGCAGGGAAGTCAAGGGCCACTGCAAAAACAGAAAGGGGAGGACCTAGAGCTAGAATTAAAGCCCAGAGACTCAAGGGACAGGAAAAATACAGGGAAAGAGACCAGAGGGGAAAATAAGCAATAGGGTTTGAGACAAATGCCCCCAGTGCTCCAGAAGGCCAGCCGCTGCTTCTCTGAGCCCAATGACAGGTGTGCAGATGGGTCAGCCTGGCTTGGTGGCTAAGGGTCTGGGTGGATAAGAGGCCCCCTGATACACCAATGGCCTGAGGATTGAGAGGTAGTCTGGGTAGCATTGCAGAGAGAAAGTCACTGTGTAGTCACATGGCCTTGGCCGAGCATTCCCCTTCTGCCCTCCATGAGGTCAGGGTGGTCCCCACCATCCTACTCCGAGGAGCCTAGGGGGAGGCCCTAGGAGAAGCACAGCCTTGAACATCTGCTGATCTGAAGGCCAAGTCTGCAAGCCCCACTGCACCTCTACCTCATTCGAACATCAGCAGTGATAATAGAAGTGTCTCAAGTGATTTATGAGGATAATAGGAATTCATATAGGTAAGGTCCTTAAAGCAGTACTTGAAACATAGCAAGCACCCTCCGTTATTATTTCACTTGATTTTACTTATTCTTTTCAGGAGTGTTTTGAAGCCCAGGCTCCATGTTGACTGCTCAGAACATAATGGTGACAGATCTGATTCCTGAGAAAGTCAGGCAAGGGATGGAATGAGTCCTGAGCAGGTTCTCATGGCTGCTAGAGAGAAGCCAAAGTTGCTATGGGAGACCCCCTGGGAAAAACAAGCTGGATGCAGATGCAAATAAATAAATAAATAAATAAGTCAGATGGCAAATGCAAAAAAAGTATGTCCTGATGTCTCCCATTTTTGAGCATGGCCCAGCAGGAAGGAGGAACAAATAGCAACCAGAACAAGAATCATCTCTGCCCCAAGAAGACCTAGGCAGCAGCATTATCGAGTCACTGACTGCCCATTAGAGAGGACACTGCTCCCCTTCATTACAAAGCAAGAAAAGATGCCACATTCTGCACTTTTGTGGCTTGGACCAAATATGCATTTCAAAGAGTCACCACCAACTTGTGCCCAAGTCTCCTTTTCTTCCTGATGTTCAGGCTTCTGGGTTTTTATTGTTCCAATCGATTTATAGACACAATAAAAATAATATGAGATGCAATAGATTTGTCCTATGTGAAAAAGAAGGTATCAGCGGTTTCCAAATACATTCAGGGTTTTTATTTCTACTTCAAATTTCATGTTTTGAAAATTAAGTATATTAAAAGTTAGAACAACTATAATTCTTAAAAGCTTCAAAACCAAAACATTTAAAGCAGGGAAAAAAAAGTCTTGGCCTGCAAAGTAAAGAGAGAAGGGAAGCAGTTAGCAGAACAATTCAAGACCCTCGAATGTCAATTGCCCTCAGTCTTCTACCTATTTCCAGTGACTGGGGTGGTCCAGTTAAAATCCCATCTGTAGTGATTTTCCTTCCATCTATTCCTAAGATGACGCAGGGACACAAAGGTATACATGTTTCTTCTGAACAAAATGTACCAAAGCAGTGTTGGGACAAAATATTTTTAATTGGATTTTACAACCATTTATGCTTCTGTAACAGGAAAATTGGAAAGTGCAGTAAGCCATAAAGAAAGAATACATAACCCAGAATTCCCGTCCCTTGAGGTCACCAGTTAACTTGGGGACATCTGCTTTCTGACACTGTGTTTCAATGCATAATTTGCTGGGGTTTTTTTAAATTATTATTATTCACTTGTTTTAAGTAGTCAAGACTTGCTATTTATCTGTATTCATATTCAGCATCTTCACTTCATGTTTTGCCATTGGTATTTTGAAGGGCTAATATTATGCACCATTCCCACGTGTCTGATAACTGCACCACACTTTCTCCAAGGGGCAGTTCAGCCTGATCTTGAACCAAGGGTTGAGAATCGAATTGGACGGGAATGGACATAGTAAGGAAAATGGGGCATAGACTTTCTTCCAAGGGCTCAGCTCTGGAGTCAGCTGAGAGGCTTTGACTGCTCCCAGGCCCTGGGGCAGGCTGGCCTGGAAAAGAGAGCAGGACACCCAGGGAGAGGGCACTCGGAGGCACCATGGCTTAAGAGCCAGAGCAAAACACCAGGTCTGGGTCTCCTGGGGACCAGTGACGCAGGCTCTGAGACTCCTCCTTCTTCCTCTTTGTCCAACCTGACATGTTCTATTGGTTTTTCCTCCACAGCTACTGTGTGGAGATGCCAGGGACCCCCAGCCTCTCCCCACTAGTCACAGAGAGGTTCCTGGCAGGAAACAGGCCAGGGCTCATGGACCACTGGACAGGGACTTCTTTCTCTTTTTATTAAAAGATGAAATAAAATAGAGATCCTAAGAATAGTTCCAAAACTTCTGAGAAGTGTATGTGAAGCCCAAGCCAGTCTTAAGTGACTCCCTGGGAGCCAGCACATGGAGATAAACCGTGACCCTGCCACTAGTCACCACAGGAGCCATTGAAAGTGCAGAATTCGGCCTTGTATGTGCTCCTGATGTTCAAGAGGATGTCTTTCCATTATTGGAAAAGGCTGACAATTGGATTCAATAAATGTTTTGTAACAAGATGAACTATAGGAAACAAATTCTGGAAAGATCCAGTTTCATGCGTTGTCGTTTTTACCAGAAACTCACACAGTGATCCAGATTCATCCCTTTCAACTTGGATGTTTGGATTGAGTTGAACTGAGAGTTTTACCCAAGAGCTAATGAGAGTTAAGAGACTGGATATGCAAACAGACAAGGGCCAAACCACACACTGAAACAGCACCTGGACCCTCCAGCTGCAGCAGCCCAGGAACCCATGATGGATAGTCACACATCCAGGAGTGACACCCAGCCTGCCGTCCATAATCAGCCTAATAGGAAGCAGGGTCAGCAGTATTCAGGTATCTCTAGCAGTTGGTCCAGGAATTCAAATAATTGCCCACAATGGCCAGGACTTGATTAGTTCCCTCCTCCCCCTCTGAAAGCTTCCCTACGCCTCTATTTGCCTTGAGTCTCACGAGCGATGCGGATGGTTAGAGCGTGCTCAGAACAAATAGCCTTCCCTTGCTCTTATTTGGTTAGTGGTCACTGATTTCCATAAGTTACACCTTCTTCCTCTGTTTTGCCTACTAATATCACGACACTTCACCCACCTTAATGCTACTGTTTTAGGATTTCATAGAATTGAGAAGTAGAAATAATTCAGGGCTCCCTAATTTGTCACACTGAAGTTATAAATAAGGTCAGTGAAGTACAGAAAATTTTGATCCAATGCTCCCTCCATGACAGTCACTTCTCCCTGAAAGTGAGGTCATCTCACATCAGGGTCTTGGTGAATTAAAATACAGAAGCTCATGACCTGATTGGGTGACACGGTGTACACTGCTATGGTGGATAGCAACAGACATATGCAATATGATCTAGAAACTTTATATAAGGGTATAAACGAGAACTTATATAAGATGCCATTACCAAAGTATATTCCAAAGGATATTAGTCATTGTTGTGTGAAAAATAAACTTTATATCAAAGCACTTAAAACGTGAGACCAAGTTTAACAAGATTTTTATTGAACATTTAATTTACCAAGAGAGAGAAACAATATATTTCCAATCATAAATGATTCTGGAACTCATTCCGAGCAGAGGATCTCTAGGCTCTAGAGTAACAAGACCAAAAGATTTGAAAAATGCTTTTATAGGAAACTAAGATGTTTAATAACATTCTAAGGCCTCTTTGAAAAGAGGTATATAATGGAAAAGAAAATACCACTTCCTTAGTAGCATCTAAAGTTTATTAAGGTCTTACCATGTTCCAGGCACTCGATTACAGTATCTCATTTAAGTCTCACAATATCCCCATTTAGCTGGGCACTATCATTATGCCTTATTTCACAAGTGAGGAAGGAGAGTGCCTGAGAGCTTGGGCAACTTGCCCAAGAGTTAGCTTCCCCAGGAAGAGCTCACTAGTTATCCTTCCCCACCACACTGGCCTTAGGGAACCAAGGAAGAACAGGCCCTTTTGCTTCTGCCTATGCATCTGAGGAAGTCTGAATGCCCTTTACCAAAGGAGAGTGAACATCAGTGAGACTCGTGGAGTCCCTGGCTCTCAGCCCTCTAGCTTGTAAACTTGTTAGGACTTAGCTTTGAGGGCCTATTACAAGTTAAACTGTGTTCTCCCAAAATTCATACATTGAAACCCTGCCCCAGTTGTGAGCATATCTGTGGACAGTGCCTTTAGGATGCTGTTAAGGTAAAGAGGTCCTAAGGATGGGACTCTAACTCGATAGGCCTGCGGGGTTATAAAAGGTTATAAGAAGAGAAAGATTCTGTCTCTCCTTCTGCCATCTGAAGGCACAACAAGAAATAGACTCTATTTGAAAATAGAGACTTTAAGGGGTAATTAAAGTAAAATGATACTCTTCCAGTGGATGCTAATCTAATCTGACTGGTTTCCTCACAAGAGGTCTGCGCACACCGAGTTCCCCAGGGTGTACAACCACCTAAAGAGACAGTAAGACTGTGGCCTTCCGCAAGAGGCTTCATGGACAACCCATCCTGCCAGGCCCTTTGTCTTGGACTTCCAGCCCCAAGAACTGGTGAGAAAACACATTTCCATTGCTTAAACCACCAAGTCTGCAGTGTTCTTTGATGGAAGTGCTAGCAAATTAATGTAGGGTCAGAATCCCCAGATGAACCTTCTACCTTCCCTGATGAGACCCCAGATGAACCTTCTACCTTCCCTGATGAGACCCGTGGCCTTGGAAAAGCCATTGAGCTCTTCTGCGCCTCAGTCTGCAGTCTGTGCTCCAGGGGCGGCAGCAGCACCTCCGGATCGTTCAGGGTTAGTGGGATCACCCACTACCCAGGGGGCCTGGCACACAGTGAGCGCCCAGTGAGCGGGAGCCATCCTCCCAAGGCACAGTCTACGGGGAACTCTCACTGCTTGCAAGTGACCTCATAGCTACCAGATTCTTCAAGTGCAGGTAAGGAAGGGAAGGCCAGAGCAAGTTCCTGATCTACTAAGCCACCCACCCTCTGTCAATCCACCAGCCCGGATGGTGGACACCAGGGATGTTGAAATGCCCTCCCACCAAGGCAGGTTTCCCTGACGGTGTAGCCCAGATGTATCCACCTGCCTCCATGCTGGCCACATGGACAGAAGATACCACCCAGGGTGAAGAGGTATCTATTTTCCTCCTTAAGTTAATTAAAAAAAAAAAAGTTTCATTAATTAAAGTGGGTCCTCAATAAGCAGCCACTTGGTTACTTGTTTATTTTGATTTAAAATTTTTTTATTTGTTCTTTTTAGATATACATGACAGTAAGTGTATTATGCATACATGGAGTATTAACTTCCCATTCTTGTGGTTATACGTGATGTGGGGTTTCACTGGTTGTGTATTCATATATGAACGTAGGAGAGTTATGTCCAATTCCTTTACTGCCTTTTCCTATTTCCATCCCCCTTCCCTTCCCTTCATTCCCCTTTGTCTAACCTAATGAACCTCTATTCTCCCAACCCCCACTTTATTGTGTGATGATAGCAATTGCACATCAGAGAGAACATTCAACCTTTGGTTTTTTGGGACTGGCTTATTTCACTTAGCATGATAGTCTCCATTTCCATCCATTTACCAGCAAATGCCATAATTTTATTCTTCTTTATGGCTGATTAATATTCCACTATTTATATATACCGTATTTCCTTTATCCAATAATCTGTTGAGGAGCATCTAGATTGGTACCATAGCTTAGCTATTGGAAATTGAGCTATAAACACTGATGTGGCCACATACTATGGTATGCTACTTTTAAGTCCTTCGAATATATACTGAGAAGTGGGATGACTGTGTTAAATGGTTAATTCCATTCCATGTGTTCTGAGGAATCTCCATGCTACTTTCTGTAATGGTTGCACCAATTTGCAATCCCACCAGCAATGTATATCTAAAAAGAACAAATAAAAAATGTATGAGTAACCATTTTCCCCCACATCCTCACCAACATTTATTGTTACTGGTATTCTTGAAAATTGCCATCCTAACTGGAGTGAGATGGAATCTCATATGTAAATCTCTCATGTAGTTTTAATTTGCATTTTTCTAATTGCTAGGGATGCCGAACATTTTTCATATATTTGTTGACTGACTATATATCTTCTGTGAAGTGTTTGTTCAGTTCCTTTGCCCATTTATTGATATGAGTTATTTGGGGTTTTTTTGGTGTTAAGTTTTTTGAGTTCCTTATATATCCTGGAGACCAATGACTTATCAGAACTTTTTTAAGTGGATCTGTACCATATAATAAGCTATGGCCATTTTTGTCTGGGATTCCGGGTTTTACCTGTCACCTGATCGTGAAGTGGTTCCTGGACCTGTTACATGTCACAGGTGTCTTCAGGGCCTACTCTAAGCATAACATCTCTGTTTCTGATTCTTTTATCTCGTAACTAAAAGAGAAATGGACCATGTCACACTTAAGGATATCACACCTTAGTCACATTCAAAGGATGACTTCACTGGCCTGTTTGGTGAGGGGTGTCCAAAAGATCCTCAAACCTCTAAAACTGCCTGACTCTTACTTAGAGCCTCTCAAAGCCTGTACAGTCTTGAAAAGTCTCTCAAAGTTGGTTAATGTCTTATTCTATGGAGCGGAGTTCAGTTCTGTGGTGGCAGTGTGTCTCTAGAAGGACAAAGCACTACTACTTCTCATCTTGCTCACGGTGGTGTTAACGCTGCTTCAGAGCTAACTATTTGCCAGTCGAGGTCTTTCATTCATGCAACAAGTCCTTATTGAAAATTAATTATGAGCTAAACAGTAAAACAGAGCAAAGGCTCTGCTCTCATGAGGTTCACATTCTAGTCAAGGAGACAGACATAAACAAAATGAATAAAAAGTAAACGATAAGTTACAGGATGATAAAAGTTAACAGGGAATAAGTTGTGGAAGGGAATAGTGTGCCAGGTGTAGCGGTGCCTGGAGGTGCAGGTTGAGTTATCCGGAAAGCCCTTGCCGAGAAGTGCTGGGCAGAGATTTGATGGAGAAGGTAAGGACATTGACCCGATAGCCCCTTCCTCCTTGAATCCACCCCACAACTAGACAATGGGATTTTCCACTGGTATCTGTGTGAACATACCTATATGAAGCCATCTAGAGAGACTTAGGAGAAGCTGATGGACATGATGACGGGGTCACTCAAGGACTTAGGAAACCAGAGGCCTGAGAAATGGGGCTTGGTCTTCATTAGCTGGAAACTCTCCTGGGGTCTCCCTGCAGACAGATCCTGGGCCACCAACTCTCAGCCCTGCTTTGACCCAATTAAATGTCTGTAGGTGTCCCATAAATGGGACCTGCAACTCTCTCTTTCCCGACCTCTGACAGACAGGAACGGATGTATCCCTGACCCCCCCTTCACCTCAGGTGGGGCAGGGACACAGTTGCCCCGCCACCCCCTAGCACTTCTCTATAGAATATCTGCCTCTTGGCAGTGGAGGCCTAGTCACGCTCAGCCCTCAGCTGCCTGGCCCTGGCAGGTAAGTGCTTCCATGGTTCAGAGCCTGAGTTCTTCCATCGCTTAAACACCACTAAGACTGCATAGCTGTGGAGGCTTTATTTATAACTAGAATGCATTTCCTGGGCACGGCAACGATCTTCACTTTAAGAAGGACTCTCTTCATAGGGTGCCATCTGTCCAGTCTGAGGGACTCTGAGCTCAGAAACGGCAGCTTGAAATTCTTCACCTGGGAAAAGGATACCGCATTGTTACTGAGCAGTAGGTTCTGCAAACTTTGCAGCCAATTCTGGCTCTGACAGACAGGAGTCATCGTGATCCTCCTTTTACAGATGAGAAAATTATGGCACAGAAAGGTTCAGTAACTTTTTCCAAGTTCACACAGCTAATAAGAGGCACAAGAAGGATGTCTCTTTGTGATCCTTACCTTTAAATATTTCTGGATAAGGCTTTCTTAGTAAGAGAACTCAATGAACAGTCCGTAATCAGGGCTTTATAACACCAAGTGGCTTCCATCCCTTGCCACCCTCACTTCCTATCTCCCAAGGAGTTTTTATGCTTAATGACCCTGAGACCAGCAGCTGTTAAGAACGACCCCATGTTGCAGATGCATGTGCCTGTCAAACCCAGGGCCTTGTGAGGCCTGCCACAACCAAGCCACTTCCCTGAAAGTTGGCTTGAGGGAGGGTCTCTTTTTCAAAAAAGCTCAGGGTTTTGATTGACACCTGTTAAAACACATCTGGGAAAATAACATGGGAAAGTGGACAGAGCAGGCATGGCCTTGTGGATCCATCCCTCCAGTTCTTGGCCACAGGGTAATCAGCATTCTCTCGTGCCTACGAGGGCCATGGGGGGAACTATGAGAAACTCTCTGCCGGAAACTCCAGGGCTCCAATGCCAGGGCAGAAAGGACCCTAGGACAGAGCCCTGGACCACTGTGCAGGCCACTTTGGGCAAGTCCCAAGACAGAGTGAGGAATGGAGCCAGGCTTGTGACTCAGATCCCAAGGCAGGCACGAGGATTCCTGCAGGAGCAGGGTCTGCGTCTGCCTCCCAGGCTTGGTTCAATCCTTCCCTTTATTTTGCCGTGCTGCTCTGCCTCCGTATTTGGTGGGGTTGTTGCTGTTGCTGTTTGATTTGGTCACATTATTTTCTCTAGTGAGTTTAACCTGTGCAAAGGAACCAGGAGAATGGGGCTGTGACCTTGCTTGGATGAGAGTTTGAAAGGACTGAAAGCAGAATGCCCAGGTAACTCTTTTTAGTGTATGGTGGAGGCTGAAATAGACTTCAGAAAGACCAAGTAGCAGGAGAAAGAGACACAACCCTTAGATGGCCCACGTGGCCCCTGCAGGGCTTCCAAACTCGTAATGTGACAGGAGCCACCAGGACATCTTGTTAAAGTGCAGACTCGGTTCTGCTGGCGTGGGAGGCCTGAGGTGGTGTGGACAGCACTACTCTGCAGAGCACACTTGGAGCAGAGAAGTCTCGATGAGGCCCAGCCCCCCAGGTGTGCGGCCAGAATTTGTTTTGCTGGGGAGATTTGAGGAGGAGGAAAACAAAACAAAAAAAAAAGAAACACAAAACAACAGCCACAAAAAACCCAGTGCTGTTTTCAGCAAAGAATGTGTCCCTCGAAGCCTAAAAGCTCATGGACACATCTCTGCAAACAGAAGGACTGGGAGGAAAGAGAAGCTGGCTATTTTCATTGACAAGTTCCATTTCTTTTTCATGAAGTTTAGTGTGATTGTAGGAATGATCAGAAGTCCCGGCTCTGTTGAGTCACCCTGCCTTACCAGAGAGTCTGAAATTCCTACCTTGAGGAAAAGCTATGTTTTATTATGATGCCATTTCCCCGAAAATGACCCACTCAAAACAGTTGTTCTAACATTGATGCAGAAAATGAGTCCCGTGATTAAATCGTCTAGGGACACAGTGAAGTAAAAGAGGAAGAGCGCATTTCCTCACGTGACTCCAGACAGTGTCCACGCTGAGGAGCATCACGGATAACTGAGACGGCCACACAGCAGGACAGGGGCCTCTTGGTGGACTGCAGGCTGGCCTTTTGCTGGACTTCTCTCTGTTCCCTTCCTTTCTTTCTGTACAGCAGTTTGTAAAATGCCAACTACACTGACAAGACTTGTGGAGAGGTTCTTCATTTGTTTCAGCAGAGATTATTTTTTCAGTACTTAATATTAGTGGAAGGGCCGTGAAATAAGTCCTCATAGACCACAGTTGTGAACTTAAATTGGTGTCAGCCTTTTGGAAAATTCTTTGCAAGAAATTAAACAAAAAATAAATAAACCAATAGGAATATTTATAAACCCTTAAAGTACTAACTTCTATGGTCCCATATAATTTGGCCATCAAAAATAAAATAGAAAAAACCTAAATGCCTTCCTATTGGGAATGCTTCAGATTATCTATGATGAGTGTCTTAATCCATTTTCTGTTGTTACCACAGTAGCCAGGAGTAATTTATAAGGAAAGAAGTTTATTTTGGCTCATGGTTCTGGAAGCTGAGAGGGCTAAGATCTTGGCTCTGGCATCTATTCAATTTATGGCCCCACCTGTGCTGCTGCAGGTCACAGCGTGCATGCAGATGAGGAAGGACACAAGGTGCCCTGGCTTTACAACAGCCCACTCTTGGGGTAACTAAGCCAGTCTCTCCAGAGCAAAAACTCACTCAAGAAAGGCTTCAATCCACTCACAAGGACTCCTCCTCCACCACCAAACACCTTTCACTAGGGTCCACTCCCAAAAGGGAACACTGAGGAATTAGGGTCTCAGCACACGAACGCTGGGGAGCACAATCAAACCACCACAATGGAATCACTCAGTGTAATACTATATGGCCATTGCAAATGTCTAGAAAACCACCCAAGTGTACTTGACAGTGTGCTCAATTGATGGGGAAAACTAGCTGAAATTCTTTACTCCTCCATCCCTGACCTTTGCAAATGACCTGGAAGCCCCTTCCCACCCAGAGATAAAATCAACTTCCCCACCCTAGTACCCATGTGGGGCTTGTAAGTTACATGGGCAACAGGTGGCAGTGAGGATGAAACCATTTCTATTCTCTGCCTCCCACCCCGTCTTTCTCTCCATGTGAACAACCCTGGACTTAAGAAGCCATCTGTGGGAGTTCTGTAGACCCCCAAACCAGTCTGAGAGCCAGCCAAGATCATCTGGTGGCAGACCCATGACCAAGTCAACAGAGTATCTAAGAAACTTTTCAGCTACCCCTTGAACCCATATGCAATCATGTATGGTCATTATTGTAATCTACTGAGAGTTGGAGTGGCAATAGGTAACTGACAGAGTTATAATATAATATAAAAAGAAAAAAATACAGAAAAAAATGTATCAATAAATGTGAAATAATTATGACCCAAAGGAAAATGGAATGTGTGAAAATGTAATGAACAGTCATGGCAGGTGAGTGAGTTTTTGAAATACTGATGTATTTCCTACACTTCCACATTTCCACATTGTCTCTGATGAATATGCATTGATAATGTTTGTAAATTATAAATAAAAAATTGGTTCCTTTAGAAATAATAACTCAAGAGTCACATGTGGTTAACAATTGCCGGATACTCTAGTAAGGAGAATCCTCGGGCGCAGTTATTTTGATGGCATAAAAGTTGATTGGTTCAATAGCATGAAACCACAAAAAGAAGAAGACCTCACAAAGGGGATTGACCCATGGTAGAATACCTTAAGTGATAGCCAAAGGACTGTGACAGGTATCATAGCTACAAATGTCCTTGTGCTCTGTCTATAGAGAGGACCTCCTCCACAGCAGACGATGATCAGATACTTCACACCAATCCAGCCTCAAAGGTCCTTTGTTCTCCAACACTGCTGTCACACACGGCCATTTCTCCTTATTTCACATGGCAGAAAATATATGTTTTGTGGAGCTTTTCCTCCAGCACAGAGAATGTTCTGAGTCAAGAGCAGTTCGTGGCAGCATATCTAGCTGTTTCTAATTTTGTCAACAGTGTGTGTCAAGTTGCCACAGAAACATTCGGACCTCCTCTCATTGCATCAGGTGTGATCATGACTGTGCCCACAGGGCTATCACCTTCCTCCCAGGGCTCACAGCAGGGAATGCCCTAAAAGCCATTATTGCCATGGATCCAGCCAGAACCATCCTGGGATGGAAATGTTTTGATCATGCAGCACATCTTAGGGGAGTTTTCTTCAGCATATGGTATATTACTTATGGTCATGAACACATTTGGAAAAATAGGTAGCCTCAAGTGAAAATCTGGCATGAAATGAGGACTGATAGCCCCCCCAAAAGGAGGCAGCTCTAAGTCAAAGTGGTGTGCTGATCTGTGCTGCTTAGGAACCCCAGGAACACCTGACCCCGGAGAGACCATGTCTGGGCTCCTACCTGGAAGACACTTAGCATCTAGTCTCCTGGTATTTTAAACTCTGAAACCCAGTACCTGTTTGATTAGAAAGTGAATTATGACAAAAATGTGAAATAAAGGCTTATATCTGTATAAAAAAGTAAAAACCTCTTCCCAGGAAGATAATAAATGTTTATAAAATACTTATAACCCAGAAGGCATTTCAGTTTTAACCATGATACATACTTTTCTAATTGTCAAATTCTCTAATAAGATGCAGCTCTTCTCACTCTGAAATTGGTGGGTTTTTACATGTTATTTTGATTTGAGGTCAGAATGTGAGTGAGCTTTAACCCTAGAAACTAAACAAGTGACAGCTTGGGAAACTGAGCTGACATCCTTATCATTAAATAATGCACAATGGCCACAATGTGTATGGAGCAACTCCTTCTCAGGCTGAAGTGCTGTACTTTCATCTGAATGGGGGCCTGGAACTCAGGAAGCCGGTGTGCAATCCTGGGACTGTTCACAGAGATAGTAGCAGGAGGGACCTCTTCTCAGGATAAAAGCTGCTTTATGATATGTCAGGAAAGACATTTGAAAGTACAGACAGGATTAAGGACAAGACTTTGTAGTTCTACAACAACTTTCATCCAAGCATCTAGTAATGTTTTACTGACATACAGCTTTAATCTGCATAACCTCTGAGGGTAAGCAGCGAGTTTTACTATCCCCACTTCATAGGTGGAAAAACCAAGGCAGAAGAGGATACATACTAGTTAAATTTCTTCAGTTTCGAGCAACAGAAAAAAAAAAAAAAAGTGGCCAATTGAGTAAATTTACTATAAAAATAAAAATAATTAAAAATTAAAAATACTAGGTGGTTGCATATGTTTATACATCTAGTTGTCATTTTTAAGAAAAATCCAAAGAAAGAAAATGGAAGCTAGGCAGGCATGAAACTACTCATGCATATTATGGGATGGATGGAAAGGAAAGGAAACTTCTTTTAGACTTTGGCCGGTCCACCGTTCATCTCTCTGCCCCTCTTGGAATGGACCAGGATATCTGAGAAGCCAAGAAGGGAAGAAGGTAAACCGGAACCTAGCTCAATGAAAGACTGTATTCTCTGCATTTCAGGGCAAATGTGGAGGAGTGACATGTCTTCCATTTTTCTCCCACCAAGGAAGTGCATGCACCTCAACACCCCAAGCCATTCCCTGTTTCTAGGTCCCTGCTCAGCAGGAGATGGATGCTTTCCTAATTACCAAGTCTTCCTGTGTCCTGAGTTGTTCATCCTCAGGGATGTGTTCAGAGCTGGTTCCAATGTTGCCATCCAGAATTCCTCCCACCTTCAAACCAAGGCCTCTTCTGTCTCAATGTTCTCACCTGTTCAAAGGAATTAGGTAATGAGAGTTCTAGGATACAGGGTTGTTATGAGGATTAATAGAGATGGTATTTGTAAAGCACTTAGAGTGATCAGGAACACAGCATGATCTATTTGTAAGCTGCTATCATCCTCTTCATCATCATCATCATCATCACATTGCCATCATTCTTATTTTGAAGCATGGGATATTTACTATCAACAACCTTCCATTCACCGATGCAGGTTACCCTCAACACTGAGCTGGTATTATTGTTCCCATTAAATAAAGAAAGGAAGAATACAGTTCCCAAATGAAGGGCTATCAGCTCCTGGGTAGCACCTTCTCCTGCTTACCTCCACAGACAGTCTTTTCCCTTCCCCTGTTAGTTCCAAGAAGAAAAGGCAAAACTTCTCATCAAATACGGTGAGCTTGCAGTGGTGGAACTCTTGGCACATGGAAGGAAACATCTCTGTTGGCCACCCATCACCAGGGGAGGAAAGGAAATCTGCAAAAAGACAAAAAATAACAGTGCTGGAGAGGATGGGAAGAAAAGGGAACTCCCGACACTGTTGGTGGGAATGTAAATTAGTTCAACCATTTTGGAAGAAGCATGAAGATTCCTCAAAAGAACTAGAAATAGAACTACCATGTGATCCAGCTGCCCCACCACTGGGTATATATTTAAAGAAATGAACTCAGTACTTCAAGAGATGATTATACTCACATGTTTGTTGCAGCATTGTTCACAATGACCAAGATGCAGAATCAACCTACGTGTCCATTGGTAAGTGACTGAATAAAGAAAATGAGGTATACACACACAATGGGACATTATTCAACCATAAAAAAGAATGAAATTCTGTCATTTGCCGCAACCTGAATGTAACTGGAGGAAATTATGTTAAGTGAAATACTTCAGGCATAAAAACAAATACTGCTTGTTCTCACTTAGATATGAAAGCTAAAGTTGATCTCCAGGAAAATAGAATGGTGGTTCCCAGAACCTGAGAGGAGTGTAGGGCAGAGAGGGCTGGAGAGCAAATAATGAAGGGGTACCAGGGTGCAGTTGAATAAGAGAAGGAGGACGGTAACTAGGGCCAGCAACATTGAACTGGCCATTTCAAAATAGCTAACAGGGAGGATTTTCAATGTTCCCAGTGCGAAGAAATGATGTATGTCTGAAGTGACAGGTAATCCAATTATCCTGACCAGATCATTACATGTATTGCATACACGCATCAAAATGCAACACTGTGCTCCATAAATGTGTAAAATTATAATGTGAAATTAAAATATATATTAACCAAAACTGTTTAAAAAGAAAAGAAAAATTCTCTGGATATGGGGAAAAGTAATCCATGACCAACCCAAGCATTTTCCCCACTAAACACGAAGTACCTTCAGAGAGTTGCTCTGCCAACATCAAAAAAGTGGTTCCTGACACTTGGCAAAGACAATCACGTGTACATTGACCTCAAGATCCTGGAGAAAGATAAGGAAAGTTTTCCAGAATACTTCTATGTTCTGGATCCTTCGGACAATTACCTTTTCTTCTCCTTTCTTGCCATCTGTTGTTCCAGGGTTTTCTTCTCCCTCTCCTTCTTAGTCTAGAAACCATATTTGTTTGGCTTCATACTTGTTAATCTTCCCTAATTGGCCCACTGCCTTTGTCTTCTCTCTGAGCCCAGACTATACTCCGATGACCTTTTTTCTCATAAACACTGCAAATTCAACATATCCAAAACGGCACCCCCCCCCCCCGTAACCTCATCATCTCGCAAAGTCCTCACCTCTTATTATGATGACAATGCCAATTGAATTTCAACTTGAGTTCTGCAGCGATATTCAAACCATAGCACTGGGCGTCTCCCCATCACTGATCTTGGGTGCTGTTTCAGTGGTCAAAGGCATTTAAACCTGAATCCAAAGCCACCTCTTTGCAGTCCCCTCACTGCTCCTTGCACATCTACCAAGGACACATGAGGCATGTGTGTCGATAAAACCCTGTTTGATTTTTTTCTTGTTAATTATGTTTTGCCACAGGGATCTTTCCCAACTAAGAACAATAAAGGATAGAGAGGAAGTTATTTGTTTCTCCCACAGCCTCGTTTCCCACGCTCCCTTGCTGTTAGCAGTGTCATGTGACTGGGCCTACTGAGTCCTAGACAGTGGAGTGCAGATGGAGGTCATGTGCCCACCTCCTGGCCTAATCCTTGAGAGCTTTCTGCACACCCCTTCTCTGTCCCCTTGCCTGCTCTGCTAGCTCAGCGTTGGTCACCAGACAGCTTTGGAAGGCATGTCTTGAAAATGGTAAGGCCAGTGTCAACCTGGGACCCTGAGTAACTTCACGGAGAAGACGTCTTTCTGTTGCCAACTAGAACATATGCCTCTGAGAAATAATCTTGCATGGCATTAATGAATTCAGGGTTTATCTGTCATAACTCCATAATTAATTGCACTCATTAATGTATCTTTCTCAAGCAGAAATTTGACCTTCTGAAACCCTTTGTTTTCTGCCCATCATCCTTGAAATCAAGTCCAGAGCACCCTGGCTCTGTGTCTTAACTCTCTACTCTCAACTCCCACCATTAATATTACACGTTTCACTTGCCAGTGAGTATCCGTCTCCTAACACGCCTCTCTGTCTCTCCCTACCTGCCTCCTGGTGTTTGGCACACTCTTCTTATTTTGTTTTAATTACAGACTCTATTAATGTTCACCTTCAAGGATCAGTTCAAGTACCATCCGCTCCAGGAAACCTTCCCTGCCTCCCCAAGTCCTGGCTAGGTTTCTGTCCCCTCAGCGATCCCCGCTACCTCAGTACATACCAAATCATCCTGATCGTGTGACCATCTGGTCTTTTGCATGGGATACAAGTGAACACCACAAGGAAGGGCCATGACTTGCATGCAGCTGCAGGCCCAATGCCAACACTCTTTATGTTAAGTCACTGAAACCTCCCTCATTCCCTCTGATTCACTTGCAAGACTAGTGGTGTGCCTTGTTTGTTCACTGGGATTCTTTGGTGTATAGAAATACTCCAAGAAAGACTTGCTTATCAAGGAAGTTCAGACCTAGGTGCACTTTTTAATGAGAACCCTCGTTCAGTTGGGTGAAACAAAAAGTGGGCTGGGGGGCTGGAGATGTGGCTCAAGCTGTAGTGTGCTCTCCTGGCATGCGCAGGGCGCTGGGTTCCATCCTCAGCACCACATAAAAATAAAATAAAGATGTTGTGTCCACTGAAAACTAAAAATTAAATATTAAAAATATTCTCTCTCTCTCTCTCTCTCTCTTAAAAAAAAAAAAAAAAAAGTGGGATGGCGAGGAGACATGAGCCTTAGTTCTCAATTTCAGTCCCTGGTGCTGACTTGCTCAGCTGTCATGGATCAAAAAGTAGATGGTAATGTCAGCAGAAATGCCCCCACCCCCCTGCAAAAGCTCAGATGCAGGGATCTTTGCCAGAACTCCTGAGGCCATGCACTCAATAATCAGGTCTAATAAGCCATCAGAAAGCCTCTGGAAGCCCACTTTTCAGCTGAAACAACTCAGTAAACATTCCCCTAGCCACGCATTGACCCATCCCTGAAGATCCAACCAATTCACCAGGTGGGTTGAGTTGGTTGAAGAAGCCCCTTTCTACTTTAGACTATAACTCAAGTGAATTCAAGTGGGAAAAAAAAAAAATATGTGTTGGGTAGGGAAAGGCCCTGCCCATTCCTTCTCCCTAAAACCCAAAAAGGCTATTTATTGCTTTCATTAGGAAAAAAGAAAATTCAGATCTCAGCAGCACAGAATAGTTAACCCTTCTGGAAGAGGGAGAAATGACTTTCCCTAATTTCCAGTGGATCTCCAAGAGCATAAAATGATGCACAGGCAAACTCCCAATCACCTTGCTACTTGGTTCAGTCACCTACGATGTTGCTAGCACTAACATGGCTCTGTCCCTTGAGGATCTCAAGGCACAGTTACAAAGGTGGATGAATAGATACAAAGCTAGAGTATGGTGGAGGTGAGTGAGGATTGGTCTCAAAGGAATTCCAGGGTGTGTAACAGAGGCACAGAGTAGGTATGCAGCCCAGCCTGACAAGTCAGAAGAGACAGCAGCCGAACGAAGCCACAGAGGACCAGGGACAGTTGAGAGGGAAAGCCGGAGGCACAGGAGGAGAGGAGAGGTGTTCTCTCTTTTTTTCATTTTTAGTTAAGCTATAAAAATATTCTTCCTCTTGTTAAACAGAGGTTAAAGGGAAGTCATTAAAGATCTTAAGCCTGAGAATGACATAATGATGGACAAGCTGGAGGGAGGCCAGAAGGGAGGCAGGGGGACCAGTTCCGAGGCTCATTCTCCACTTTCCTCCGGGATGAGCCATCTTGCTAATTATAACTGGCCCTGAAACCACAGGCAATGACAGAGCACCAAGGGGCCCCTTGCTCCTGCCAGGATCCGTAATAAGTTTGGCTTGACAGAAGACTTGGCTTCCTTGGTCTAATTCTCTTGCAAAACCCCAGAATTTACCCAATGTCTGGGTCTTGAAGTTTTGCAACCTGACCTCGTTGGACCTAGGGATGTCCCCTTGACTAAGGGCCTCGGGAGGGGAGCTAAAATGGAGCTGCCAGCTGATGGGGGAAACCCACAGGGACATGGAGTTCCCCTTGGTCAACGAGGAGGAAGAGGGGTTAACCATGGTGCTTCTCGCCCTTGAAGGGTTGAACTCAAATTTGTAGTTCTTCTGAGATGGTCAGAAGCCAGGGTGAGTCATAAGCCTGGTTGGCCAAGGGGCAGGGAGGGAGATGGTTGTGAGTCACCATGGAGGGGAAGTCTCATTAGCTCTGGGCTTGAGAAAGACCTAAAGCCCAGGGCGATGGTGCCTTCTGGTTTCTCACAGGTTACCTTTAAGGCTTTGAGTGGAGCCAGGACCTCATAAAGGACTGTATGGTGGCCTTTTATTAGTGAGTCTAGAAAACTAGAAGTGGAAAGATAGATTTAAAAAAGAGACAGGTAAGAGACAGGGTTGGTCCTGGGGAAACAGACTTTCAGATCTTTTAAAAAAAAAAAAAGATAAAAAGTTGTGCTTTGTTCTTTCTCCCCCTCTCCCTGCAAAATATGACTTGGTAGCACCAAGGTGCTGTAGGAAGCATATGAGTGACCTTTGGGGCCAGAAAGGTCTGGGCTGGATCCCTGCTCCACCACTCCTTCACTGTGTGATAGTAGGTAAATTGCTGAATCTCTCTGGGACTTACATTCCACACCACCAATTGGACTTCAAGCACCAGCCACGATGCCCACCCTTGAACGACAACTACAAGCCTGGTACTGGACTTGGTTTCTTATTTGCATTATCTCAAATAATTCAGTGTGCTAGGTTCAGGTGTGGTTTGTCCTAGGATGATTCATGTGCTGGATATATGGTCTCCACTGGAGGATGTTGAGGTGGTGAAAATTTCAGGCAGTGGGGACCAGTGGCAGATAACTAGGTCAGGTTCTTCTGACAGGGTTAATGCCAGTACTCTGGAATGAGTTAGTGGGATATTAATAAAGCAGGGCTACCCCATATGCTTATTCTTTTCTGCCCATGACCAATTCTCTTTCTACTTCCCCACCCTGTTTTGATCTAGCCAACTGGCCCTTACCAGAACACCAACACCGCACTATTTGGATATTTCAGTCACCAGAATCAAGAGCCAAATAAACCTCTTTTACATATAAAATACCCAGCCTCAGACATTTCACTATAGCAACACAAAATAGGCTAAAACAGCATCTCTATTTTATAATAATATATTCATATTCATATATTCACTGGGGGCAGTCAGGAGGATTAAATTGAATGACCCAGTACAAGACTCCTAGCACAGCACAGGGAATTCAATTGAATTTACATATCTCTCTTATAAAAGAAAGGGGGGAAATGGCTTTAATTTTAGTCATTCTTGAACTTTACTGCATTGTTTGCATTTTTTTCTGAATTTAACTTCACACACATCATCTTCATTCTGATTTGTCATATGCAATGTCTTAGAACTACTAACACAGAACAAAACAATGAGAAGCCAATCTGCCCAAGCAGCAAGGAGAACTGGGAATATCTCTTTCTGTGACCTACCTATTCCTGCAAGACCTTGAAGTTCGAAAGGCTCCTCTGGCTTTGCCAACCTACCTTCAGGCTGTACACAGAGAGCCATGGGGGCAAGCGAGGCGATTCCTCCCCTTGGGGTGTCAGATTTCTTTATCCTTAAAGTGAGGATTCCTTGGGTACATCTTGTATCTCAGAGAAGTTATAATTATACAATAATCTAAAACTACAGCTCCTGACAGAAAGGACTGTGGGGTTGATTTGGTTGAATGATCTGTAGATAAATAGCACACAGAAATTGGTACAGGAACCGTTGATAAATGAAGGATGAAGGGAAAACAGATGAATACTAACTGCAGCGAACTGCTGATTCCTGTCTGCCCAAGAGCCCAGAAACGTGTAAGGAGAGTGCTGGTTTGGAATCAGACAGCTCTTTCTTAAAACCCAGGCTCTGCCACTTGCCAACCTTGTAGGCACGTCACCGTCACCTCTCTGAGCCTTCATTTTTTCATCTATAAAACTGGGGCAGTACTACCTCTGAACTGTGTGGGATCATATCATCTATATATAACTCTAACACGCGCGCTCTCTCTCTCTCTTTCTCTCTCAATACATATAGAGTAGGTTACTCATATGAGAATATTCAATTCAGGGACTCTTATATACTAGGCATTCAAAGTTTTCTTTCCCCAAATCCCTTAATTGGGAAAAACTTCATCCTTTACATTTTCTCAACATCTTCCATTGATTTTCTCCTAATACAGAAAATTTGTGCTATGTGTGCAGTTTTGAAAAGAAGACCCATGAAGAATTTCAGATTTCTTTACCAAAAAAATGAATTTGCTGTTCTTCTTCCCCCTTCTCTCCACTTCTCCCCTCCTCTCCTTCCTCCTCCTGCCCTCTTCCCCTCCCCTACTCCCCCCACTCCTCCTCCTCCATGCATTAATTTGAATAGCAATGTTAGATCACAAAGTTTGACATAGGGGACAACTTAGGGAGACATGTTAACATGGACCTGGAATAAGAAGTCAAAGAGTCTAGACTTCATTCTTGGTTCTGCAATGAGTTTTGTGATGTGTGGCAAATAAGCTAACTTCTCTGTGCCTATGTTCCCTCATCTCCAAAATAGAGACACTAATAATATTTATACCCTAAAGTTGTCAACAATTGACATAAAGGAAGCTCTTAGAATAGTGACTGGCCAATATTTATTGAGATGCTGTGAACTGCCCAAGGTCACATGGCCAGGAATAAGAGTACTCCCCACATAGCAAGGGGAGGGAGAAGGCAGCTGTAAGACCTTTGAGCAGAACAGCCTTGAAAACCACCATGAACTACGTGCAGCTCTTAGATAGCATTTCTTTTTTTTAATTTAATTTTTTTAAATGTATTTCTTCTAATTTGTTATACATGACAGCAGAACGGATTTCAATTCATAGTACACAAATGAAGCACAATTTTTCATTTCTCTGGTTGTACACAAAGTAGAGTCACACCATTCATGATTTCTTGGAACCTCCCAGAGCACAGGAAAGCATCTTCATCTGTTCCATACTGCCAGCGCCCACAGCGTCTGGAACAGAGCTAACTCCAAGGGGAGTCGGTAGAATGAATGGACACAGAAATCAATTAAAAAAAAAAAAAAAAAAACCTCAGAGTGGGAATCAAAACAATATCAGGACTTTTGAAACCTGAATAAGTCAAATCCTTCCCAATAGATGAGATGGATGAGGAATGGGAATCTAAATTTCTAAGAGATAAAGGAAATAGAAAGCCCTTCTCCCAAGCAAATGAGGCTCAGGGGCTCTCTATTGGAAGGGGGACACACAGTCCATTGTGGGTGTGCCCTGGTAGGAGGGGAGTAGATGACTGGATTGACTGGTCTCTCCCTACCTAATCCTCCCAATGCTTCCCACTTCCACTTAAGCTTGGAAGCTTGGTAGAAATTAAGCAGAAATCAAAACTGGGTTGGGAGGAGGAGTGGCCAGAGTTGCCCTGGGAAGAAGTAGTCTCATGAAAACAGTTTAAGTTCTCTTCTCATGTCAAGTAGTAATCACTGAACTTGTGGTCCCTGGGGCATATTCCCATCTGTCATTGCACTGGAGACCCTCAAGATTGCCATAAGGTAGGAAGGGCAGAGCCTCTTATCCCATTGCACAGATGTGAACTTGCCATGGAGCAAGCCAGACCTGCCTGGAACCATTTAAGGCTCCAGGGTCAGGAGCAGGCACTTAAACAAGAAATGAATTTATTCTCTAGCCTCCCCTTCCAGCTCATTTAGGTTCCATACACACACAGGGCAAATCCCAGAGCCCCGACCTCATGGCCCTCTTCTGGGTGTCCCTCTCCCAGCACCAAAGGAAGCCTGTTTTCACCACTGAGATGTTTTTTTGTAAACTGTTGGGCGGTCTGGATATTTTAAATGGTCAGTCAAATAAATTCTGACAACTACCTGGACTCAGATCCACAGTCAGTCCTGTAATGACTGGTTTGGGTGAGTCACTAAACACCTTGAGACCTCAGTGTCCTCCTTTCTAATGGAGAAAATCACAGGGGATTTTATGTTTAAATAAAATTTCTATAAACAATTAAAACTTTCCATGATGGATCTAGCTGTCCCATAGGGTAATGTTCCCATTGCTGGTAGTTTCCCAGCAGACTGGTATGCTCTCTCTTAGTAAGGGCCCTGGATGATGGGGTAGATGGGATCTGGATCCCACATGCCCAACCACTTCAGAGTTGCCCAAGGGACATGTAGAAAATGCAGTTCCATTGGTCACACCCCTATGTACTCTGATGGCAAACATTTCAGATGAAGTTCAGACACCTGACTTGTTGTTGGAAATATTTGGGTGTTTCCATTAGCTAGGGCTGCCAGAATAAAGTTCATAATCTTACCAATCTGGTGGCTTAAACAACAGTGTTTATTTTTTGCTTGTTTGTTTTGTTTTTCTGTTGAATTCTGGAAGCTAGATGTCCAGACCAAGGTGCTGGCAAGGTGGTTCCTTCTGAAGGTCCTGGGAGAGAATCTGTGCCTCTCTCCTAGCACCTGATGATAGTTAGCAACCTCTGAAATTCCATGGCTTCTATATACACCATTGCCCCTCTGATTTCATCTCCGCATGACATTCTCTGCATGTTTGTCTGTCTCTCTGATATGCACATAGTCATGCTACTTTAGCTCACCCTCCTGACTTAATTTGAATTTGATCATCTGTAAAGCCCATACTTCCATATAAGGTCATATTCACAGGCACTGAGACTTAGAGTGTCACCATCATTGGCAAGGATACAGAGCAACCCCTAACTCCAGGTGATCTTCATGTGCAACCAGAGTTAATAACCTCCAGTACCGCAGGCCAGAGCTTTTCAAAGGGAATGTACCTAGAAACCCACAGGGGATCTTGTGAAAGGGCAGGTTCTGCTTCAGTGGGTCCTGGGGCCTGAGAATCCACTTTTAGAACCAGGACATACTGCCCTTGCAGGTCCAAGGGTCCTGCTTTGAGTAGTGCAGTCCTTTTCAAGATAGAAGTCGCACAAAATCCAGAAATGCCTGCCAAGCAGCAGGAAGTTCTCTGCCCCGTTTCTACAGTGGAAAGGGGTGCCAATTTTACGATTTTATTTTACTTATTGTTTATTTTTAAATCTCCCCTCTGAGTACCCAGCAAAACACCTGCTAAAACTCGGGATCCTCTATGCCTGACCCCAAGAGCGAAGACTGGCAGAAGGATGGAAAGAAAAGACTGGGCTCCCAGGCTGGGGGGAGAAGTTTCCCTGGTTCTTACACATCGCCCCCACCTTTGGCCTGTTCTGTCTCACATATTCAGGGTGATTTTGTTGTTCTTGTGTTTGGCGCTGTCCTCCCATCACCCCGCCCTCCCCCACGCACTTCCCAACACCACCATCTGTCAGCCCAGCCCGGCCTGAGCCCAGGCTGGTGCAGCTGGCTCCCAGGAGGTGACCGCAGGCTGGTCACCTGCGAGGGCCGAGTCAGGGGCCGGAACCTCCGGGCCCAGCAAGGCCAGCCCACAGCCGCGGAGCAGCACAGTCTCCCCACTGGAGCGCAGCCCCAGACGCCGCCGCCGGCCAAGGTGCGCCCGCCGCGCACGCGCCGCCCCCGCCCGGGTGCGCGGGCGTGGACAATGGAGCAGGGAAGCCGCGCACAAAGACGACAGCTGCGCGGCAGGGCCGGGAGAGGGGCAGCCGCCCGCGCCTCCTTAATTTATTTATAGATGCACTGGCTCTTTATGTGGCCTAGTTAAGGAGGCCTTTCCATAAATACATCGCAACGGATGTTATTCTAGAACCCACCAATAATAGGCACAGCTGTAGAGGTTGTTGCCGGATTAACAGCCCCACCTTCCTCTCTTCCCCCCTCCCCCGAAATAGAAAATAAATAAACTTAAAAGTGCTGGTGTTGTTCTCAGTGTTTGCATGCGAGAGAGCAATGATATTTAACAGTGAGATGTTTCTTTGAAAACATCGGGAATTTCTTAGGAAAGAGAAAACCACGAAGCAAGGCAGACCAAAAGCCTGGGTGCTCTCCGCTCCCATCCTTGGCTGCAAGCATCTGTTTAACCCAAATACAACCCTCTTTCCAGAGACCACACGTGGGGGTGACAGTGGTGGTTCGCTTTTTTGTACAATATGATTTGCCAAACACAATTCCGGCTCTTCCTGATCTGCTCACTTCTTAAGGGCGTTGGCCCTACACCGCCCACTCTGGAGTCTCAGGGCCCAGAGAATCAAATCATCAGAGAGCCATGAAGGAGCCCCCAACCCCGGATCCCTTTGTTATTTTTCCCAGTTTGTTCTACAGACCCTTAATTCTATTATCCGGCTGTAATTTGGTTCTGTCTCTCCAACATTCTTTCTTTTATTCTCCCCCTTTCTTTTTAATGGATCGATTCATCTGTAATTGGATTTTCTCTGGCTCTTACCAGCTATTAAAAGTAGCTAGGTCTGTGTGTGAGTGTGTGTGCTTCCTCCCTAGGCCATGCTTCTGATGTCTTAGAGGTTTTGCTCTTGCCGGGGGTGTCCAAACAGGAATTCAATTCCCTGATCCTAGTAAGGTATCAGGGAGCAGCAGGAAGAAAACAAGCTTTAAAAGCTGACAAACCATAGCAGTTCTTATTTTGTTTTAAGGTTGACATTTATTGGGCTCATACTATGTGCCGGGCGTTCTTCCAAGCACTTTATAAGCATCAGTAATCCTTGCCACAGCAAGGATTTTTAGGCAAGTCTGGTTATTTCTCCATTTTACAGATGAAAACACACAGAGACGGAGGAATTAAGGAACTTGACCAATGCTCTCAACCAGCTAGTGGCCAGACTCTTGATTAAGATGCTGTTTTCCCAAGTTCTACACATTTCAGATCTGTGTGGCCTTGAACATGGCTTTGTTGTTGTTGTTGTTGTTTTTCTGTCTCTGTTTTCCACATCTGCAAAATGAACAATAATGGATATTTCTCTCACAAGGAAAAAAGCTCAAAAGTGGCCAATTAACTTGCCAAGTAGCAGAATAAAAATTCAGACCTCTCTTCTTCACTAAGGTACAGGGGTCTGGACTCTGGTTTCCAGATGTGGAACCTCAGGTAGAGATTGAGGTGGGGTGAGGAGCCTGTAGGAGTGAATCTGCACTAGGAAAGGAGACATTTTCAGACAAGAGATGTGCCAAATCAACTCCACAAATGGCCTGTTGCTTGACTCTCATTTATGTCACATATAACTTCTGATCTCAATTTTATAAATGACCCAATAGATGATTTCTCAAGGCTGTTTGATGAAATAATGCACAAAAAACACCCAGCATTAACACCTGGGCCTTACATTTCATAGTTTCCTAATTCACATGAAGTATTACAATAATAATTATTATTGTTATTGGAATGAATGTTTAAATGTGGTCTGTATATGCAAGTCATGCAGGGTTCTTAAATATTACCAGATTGCTTTTATATCAGACTAGGATCTCTTTTTTTAAATCAAAATTTGCAAATCAATTTTAGAAACTATGAACGAAACTGATCCTCATGCTGTTCAGACACAGAACACAATTATGACTGTCACTCAAGGGGTGGAGTCAGGAATTAACCTCTACTGTGCAACTGCAAAGCAATATAATTTCATAATTTCCAACGTCTGGAAAACTCCACAGGCAGTATTTGCAAAAGCAATTTTGCAGTGACCACATTCATTATCTGTTAAGTCTTTTAGGGTCTTTTCCTTGGAAAATCCCCAAACAATGTTTAAAAATTCTGCAAATTTTAGAGATTTGTTTCAATTCTAAATTTTCCCCAAACCACATCATTTAAAAATGTAACACTCTTTTTCAGATGAAAACAGCATGTGTGTATTAACTCTGACATAGATAAAAAGTATAACTTAATTGGATCAGAATTTCACAGACTGATCATTACAGTAGCCTCTGAAATCAGAGATGGTTGTAAGCAACTCACATATTGAACTGTGAGGAGTTGGGCCAATAACTCGTGGCATCGCAACAGAACTCTGGTGACTATTAGTGAGGAGCTTCAGGGGGCAGGGGAAACACAGTGACTGCAGGTAGATATGAAATTTCTTTTGAGGGAGATGGAAATGTTCTAGAAGTAATAGTAATAATTGCCCAATCTCATAAATACATTAAAAACCACTGAACTTACACTTTAAAAGGGTACATTTTAGGCTATGTAAATCATCTCAACTGAAAAAGGGTAGTAGTAAAATAGATTGGGAGAAAAACTCTTTGTACATTGAGTAGATAAACTATCATAGAAAAAAAAAATATGTTGTGGAAATATATCTACTGATATACAATAAAATTTTACATACTAAGTGGAGGGAAGTTATGTTCCAAGTAAACAAATATGACCCATTCTGATTAAAAAGAGTATCGGAGTCTAAATGGATCTGGAAGAAGGTACAATTTACCAAATTGCTAAGTGATTATTTCTGGCATTATAGGTGTTGCTGTTTTTTCTTTCATCTCCTTTCCTCTTAAGGAATGAATAGATACATACATGAACACAAACACACATACATTTATACATGTAGAATTAAAAGAATTTAATAAATGGTTCTGGGGACCAGGGAGGATATTACACAAGTACAGAAGTTTTCATTTAGACTTCCAACTCACTAGAAGTGCAGAAGCTTCCAAAACGTTCCCAGGGAGCCCCACAGTGCACTGTATATCGGGACAGCTAGCAATGACCAGCATCGCAGCACACACACAAGCTTCAGAGTTTACTTCTTGCCTGCCCTTCCCATCTCTTGCACTTTGATTCAGAAAAGGAATGAAACCCTCTCCTCCTGATGTAACTCACAAACAAAGCCAACTTCACTTGTCGTCCTCCTGGATGAACATAACCCAGTTCCTTCTATCCTCAGTGAGACCTGTGCTGGGCGATGTCTTGGGCGCCTGGTTCTGTTGTAGTGATCTCAGGTACTGCACCATACTTATCAAGAAGGGGGAAAGTGATGCTCTCAGAAGCACTTAGTTTCAGTCAGGTATCTTTGGGGCAGTATCGATGGTGGTATGTACTTGACCCCAGCAGTGTGCCCAGGAAGTGGGTTTGGGATACACTGCTATCAGAGGCACAGGGAGAATGGTAGCTCCGGATGTGAGTGCCAGTATGTCTGACCCCCAAGAATCAAGTCTAACCCCCTAGAACACTCCCCCATCTTTGCTCCTTGTAGCCAACTAATTATAAAAAACCGAACCACAGGTTTCTCGAAGAGCTCCTGAAATAAATTTGGTCAGCTGCCAAACAGCTCACTTACTGAATTACCAGTGCTCAGCCCTGACCTTCCTCATTGAGGATGAAGCCCCAGTCCATGCACACTCCACGTGCTAGACAACATGATGTTAAGCGAGAGAAAGGGAAGGGGAGGGTGAAAGGGAGGGAGGAAGCCAGCCCCTCTCCCTTGCTGGCAGCCCACCCCTCCAGAGCTTCCCCCAAGCCCATCCCTTCCCTTCCCCCAGCCCTGCAGTTGGTCCCATTATCACTTCCACCCTGGCTAATTATAGTCACTGATTACCTAACAGCAAGTCTAACTGTCACCTGCTTTGGCCTGACAGATTATGCCATCTGGGCCACGTGGCCAGGGTCCCGGAGCTGTGAGAGGTCACAGAGAGGGCCAAACGGCACTGAATGGGAAGAAATGTGTTTACAGCCCTGACAGCTGACTGGGCCATTAGAGGGACTTGAGCTGTGTGTGTCCCCGCTGAAGCTGCTCTCCAGGGGCCTTGCGGCCCAGCGCTATTAGCTAATGGGATATGGCTGCATGTTGCTCAGGTTCCAACTGTGGCCATGAGAGGGGACTGAACCCTCTCCTAAAAAGGAAAAGAGCAAGGACCTAGGAGGAACCTGGGGCTCACCGTTGTTTGGGGTCCTCGTTAAGCCCACACTGCAATATGCTGCCCACAGAGCCCACATTCCATTGGCCTTCAGACTGAGAAAGCACCAGATTCAAATTCATTTGCTATTTCCTGCACTCACTGTGCAGTACCGTCAGTGCATTCAGGAAGCACACCGGATGAGAGTGAATAAGATGTGGATAGTGACTTCCATTTATTAACACCTTTTATGTCCTGCATCTGTCCTGGACAGATGTGCCTGTGTGTGTCCTTGGAATACATGAAAAAAAGCACATTTCGAATCCGTGGATCTGAAGATGGGGAAGCAGGCAGATTCTGTGTTTCTAAGAAGATCCTATGCTTTGAATAGTCAGAAATCACTTACTTATTTATGAAATTAAGTTGCCCAATTAACATTATGCAGAAGACTCATAGACTGGCATTTCTCAAACTGTGAACTGCAGAGCACTCCAGACAAAGCTACCCCCACCCCAGTGAGTTCTCAGTTAAGTCAGTGTGGGAAGCAATACAGACCCTGGGACCCTTGGAGATTCACAGTGCACAGAATTAGCACATTGGAGCTAAGACACCTGCAGTGACCTGTCCTGACCTGGATGTGAGCAGTTTGATTTCCATTGAAAGCTGGGTGCTCTCTGTCCTCAGTTCTCACTGTAACCCTTGCTAGAGATTTAGTACTATCCAGATTGCTTAACCTACCCATTAGTTTTTTGATCTGGAAGATGGCTTCTCAGCCACTGGTGCTGCTCACATCACACGCACAAGCGAGAATGCCTTTGAGACTGTGTGAGGTGTGTCTTAGCATCTAGCCACTGGACAGTGGGCTTCCTCCAACAGCTTCTGAGGACAAATGAGGCCAGTGTGCCCAGCTTACCCTCCTCCCGTCAAGAGGAGGAGGCAGAGGTGGATGAGGAAAGAGGCAGAGAGAAGCCCCTTTGGGGAGATCATGAGACCTGGGCTTGCGGGAGGCCTGGAAACCCTGATAGCAAACGCTGGTGGTCTGTGAAGAGTCAACATTTAAGATCAATTTACTTAAAATTTAACTTGAAAAAAAAAAGTTTGCCAAACCAGTGTTTTTGCATGACATCAAAGTCCCACAAAATCCAGAAATGACTGCCAAGCAGTAGGAAATTCTCTGCCCCGTTTCTACAGTGGAAAGGGGTGTTATTATATTAATATATTAATATGAAGTAAAAAATGACAAAATGGAGGATATGGAGTAATCACAGCCCGTGTGTCTGTGTGGACGCAAACCTTTGTGTGTGCCCAAACAACCATACACGTGACCTTGAGGAGTACAGTGCGATCATTAAGAGTGGCAGCTTTGGAGCCAGGGAACAAGTTTGATGAGCAGCTCATCTAAGTGCTTTAACCTTTGGGTTTGCATCTTCTGTGAGATGAGGCTGACATGGGAATTAAATGAGATAATGTCTGGCAAGTACCTAGCACATTGCCTGGCTCAAATTAAGCACTCACCAAATGAGAGCTATGATTGTAATTAATATAGAAAAAGTCTAGAAGAAAATGCACAAAGTGTTAACAGTTCATCTCTGAGTGCTGAGTTAGACATGACTTATTTTCTGCTTCATACTCTATTATCCAAAATTATGCAAAGAACAAAAATTATTTTAAAAATTAGAAATTTAGAAACCAAACTATGAGGTAAAATGATGATCGTAGTTTTCTCTGGTTGATAAAATGGGAGTTATTTATTTTCTTCTTTATGCATTTCAGTATTTCTCAAACTGTACATGATTTTAATTTTTGACAGTTTTAACAATTTTTAGTAGACAAATCTTACCCATCCACTCAGGGCAGAAGAAATATAGAAAAACTCTGAAAAGAAAATAGAAATCATTTAAAGTCTCATGATATCTCTGTTGTCATTATTCTTGGGATTATGAAGGGTGGATTTTTCTAAAAGATTGGTTCCATAGAATTGTGTAGTACACAACTTGGACAGTAATACACAACAGTCCTCAAACAGTGTCCATCTGATCACTGCTCATCCCATTCCCTAAAAGAAATCTGAAAAGTTTGATGTGAAATCTTCCATTATATCCATAATACACATGTATGCACACATGCAAACATGCTCATATGATTAAGCAAAAAATATCCATGTAAAGATTTTAAAGTTTTCCCAAAGGTAATGGGTATATAATCAGTCCCTAAAGACCAACTCTGGGTATGGGGGAAGGGTCATCTTCTCCAGATGTGAGCGTGCATTAAGCACCTACTGTATTCCAAGCCCTACTAAGGAAACAAAGATGAAGAAGATGCAAACTCTCTGGTCTTGATAAGTCTCCAGCCAATCACAGAAATGCAACATTACAGATGTCTGCAGTGTCAGGTGGCAAATCCCATCATAGAAGCTGAGAACAGGCAGCCAGGAAGAGGTTGGGTCTCCCCAATAGGCGTTCAGGAAGACCTCTCAGAGAAGAGGCACACTAAAAGTTAGGAATTCTGTTATCTAGCAGGCCTATATCACTTGACGTTCCCCCACTGCCACGTTCACTCACTTCTCTGGTCTTGGGTTGGACCATGACGTTCCCACACTTCTACTCCCATCCAAACCATTCTCCTCCTGCACAACCTATCCAGATGTCACTTCCTGGAAGCCTCCCGCCCCTACCCAGACTGCAGGAGGTGGCTCTCCTTCTGAGCATAGGTCTTTATTTTGACTAACCTTAAGTTGCTTAGTTATATGACTATTTCCCTATAGGACTGGAAGTCAGTATTTTGCCCTCTTCATCTTTGTGTCATGGGGCATGACTGGCACCAACTGAACACCACACCTTGTACACAGTCAGTGCCCAATAAATGTTACCTAGAAAAAAATCAGTGCTCGAATGTGATTGCGATGGTCCCATAATACATATATCCACTCCTAGCACAAAGAGCACTCTCGTGCTCATTAGAAAATTCCCCCTTCAAGACGACCAATCAAAAACGTGCATACAGTTTCTCAGTTGCACAGCTGAGCAAACAGAGAGCACCTTTGTCCTAATTGGAAGAAGTCCCTGTTCATCCTGACTGTTCCTCCAGTCTGAAGTAGCCCCCAGCCAGCAGAACAGGGGCTGGCTTCCAACCCCACTCATTCAACTGAGTGTCCTGTGCTGGACATTTAGTCCACCATGGTCCATAGTAGCCCTGACAGCAGGCTGATAGACAATATGCTTTCTCTCCCCAAAAACAGTTTAAAATTTGTTCAACGGTCAGGTAAACACATAGTAAGTGGGTGATTCTAAAATTCAGAATAAGTGAATGATTGAATGAATGCTAAATAATAAATTTTCTCTGATTTTGACTGGGTTCCATTAAGTCCTCCATAGTGTTTGCTTTGTGCTTTGACTAAGGTCTCCTTTATTTGAATCCTCACATCGAATGTTCTAATTCCTTTTCTTTGTGGCTAAGGGTCATGAAGGCCTCTGGCTTTTTTGAACAGGTTGAGTTTCTGTGCAAGACGCAAAGGTCAGGTGAAGTTCGAATCAGCCCTGAGAGGGATCTTCTGGGGTTATTATGTGAACTGACTCACATAGACTGGTCCGGATGCTCAGCCATCCCTGTCTCTCGCCTTGCTTTTAAGTGAAGTCTTTAATACACACGCAGAGTTTCCCAAAGGCGGAAGCAGTGATTAATGGCAACCTCACTTGATTGTCTCATCAGGAGGGTGGAGATGAACAAGCTGTGACCCCAGTGTCACCCACAGCACTTGGCACATGGTAGGCATGCTGGTATCGTGGAAGAATAGCTCTATGCTAAAACTCCCATTTGGTTGGATGGATCAGATGAACGGGTCATGTGGCATGACAAATGTGATAATCACCCAGAAACTGCAGCGAGTCACCCATTCTACCAGGGCTAAAGGGCCAGGGCCAAGAGCTCTCTAAGTGCTACACATTGCCAATGGCTGTGTGGGGGTAGGGGGGTCTCTAAAATGCCTCTGTGGTCCCCAGACATCAATAACAGTAAGATCATCAGTGCCATTAAAGAGGAAATTACAGTTGCAGGTGGATTGAAATGCTGTGGGGCCAGTCTTTAGCTTTATGGTTGCACAGCAACTTCTTTGGTCTTGTATCAAGACTGTTGCAAAAGTTTATTTACTGGATGTTCCAGACTTACGTCCTTTCCCTGTTCAGCCCTCGCTGAATTATTTTTTTCCTAAGGAACCCTGGAATCAGACCACCTCTCTGCTGAAATGTCATCAGGATCTTTTAGACTGTCCCTCTGATGTCATCCTGCTCCTCAGCCTGGCTTTGGGGAACCTTTGGGAACTGGCCTCATCTTTCTATCCCTTTCCCTACATCCACAACACTCCAAAGATTCTCTGCTTTGGACAAAAGTATCCTTCCCTTTTCCCTACACACAGATATACTTGGGCCTTCTCTTCTCCCAGGCATGCTCTGGTGATTTTTCCTTTGCTCAAAGCAGCCTTTTCTTCTCTCTCCATCTGTGTCTATCCACTTTATCCTCTAGAATTTAATTAAAACTGCACCTGTCTAGTGCAACCTTCTTGGGATCCTGCAACTAACAGTGCTGCTTGAGCTTCTCAGAGCACCAGCATTGGATGGGCATTCAGAAGACACTTTTTATAAATTCAGGTACCATCCCATCATCTTCTGAGCTGGACCTAAGCACTGTCGGTGAGAAAAACACATCTTCTTCTTCTTCAACATAACATGGCTGACAAAAATCTCAGGCTCTGGAGTCCCAAGGCCTGTTTATTGCTCTTTCACTGCCTTTAACTATTTGGCCTGAAGCAAATTTTCTTTCTTTTTCAAGTCTCAGTTTTCTCATCTGTAAAAGAGAATGATAATAACAACTATGGCACAGGCAGTGTGAGGTTTGTTAGTGATTCAGAGAGTAATTATTCAGTACCTAGCACAGCAAGTGCATCAGAGGCTGTTGTCATGTGAGAAGGTAGGATCCGTGCAGACAGACACAGCGGTTCCCTGGTGGCTGAACCTGAGCTGTGAGGGGACTGTGGACAGAGCTGATGGGGTCAGGGTGGTAAAGGGCTCCTAGGGTGAGGAGTCTGGACTGACTCTGAGACAGGAAAAGCCTTCAGAAGGTGCTGAGCAGGGAAAGATGATCTGACTCACATCCCACAGACTCCCTGGCCATTGCAACAGAGATGGGCAAAGAGAAATCAGACAGGTGCGTCGGGAGACTGTTGCCTCTAATGATTTTCTGGCTAGAAATAGTCAAAGATGTGCCAAAGTGAATGAGGCCTGGTCCTTGTCCTTGGAGAGCTCATGGAACATTGCCAGGAGGGGATCTTTTTCTCAAACAAGGAAACCAAGAAAGTCCAATAAAAGGGGGATAATGAGTAAAAAAAAAAAAATGGGTGCTCCTAGGAAACAAAGAGAAAGAAGCATCATGTGTAGGTGGTGGGAGGAGGCCCAGGGAGGCTGCAGGAGGATGTGACCATCTTTCCTGAAGGATCTTTAAAGCAGCCCAGATGTGATGCCTGGGATCCTAACACAGTCTGCTGTCTCCAGGAAAGGGATTCTCACCAGGTACCACAGACTGGAAGAAGGGAGGTGAGGATCCTTCTCAAGGATAAAGTACTCTGAGCGTTTGAAAATCTCTAAATTCCATTTCCATGACAATGCTTTAAACCTGTCACCTGCCCTTGGTGCTAGCAGGCCAGTGTTTTCAGTTCTAGAGGACAGGTATTTGAAGAGCTGACAGTAACTTGCTCTTCCTCTTTATCTATCTGCCTACCTATTTTAAAAGATGCCCTGAGAAACTTTTTTTTTTTTCAACAGGAATTCAAATGAACTGGAATTTAATGCCTTGTTCCATTAACATTTCAGAAAATACCAACAAGAAGCCCCAGCAGATAATTACATACAGGGGAGCAAAGTGGGCATGTTTGCCTTCCACAGGTCCACCGGAAAAAATGCATTTCCAAGTGGGCTGTGTCACCAAAAATCATTGGGAATTATTTGGTCTCCACAATTATGGATTAAAATAATGTTTACATTTAGGCGAATGGGCTCTAATTGGGTTGGCCATTAAGTGACTGAGCGTAGGAATAAAATGAAGCCTAATTTGAAAGCCTCAGACAGGAAGCAGTGATTAGCTGTGGAAGGAGAGAAATATGCAGCTCCTGGCTCCTACCTGCCTCTGCGCCAGAAAGGGGTTAAGAGGCCAGGAGCAGCCCCAGCAGTGCCCACAGTGCTAATGAAAACCCTGTCTTTTATAGGACTTCACAAAGCACTTTCCCAGGCACCATCTTGTTTGATCCCAGCACCACGCTGCCAATGGACAGGGCAGGAGCTCTCATTGCCCTTGTTTCATAGCCGTGGAAACTGAAGCCCCAACTCAGATGCCTTACTGAGGTCCCACGACAAGGGCGGGGAGGGGCCACAGTTCAGGCCGGCATTTCTGACCCTCAGTCCTGTGGTCTGACCACCACGCCACCCGGCCTCTCAAAAGCCTTTGATTAGTGAGAGCTTCAAGCAAGGCTGGCGCGTTAGCAGGCATAAAGTGATCACACAGGAGCGAGCAGACTTGTGGCCCTGTGGGGCCAAAGGGCTGCTGCTGGAGAGGCCCAGTGGACAGCTGTTTTCAGCTGGGGAGCTAAGCAGGCAGCACCTCACTTGGCCCGCCAGCCAGGGCAAGTCCAGGAAAAGAGACCACAGGGAAGAAGGCTCCCCTCAGAGGGACTGGAAGCAGAGCCACCAGCAGCAGTGAATTCACAATATGTTTGGAAATAACGTCATCCCTTTGTATCCATGGGGGATTGGTTCCTGGATCCCCCAGGATACCAAAATCTGTGGACGCTCAAATCTCCTATATAAAATGGCATAGTATTTTCATATTTTTTATAGAAATCCTCCCATGATTTTAATCATGCCTAGATTACTTATACTACTTAGTACAATGTCAGTGCTATGTAAATAGTTGTTCTACCGTGGCAAGATAAAAAATCTGTCCACATGCACTAGAGATGCAATTCTTTTTGCTGCATATTTTTGATCCCAGGTTGGTTGAAGCCACAGATGTGGCATCCACAGACATGAAGGGCTACTGGCGCTGTTCTTTGAAGAAGCACATAAAGCAGCTCTGAGGATGCTTCTGTAGTGGGCATTAACAGATGCAAAGCAAGGAGCAGGTGCCCAGCTCCAGCTCAGACCAGGGAACACGAGAGCCATGTTGCCATGCAGAATTGCCAAACCAATCTCCTTCCACTGCTGTGCCAACGAAGGGACCCTCTAGTCCACTAGGGAGGAGATTGGGAAAGTGTATCAGGCCCCACTGACACCTGACCTTTCGGGACATCCTCAGTTGGCCTTGAGATAAAGTGCAAATGTCTTAGGAGGACTGGCAGTACCCAGTGAGGCCCCACCCTTCTCACATTCGGAGCCTCCTCTCTCCACACACTCCACACGCATACCCACAGATGCCCACACACGATCACTCCAGCTGCCCAAATCATACACTGCTCCACTTCCTTAGCTATTGTGCACTCCCATTTCTCAGCTTTGACCCATGCAGTTCTTTGTCCCAGTTTCACTTCCTCCCTCCTACCGAAATTGCTTGCCTCCTGTTCACCCTTCAAGTATCAGCCTGCTGGTCCCTTCTTGCGGGAGGCATCTCTCCAGCCCCTTTGCCCCTCCAAGTTTGCCTGCCTTGCTCTCTTCCTTCTCCGCGCTTCCCCCAAATCTCACTGTAATTTCCTGATTCTTATTCCATCCTCACCATCTGGCAATTATTTGCTGCAAACGGGGGCTGCTCCTGTACTCCCTGCAGTAAGCTTTAGCCAGGCTCTAGAGGACCTGTTGAATGATGGGGTAGAATAATTCTTTAATTAAGTTAGTTGGTGGTAAAATCGAGTAAGCAAAAAGCATTCCTCTTTTATAGGTGGTAAGTTCAGCTGGGCTCAGCTCCAATAGGATCTGGGCTGGACCGCCCCTCCCTGTCTTGTGACGTAAATATTAGAGTCAAGATTTTGCTGTAAAAATGAGCAAGCGCCCCATTTACAGGATTCTGTCTGAAGAAGGCTTATTTTTATCTGGGTGTGATCCAAGTTACTGAGGGCTTTAAATAATTGGGAAAGACATTATCTTTGGAAGCTAAAATCCAACCCTTGAATACCTTGGTTCTTGCCAAATATCTCCCACAACCCACATTAAGTGGATTACTGTGTCCTTAATCACAGGCTAAATGCCTGCATCTGTGGCTGGCATCAGCTGGGTGTGAGACAGCTGCAGTCACTGTGATGCCCCCTGCTATGACAGCAGAAAGCCACTGGGTAAAGAACTCCAACCAAGGCTGAGAAGCAAGATGATGCAGGTGAAGATCTCGATGCATTTATTCATTCAGCATTACTTATGATCAATTAGGGTTAACTGCAGAGGAGAGAAATAAGACACGTTTCCTTCCCTTGAGCAGCTCCATAGGATAAAAAAAAAAAAAAAGTGCTTAGAGAACTAAAAATCTCTTGTAATTGTTTGTCTTTACAGCTCAAACTTTAACTGATACCTGGGTGTTGTGGTTTAAATGAGTCTGTCATTCAAGATATCTGAGGTGGGGCCTGAGAGTCTGCATTTCTCACAGACTCCCAGGTAAGGCTGGTGCTGATGGTCTGGGAACCACATCATCACCTCATTTGATTCTCACAAGAATGCTGGGAGTGGATAGGGATGTACTTTGTGATTCGCTCATAGATAAAAGCATTGAGCCTAGGCAAGAGTCACTATTTTCCTAATGATATCACAAGTGATAAAGTTTGGATTCCATTATTCAAACCCAGGAGGCCAAATCCTCAGCTTAATCCCCTACATTGCCCCCCCCCCCGCCCCTGCTCAGCTGCTATTCCCAGACACAGCCACTTCCGCCTCTTAACAGGGACCTGGTATTTGCTGAGTGGCTTCCCAAACCCCATGCTGGCTGCATTGACAGCCATACCCCTCTCCTCTGTGATTTGCCTCTGCTGACCATCAGCAGCTTGGTGACCCTCAGGATAATGGGCTGAAGACTACAGGGAGTAGAATAGGAATGGAGTTTGGAGAATACACGAATGTTTATCACCTCTGGGTCTCTGAACCTCATGTCTTCTTACACTGTGTCCCCACTAGTTAGTTACAAACAAGCCAATGTCCCTAGGGAATGGATGAGAGTTGTAGCTACTGCATGCAAGATACTGTGCAGGTGTCTTCCTTGTACCATGTCATTCAAGAGGTGCAGCGTGGGTTCAGCTCTTCACTCCCGTCTGCATATGTTCAACACCTGTTAAGGCCAGCTATGATCTCAGCACTAAACAGAGATAACTATAAGGCACAGTGTTTCCCTTCCAGGGATGCTTAGAAAGAATGAGTGACACGCCAGAAATCACTCTGCTAGGAAGTGCTGCGACAGGGACAGGAAACCACCATCTCCCCAACCTAAACCCATCATTTTTCCAGCCTCATCTAGCCCTTCAGACCAGCATCCCTTATCATCTGAGGGACGAGTTAATCATAACATGATCATGACTCAGCCGATCTGCAAGAGGCCCAATTAGCATATTTATCATCACTCTCTGATTCAGACAAACTCCAGTTCATGCTTTGAGGACAATGGCCTCAGATCAACTGTAGAAGTCAGACAGAAGAACTGCCTACCTTAAGCCACTCTGAGAACCTGCTTGGTGCAGGGTGAGGGCATCCCCCACCCTGGATGTCCTCACCCTGGAGAGACTGAGTCGGTTGAAGAGAAGAGTGTGATTATTGCATGCAGCCAAATGTGGAAGCAGCATAACAAGTGTTACGTCTGAGGCCAGGAATGCAGCCCTGTGAGAATGCTGCAGGGCTGGCAGGGCGTGGGTGGGAGGGGAGAGAGTCTGCCGCCATGTTCACATCACATCATGTCATTATGATGTGTGTTCCTCAGGCCTGGTACCCACCATGTGATCATCACTTTGTGCTCTCATCCCCACAATCATAAGGGAAGGGCCACTTAGGCCCTTTGTAAACAGATGACCCTGGTAAACACATTGTCCTGTAAGTCCACAGCTGGGGTAACCTCCTGGCCACACTGAACTGGACACAGAACGGAAGCATAATGGACCCCACTGACAGATGAGCAGGAGGCAACTAAAGGAAGAGAAAGAGCAGTGATCTGGGAGATGAGCAGCTTGGTCAAAGGGTGGAACAATTTGGGCAGTCTGGGGAGGTGACATTGATAAGGATAGTTGTGACTTAGAAAAGGAGCAGTAAGGGAAGGGAAGAAACCCTCACTCAGTGCCATTTACAGAGACACAAAGACTGGCGGGTGCGTGAGGTTTTATTTTGGAGACAGATGGAGGTGTTATGCAGATCTAGAGCTTTCTTCTGCATTCGTTGCGTTTGAGAAGGATTTTGGGATCTCACCTGGAGATTTAAGCTAGCCAATGGTCATATGGGTTTCACTTTTGGCAATGGAAGCATAAAGTTTAGCATCATAAGCATGTGGCATTTGAAGACATGAAACTAGAGGTGACCACCAGCACAGAAAGGGAGATGGAGAAAAAAAAGGAGATTTAGGACAAAATTGTGGGGCTCTCCAAAAGTGAAGATAGAGAAGCAGAGGAGAAAATTGTGTATGAATAACCTGTGAGATGGGAGTAAAGAGAGAATATGAGCTTTCAGCAAAGCCAAAGGCTAATAATGCAGACAGCAACATGGGGATTATGACAGAGAAACATGTTTAAGGGAAAAAAAAAATGGACAACTGTACCTAGCACTGCAGACAGTATAGGTAAAATGAGGATTGAGACTAAACACTGGATTTATATCTCTAGTCCTTAGTAGGGACTGGCACATAGTAGATGCCCAATAAATACAAGTCCAACTCATTAACTAAAGGATTAGTAATTGGAGTTGTCATGCAAATTTAAGTCTTTATGCTGGTCCTGAAATGGACTGCTCGATCAGCACAGGATTTTTATATCAGAGCTGTTTAGTAATGGGGCATCTTTCAAGTAGCTTCAGGAGGAACCACAGACCATCTGCCTAGGATCCTGCCTAGGAATTCCTGCTTATGTGGGGTTTAAGCCAGGCAGTCGCTGAGGCTGACTCTGGGTAGGGTTTCTGTCTCCCCACAACCTGAACCTGGTCAAAGTACAGAAAGAAACGCCAACTTAGTCTAGGGTTAACACATCTGAAGCAAATCTTTTTCTGAAACTTCCTCCTCTGCTTTCTTCTCCCTCTTATCTTTTATTGGCTTCCCGAAATGCCTTATCTGCAAAGCCATGATTCTGTTCTAAATCTCTGTCTATGAACACAATTACCATTTCTGCTTCTTCCACAAGGTAAAAATGAATCACAAGATGCAAGACATTAACTTTTCCACCCAGCCATAGGCAGACTGTCTTCATCTCTAAATGATGCACTCCCCCACATCAAATAAAAGCAGACGGTTTTATTCTTCGGTCTAAAGTACTTAGCATGACGGAGAGACATCTGCTGCAGACAAATCTTGGGTCTTTGGAGCCTTAATACTTTGAAATTTATTCCTCTTCACCACCTGGAGGCTCATGAGTCCGTTTGTGGACTTCTCCCCCTCATTCTGCCTTGCAAGCTAATGAGCACTCGCTTCCCAGACGTGCAAGTGTTAGCTATTCTAGTAAGACCCACATCCACACCGCGATGGAAAGAGTCGAGAATGAACCATCGCAAGCCTCCAGATACCTTCCAGCTCCTCTCACTTTCATTCGTTCCTTGAACAATCATGCACTGTGTGCCAGATTCTGTACTGTTTCCTAGAATTGAATATAGAGGCACAGCAAGAAACGAGATTTGGTCTTCTTTAAAAAAAAAAAAAAAAAACCTGTGTCATGAATGGGCTTCAGAAGCTCCAGGTATCCCTCTGAAATAATAGGCAAAAAAGTTTGTGTGTCTGTGTGTCTGTGTACCTGTGCCCAGAGAGAGGTTTATAATTTTCATCAGATTCTGAATCCAAAAGGGTAAGTATCCATCAAAATCTAAAGTCAGCTTTGACACATCTTTTTCCATTATCCCTGGCTACATACAAACAAATAGCCAAGGATTTCTGGGTCTTCCCCCTACCCCCCAAATTGCTTTAGGTAAATCCTTCTCTCCACCCCCATACCTTAGTCCTGGGTCCTCTTCTCATTAGTTAACTGAAAATAGCTTCCCATCTCCCACACTATCTTCGTCCTCCTCCAGCCCATTCTCCACCAGGCAGCCAGCACAGACTTTCAGATTTCAAACCCAATCATTATGACACTCTGCTTAAAACCTTTTAATGTCTTCCCACTGCTGTGAGCATAAATGACAACCCATAAACGATCCCACGAGCATTTGCAGTCGCAACAACACATTACCCTCTACTGTGCTGTTTGCTTCGAAGCTCTTGCCCCGTCCAAATTCTCTCCATCTCCAGATTCTTCGTTTGCTCTGCTGCCACTGGGCTTGTGCAAGCGCTGCCACTCTCTCCTGAAGGGGCTCATCCAGCTGTCTCGAAGTGATCATTTCAACTAACTTCTTCCCCTAACCATACCGACTGGATCAAATGGCCCATTTGTGAAACCTCCCAGTTCCGTGAAGTTCTTCATACTCTACCCAGGTTAGAACCATGCAGGCTTGTCTGACCCATTGATTAACATTCATCATTTATCCTTCGGCAAACCCAGTTATTCACCATTGTATCTGCAGGGCTTAGTGGAATACTGGGCACATGGACAGCCAGGCTTAATTAATACTCAGCAAATCAATTTAAAAATAGGAATGACCAAGTGGGTGAATAAATAAGACATGTAGTACATGCTCTAATAAAGAAAAGCATCCATGCTGCAAGGGCACAGGGGAGCCGGTGTCTCCTCAGGAGATCACATGGCAAAGTATGCGTCCCAGGCATGTTTGTGTCTAGCCCGGAGCTTGTGAGGTGGTGGGTGTAAGCAAGGTGCATGGACAGAAGGAATGAAGTAGCAACTAACTATCCGACAGAGTGAGGGGCTCTTCAAGAGGCCTTGGCATTTGGCATCAGTCACAAAGAAGAACTGAAAGTATTCAGATCAAATGCAGAGAGAGGCAGGCCAAGGTCATTCAAACAGAAGAAAAGGCAAATGCCCCCCATCCCCCATGAAGCCACAGAAACAGAGGGAAGGTCCATAGGGAGAAAGGAGGTGGAGTGAAGTAGACAGGGAACTGCGCTTCCTGGGTGCTGGTCTTGATTTAGCATCTGAGCAGCCATCTTAAATGTTAACCGCCATCTTCTGAGATAAGTTTCTGCTTTCCTGTACTTCCTCTTACCTGAACTCCCTCGCCCCCATTAGGGACCTACCCCATGGTACCATAACCCTAAGCCAATCCCAGAAGGACAGACAGACCCCTTTGCTCTGGAAAGCCCCATGGTGCCATGGACCTGAGCCAACCCCATGCTATTCCCCACCCCAGCTCTGATGCAAGCACACCAAGCCTATCCCTTAGCACCACAGCTACAATTCCAAACCCCTACCCTACAAAAGTTGAACCTCCTCTCGCCTCTCTATAGAGAGATGGCCTTTGTTTGTCAGTTTTGACAATTTAAGTTTCATGTGGATCTCTGCCAGGTCTCTGTCCTTCATTTCTCGCTCTCCTGTCTCTTGTTTTCTCACTTTCCTTTCACTCCTGGGAGGGAGCGACATGCTTCTCCAGCCTCTGAGAGCACTGAGACAAGCACCTCCAGCTGCAGACTCCTCAGGAGGGACAGTTGCCGAGTGCCACCTCCATCAGGGTCACCTTGTTTCAAGGACAAACCATTCCCCATGACTGGCTGAGAGGAGGGAATGAAGGCCCAGCCTTTTGGGTGGACAACTTCAGCAGCATTTTGTTCCAGGGTTCCCGGTGGGTTTGGCAGAAGCCACCATTGATCCTGCCTCACTGAAGTTTGCTCCTTCCATCCTCCCCTCAGGAGTCGATCTCACTGAATGCTGAGCTCTGTATTGCTTCTTCTTAGGGAGCCACAGTGCCAGCCTGGGTCAGGCTACAGGATAGGTTTATGCAGAGGAACCAACTAGAAAGACAGTTGAAGTGAAATGGTAAATGCCTTCCATTGTTCTCTCAAGAGATGTGGACCTGCCCTCCAAGCAAAGAGAAACGTGCGGAGTATCCAGTTCAGAGTCCTGTGTTGGGAAGACCTCTCTGGCTGCTGGGTGGGGACTACTTTAGAAGGAGGTGGAGAGGTACTCTATAGGGCTCTTGGATTAGTCCAGGAAGGAAACCTAAATTCCAAGTTGGAGATGTGAAGGGTCATAGACAGAAGGGATGGCATTAAGCATTGAGCAATTCAGAAGGAAAAATCAGTAACTCTCTCATGACATACTGACCGAAGGGGCAGAGTAAGGGATGAGTGGACCATGACAAGAGAGCTGGTTAGTTCCCAGAACCGGGGGAGCAATGCTACCTTGGGTTAGAATCCGGAAGAGCACAGTCTTCCTCCAAGGCTTTTTCTAGCACTGCCAGGTGGTGGAGAATTCGAATGGTAGCTGGAATCTTCCTGCAGCATTCAAATAGATAGTAAACCATCAAAGTCTTATGCAAAAAAGTGGTCATCAAAATTTTGGTTTGTTCATTAGTTAAGATCTAAAGGCTTTCTGCCTGATATCATCAATCATCAAGCTTGTCAAAGAACATTCATGGGTCAAAAAGATAAGCCTTCAAAGAAGATAAGGAACAAAGGTATGAATCTACAAGAAAGGGGGCCAACTTGATGCAGAGTGAAGAGAACTTGATAGGAATATCATTCATTGGACAGATATTTATTGAGCCCCCTGTCTAGGTACCAACCATTAGGCTGGGGCTGGGAACACAATGGCAAATAAAACCCTGCTGATTCCACGCCAGGAAACAAGCATATGTCTGGGGAAATTTACCATAAATAAGTTATGTGTTGGTGACCACCATCCCCCACCTCTGCACGTCAGCTTAGTTCAAGTGTCTTCCTATTACGCATTTGCCACTACATGCTACTTTTGAGCTAGGATTACCTTTCAGGCTTTTCTCATTCATCATGACATAATAGAAAAAGTAGACAACTATACCAATCCTGATCTGACCCCTTACTAAGCAGGCGACCTTGAGGAAATTATACATCCATCCAATGGGGACAATTATACCAGTCTCCCAGAGTGCACTAAGACACTGTTTACATGAGCTTGTCCACCACAGTGACATAAAAGCCTTTATTTTATGCGACTTCAGCTATAGAAAGTGGGGATAAGGAGGAGGAGAGAAATAATTTAAAGATATGACCAGAGATTACTACATAATTTGTGGAGCCTGGAGAATAAAATGATATTGAGAGGCCCCTTGTTCAAAAATTAGTAAGAATTTCTAGATTGCAATGACAGTGTGCTAAGGCCAATGCAGGGTCCCTGTAGGTGTGGGGCCTTTTGTAACTGCACAGGTTACACATCCATGAAGATGGCCTGGGGCATGACTTCCCTGTGTCCACTTCTCAGAGCATCTTGACTCCCATGTGAGCGTGTTCCACAATGAATATGACTCTAGTGTAAAAATGCAGGTTTTGCTTACATGGGTATTGTGTCATGGTCACTAACCTGAGCAGTCTTCTTTGTGTGTGTGTGTATGTGTGTGTGTGTGTGTGTGTGTGTTTGTACAGAAAACCATACATGCTGTTCCTTGATTTGAGGTCTCTCAAGGATGGATTTTTACACTACTTTCTCTTTACATGATGGCTTCCCTCACCCTGCAGGAGATGTAAATAACACATAGGTATCATTTTTCCTGGGCCTTTGAGGATTGGGATGCAGGTTTCACATCTAGAACTCCACCAACCCACACAGCAATGCTGCAAGGTAACTATTACCATCTTCATTTTACTTAGAGAAGGGAAGGGATTTGCTCCAGCTACCCAGCAAGTAGTGACAGGTCTGAGTCCAAACTTGGGTCTTTGGACCCAAGGTCCATACTCACTCAATGATGTCTCAATAAATGTTTGCTTCTTCCAATTTTCTCCTGCAAGTCTTTCCCCAACCCTTTGAAATGAAGAATTGCTTGGTGAACAGAAAAACCTGCTTTTCTGCATCCTGGTAGCAGAGAGTGTTCCCCAATTCTGTTTGGGCACGTAAGGCCGGAGGCAGAGCAACAGGAGAGCCTAAGAGTCAGGTCTGTGCTTCCAGGGCTCTGGTTGTCTCATGGAGATGGCTTGGGACTGACATCACTCGTCTCCAGTGACCCCAGTGTGAGCCCATGTGGAGAGAATGCTGTAAGGGAGAGAAGTAAAGGTCACTTCAGAGTGAATGATAGGTATAATTAATGTTACTGACAATGAAAAACTCAGTTGTTGAGAGACAAATGAGTCAGAAGTGAGCTTGAAACTACATGCTGTTGTGCTGCTCACATACTTTGGAAAAAGAAAAGTAACTTCCTGATCAATGCATACAAAATGCTGAGTTGAAAACACCATATAAAATATAGGAAAAAAGCAGCTTGTGTGCTCAATTTCGAACACTTGCAAACACCCCCTCCACACACACACATACACACACATTCTTAGGCCTGACTCTAGGCTCATCATTCCCCTTTAGGGGTTTTTCTTGTCTTTTCTTTGCAAATATCCAAATCCTACTCCATCATTCCAGAAGCAACAGTTCCAGCCAGGTGTGAGGGCTGCCCTGGTCTCTGAATAAGAAATACAGGTCATGGAAGGCCAAATTGCCAAATGGTGAGAAATTCAGTGTATTTCCTACTTTTAGTGGGGAATGTCCTCTCCCACCTCCTTGTGGCACACAGACCTTCTCCATACTGAGTTAGTCATTCCCTTCTCCAGGCATCCTCAGCACTTGGTTCATGCATCTGCTATTGGACTCGATATATTGCACTGCACACATAGCTTTCCACCAGCCCAGTAAGGTCAGAGTATATCTGACACCTCACAGAACAGATCCGTGGGAGATTCCCCCCCACTAAAACCATGAGATCCATGAAAGCATCGTTCTAATATCGCTCATCTTTGCATGTCCTTCTGTGCTTGGCATGATGTTTTGAATAAAGTATATCCTCAATAAATGCTAACTAAATATATTTGCATCCATCGTTGCTTTTAATGATCACTCATTTGTCTCATTCTGCACAGCATTTGATGCCTCTTGGAAACAGAGGTCAGTTGATCTTCAATAACACAAAGATATTACTAGACTGACTGAAGGAGGAGTGCAAAGAAAAATATGTTCTGAACTAACACAGATGCTGCTGTGCTGCATTATTTAGAATTAAAAATTGCAGAGGAGGTGTAACCGGTAGAGCATCAATGTGAAAGGACAACCCAGTGGATCTGTTTCCTGTTGACAAAGAATCATCTGGCCCACTTTGGTAAAGTAAGCCATTAGTCTCGACTCTAGGAAATTAATGTTAATAATAATAATACTGCCTTTCAGCCATTTACCATGTTCCACCCAGGAGTCTGCTGAGCCCTTTTGGATATTATCGCATTAAATCCTACCAATAGCCCAGTGAGGAAGTAGTATCATTGAATTCCCATTCTGTATCCCATTTAGAGATGAAGCCTCAGAGAGATATGAGAACTTGCCTGAGGTTGGATGTGGAAAGCAGTGACAGAGAGTGGGAGAGCAGTGTCTGGGATTGGGGTCTCTAATGACCTCATGGCTGTGCATGCTTGTGCCTGGGAATGTTCCTGTGCAAGGGTGCAGGATGCCTAGCTGCTGTGGCAATGCCCGCATGAGGAGGCTCTGCAGAAGAATCTTATCAGCTTCGACCTTGATCCCAGCAAGTTGCAGAACAAGTAAAGGGAAGGACTGGATTCAAATCCAAACATGCTCTAAGCCCATGCTCTGTAAGGTGGAATAGGGACCTCAGATGAAGCTTTTAGTTGAAGTGTAGAGAGTATCACCTATTTTACACACTCCTTTTTCCTTGTTTTGTAAATGAGTAAAAAGAGACTCAAAGAGATAAAGAAATGCGGAATCTTATGGCTGAAATGGAAATCTAGATTCATTCACCCTTACACCCAGCAGCTAAGAATAGCAGCTGTTAAAATAAAAGCATAGTATTAAGATATAGTTGTGTATCATACAATTTATCCACCTAAAGTTACAAATAAATGGTTCTTAATATATTCATGTAGTTGTATGTCCATCACTACAACCTAATTTTAGGAGGTGTTCAGTAGCAATGAAAGAAACCCCATATAAATTAGCAATGGTCCATATCCCAGCCCAACCCCAGGCCTAAGAAACTGATAATCTATGTGTATGGATTTGTCTGTGGCAAATATTTTAAAAATATATTTGAATCATACAACATGTGGTCCCCTGTATACAGCATATACTTTTGATTATCCAAAATCATCTCAACATACGGTAGGTAGCAACTTAGAAATTTCCATTAGCCCCTCAAATTTCCATTAGCCCTACCACATAACCTACTCCAAAATAAAAATAAAATCTAATTTAGAACAGAGTGTTTGATATTTATTATGGGATAAATTGTGTCCCCTCCACACACACCTAAAATTCATGTGCTGAAATTCTAAACACTAATATCTCAAAACCGAAGCACCTTTGGTGACATGAAGTAGTCAAGGTACACTGATGTCATTCAGAGAGAGCTCTAACCTAGCAGAACTGGCTTCATTCTTTGACTTTGGACTTCTATCCTCCAGAACTGTGTGGCAATAAATCCCTATTCATTAGACCATTTACTTTATGGGACTTTATGACAGCGACAAGTACAATATTTAAACATGGCTTCTACACACACTGCTCATCATCTTTCTGACTAGTACATTGCCACACTTCTGCACCTCCTTGGCTGAAAATCAACATTTTTTTAAAAAAATCAAATCCTTGAGAGTTGTACCAATTCTTGCCTTTTTCCAGAATTTCAACAACGGTGCAAGCCAGAATTCTAGAAAACATCTCTGACTCTTTTCTTCATGCCCATTTTCCTCCCAAGACACACACATAGAGACTTACACATATGCCCTTGCACATACACATTCACACATGCTCTCTCTCTCTCGCTTTCTCTCTCTCACACACACACACACTCATGAACTCTCAAATAGTGCTAATACTGTTTAAAATATTCCAGAACATTAAAACTTAAACCTACAAATTCCTTCATGAAGTCATCAAAATATTATCAGAACCTGAAAAAACAGAAAAAGAAAATCATAAAATCTTGATAAAGAATATACAAACCTTAATTAAGATATTGGACGGTATAATCCATGGCTATTTAAAAGAATAATATATCCAGATCCAGAGCAAATTAGCTCAAGAATACAAGTCTGCTTCCTATTATTGTACAGGCCCAGAGTGTTATCATTTGAGAACATCAGAGAAGGCAGCGTGACTTGCCTGTTAGAACACTGCACGGCACATTAACCCACAACTAATCTACTCTTGATATTTCTAAGTATTTTTTTCATGGCTTTTCAGGAATCTTTACATATCCTTTGGCTCTGGCCACCATGTCACCCCACCTTGCTTTTAAATACACTAATGGTTTGGCCGAATCTTAATCTATTCAAATGTCTGTCTACACAGAGCCTCTTGCCAATATATGTGCAGGAAATTAAGAAATGCTCACTGCAAACATCTAATGGAAGTGACCAGTTCTGTAATAGTAAAAAATAACCTTTCCCACATAAGAATTTGAGTTTTAAAGCCAAAAATCCATATCCTAGGAAAAAATTCTTGGAGAGATTAAAATTCAACCCAACTCAAAATGCTGCTATGATTCTCCATTTCTGTGCAACAAAACACCTTCAAAATAATGAGAATAATAACTATCTATTACTGTCTCTCGTCATCCTGTGGGTTGACCAGGCTCAGCTGGTGGATTCTCCTGCAGTGTCTCATGGTTGCACCTGGTTGGCAGTGGGGCTCTTCAGGCCTGCGGGTCCAGCATGGCTCCCCTGCAGGGCTGGCAACTTCTGCAAGCTGTCCGGTGAGACCTCAGCAGGGGTCAGGACCACAGGACCCATGTCAACTGAGGTAATTGATATTATCAGAGAGGTAAGCCCAGAGACTTTAACAGGCACAGCAACCAATGGCTGGCTGAGGTGGCACCACCATTACCTCCACCACACCCTCTGCCATAAAGGAATCCCTTTAAACTCCGGCAAGGACCCTATGACATTTGGAAGTCTGGTTCTTGGTCCTTTGTGGAGACCTCTGGATCAACCTTCTGACATCCTCAGAGACTTCTCTATCTAGCATGAGCCCAAGAGACAAGATTGGGCTCCCAGCTGAACAAAGTTAGCAATTTTTAAACCTCTTTCATAAAATGAAGACAGATTTGTATGTGTGTGTGTGTGTGCATGTGTGTGTGCACACACATGCATGTGTGTCCAAGGAACATGGTATGTTTCCATGGATATCAAGACTCCTTGCCCAGAATAAAGAACAGAAGACACAATAAAGCTATTTTCCTGTTGCTGTGCTCAGCCTGTGAATACTGGGTTTTCTGGGTTATAGGTGGCCCCTCATGTATTCAGTCCATTCCTTCATTCACAGCCCACAGACACATGGAGGCTCTCATCCTTGGGGCCTCCCTGGTGAGCCTTCCCTCCCAGACTTCCATGGAGGCCTCTCCCTCCTTGATGCCCCACTATGTCTACACCTCTGCCAAAGTTCTTACAGCAACATGAGTTGTGTCAAGGGACCCAGGCTTGGTGTGTTCTTGTCCCCTCTGTTCCATGTGCTCCTTGGAAGCAGGATTGACCCCTGTTCAAGTTTTTCTTCACTTGGACCCATTCTGCAGCACCCGTGGGTAATTTTCTGTTGCCAGGTAGTTGTCTGTTGTATTGAATGTGCTCTAACCCCCTTATTTCATAGTTCAAGTGATCCAGGCGAGTCTGTGACTCGGCCTAGTATCACACAGCCAAACCAGAGCTAGAATCTCTGTTCCTTGTTCCCCAACAAATGCCTGTGTCTCCACCAGTCAGTGCTATGGCATGCTAGGACTTGTGGGGCAAGTAGACAGCAAGACCTGAGAAACCAGGTACACTCGTCTGCCCATGGGTTTCAGACAGGTTCTCCAAGGACCCTTCTCTATAACTGCATTTTAACCAGAAGCCCCACCCAGTGGTGTGGCCCTGTGGGTGTGACCCATATAGGAGAGGTGGTTTATGACTAGAAAGAACAAGGGTACCACACAACCTAGAGATGGCAGAGCACGGAAGTACTGAGCTCTGAGCTAAGCAGGCCTGGGTTGAAATTCTATTCTACTTATAAGCTGCTTGATCTCGTGGAAATCACTTCTCTTTTCTGAGCCTCTGTTTTCTCATCTGTTGAAAGAGAGTTTTAACATGGACTTGAAAGTTGGGAAACAGGTTACCAGTGAGGGAGACAGTTATGTATTATTAATTATTTTTGACATTGACACGGTGGCTTGACTGCCCACAAATTTAGATTCACTGTCACACCAATCACCTACCATGATTGTACCTCCTATCCTCCATCACTATGATGAGACTCTGGGGTCTCAAATCCATGACTTTTTGAAGGAAGGCCCTTTCCTGAAGTTCTTATGGAACCAGCTTCAGGAGGCTGTAAGTGTCTATGGTGGGAACTGCTCCACTATGTGAATTCCTAACTACATGGGGCTCCCATTACTCTCTCTTCCTATTCCCTCAATTCCCTCTCCACTACAGGTCTCAAAGGAGACACTACATCAAGAGATAGTATATTTATAGGAAACAAATTTTTAGTTGCATAGGTGCCCAGAGAAGGGCACCGTTGTTAGGATTTAGAAGTGCTAAATATTTCTGAAAGAGATGATACTTGGTCTGCACTTAAAGAAAGAGCACCATTAGAATCTAGGGGCTCATTAATGCACATGTGGTAGTGCTAGCTGACATAAATGGAACCACAGTTGAGATACTGAAGAAAGTCAGCATGGTGAGGTATGAAGGGTGGGCGCAACGACAGATGAATTCTTATAAATTGCCATGATGGCCTCAGTTCTCCCTTGACCCCATACTGATTCTCTTCGCCATGCAAGTTTGTAGTGCCCTCTCACTCTGAGCCAGCCTGGGCATGCTTGCTTGGTGATGACAGAGGCACAGGAAAGCAAAGCCCAGAGTTCAAGGCTATTTCAACACACCACTTGTGTCAGATCTGCTTTCACCCACTGGCCAAACAAATCCCATGGTTAAGTCCCTAAAATTGCCCCAGAGACCCAGCAGACTTGTGTGCAATGGCCCAGAGAGGAAGGAGATCAAAGCCAGGGAAACCTCTGTACCTTGATACCCCTGCCCTCCTGCCCAGCCATTTTCTACCTCTCTGCACAATAGACACTGAGGAACGGGTATGGGGGAGGCCACGCATGACCAAGTTGGGGTGCCAGTTCTTTCCTGTCGTTCATTGTTATTTAAAGAGGCCAAGGCTTCCTATTTGTCCTTCTCTATTTTTCCTTGGAGGCTGGGAAGGAATGCAAACCCTTGTTCTGAATTCATCCATTTTTGTTCAGAGCTGAGTGAATATAAGACAGTGAGGACTTCCAGTTCCCCATGACCTGTCAACAAATTCAAAGCTAGCCTGACAACCTGAGCACTTTCTAACCCCTAAGTAGCACTGAACAGTTCCAAGACATGGTGAAGTAGTCAATAGGCATGGAGTAGAAGATCCAGTTCCAGGTACTGAATCTGACTGTTACCACTAGACGACATTGGAAGCATCCTTTCTCTCCAGGAGTGCTGATATTCTTCTCTGGCAAATGACTGTGAGAACATCAGCTTCCTTGGCTATCGGGGTGAAAGGAAGGTACAAATAGAAAGCTGCAGTATCACCTGAAGAGAAACGCCACTAAAATTATCATCCAAACCAGGGCCTTTGAAGAACCCATGGCTCTCACTACCAGACCTACAACAGTACAGAATCTAATAGGATTTTCTCCCCTCTAAAGTCAGTTCAGCAAATATTCTTTTGCAAAAGTAAATTTAACTCACAGTTTTCCTTCAGCAAATTGTAAGCCTTAAAACTGGAAGTACCATCATTGAGTAGAAGGTTTTTAGGTGAAATCCACATGGGCTTTGGTGGAAGTCAAATGTCAGAGATAATGAGGCTCCAGATAAAGGTACCCACTTTTCAGGAAGGCCACTGTGAGCCATGGAGGATACGCAAGTTAGCAAGTTATGAACCAAATAGCATATTAATCATCTCAGGAGGAAAGAAAAAGGTGTCTCTGTGATATGCACACAGAGAACCATGCCTGGTTACTCAGGAAGCCTGGGAACAGTTTCTTTGACTGCTCCAGGCTGTCAAGATACAGATCTCTCTCTCAAGGAACAGTGTCGAAAGGAAGGGAGCTTTCACTAAAACCAAAAACAGCCGAGATTTCCCATGTGAAAATTTGTCAGTTACTAACAAAGGTTGGCACCACTGCAGAAACCAAGATTTCTGCCTTCTTCTATCACAAAATTATACTCAGCAGCGATTCAGACCTGTCCCTCCACAGGGGGCCTGGAGCTTGTGTGGACTAACAGTGGAGACACCCTCTGCTCTCCATAAGAGTGTTCTACTGCTTTGGGGAAAGGAGGCTCCTTCTCATCCAGGTTCTGAAGGCCTCTTGTTAGAAGCAGTTCCCTTTTCTCAAGCAGCCTCCCCCTTAACTGCCCCTGAGATCCTTGCCATCAAAAAAGGAGTGTCCTGTCCTGAACAATCAGTTTTTCTAAAGACATTTGATTTAAAACTCAATTATAACTATGACCCTAGTAATTTTCACCATGCAGCTTTTGATTACAGTCAGCTTTTCCAGAAAGGAAAAGAAGTGACATCCTTCTTGGGGACATGTGGGAGACTTGAGAGGGTCCTTTGATGAGGAACCTTGCCCTTTGACCTAAATCTGCCTGAAATTCTTTCAAAGAATCTGAACTTTTTGAATTCTTGTGAGAACACTACAAAAGAATGTCCTTGGAAGAAGATTTTCCTGGGGTGGTGTTAAGGCATCTAACCAGAGAGCATCTAACCAACCATTCCACTTTGCAGATGAGAAGACAGAGGCCCAGAGAGGGGAAGGAATTTGTCTATGATCTTACAGCTAGTTAGAAGCAGAGTAAACACAAGACCAGGTCCTTACCACCAAACTTTCCACTGGTCCATACACAACTCCTCAGTTCCTTAGTAACATCTTAGCAAGTATGATTGGATCTCATAGGCCCATTTCTCCACCTTGAGCCTGGAGGGAAAGGAGCAAGAATCATCCTCTCAGTATAGACCAAGAGACACAGTCATGAAACAAAGACAAATGTGATCCAACGGAATGTGTGCCTCCATAGAGGCTTGCCCAAGACTCCAGGGAAGAATGGAAAAGAGGAAACTCCCTCTGAGGATAGGACACCGAAAAAGCTCTCCAATAAAACAATTGCTGACTCAAAATATGATTGGGATGTGGCAAGAAAACAAAGGAATATGTGAAACACTCAGGGAGCCCAGTGGAGGTTCTTGATGCAATCTGTATTTGGGGTAAAATTGGGAGTTCATAACCAACTTGAATCTATTGTATGAAATATGATATGTCAATAGCTTTATAATGTTTTGAACAACCAATAAAAAAAATAAATTAAAAAAAATAGATTTAAAAAAAAAAAGAATGGTGAAGGGTGCTGGAAAATACTGCAGAATCAGATCCTGATGACTCAGAGTCCAAGATCAAAGCATAAACAACACTTGCTTCTTCTGAGGACTGTGAAGAAACATCTTTGGTGTGCCTCTCTCCCAGCGTCTGGTGGCATTACCCCAATATCTGCATTCATCCTCTTATGCATTCTCCTAGAGTTCAAGTCTGCATCCAGATTTCCTTACTGTCTAGGCACACCAGCCACACTAGGTTAGTGCCCTCCTGATGATGCCCTCCACACTAGGTTAGTTCCTTTCCCTCCTTATTCTAATTTAATTATCTCTCTGAAGACTCCATCTCCAAATTAGGCACATCCTGACATACTAAAGGGTTCATACCCCAACATATATTCTTGGAGGAACACAATTGAACCCATAACAGAAGTCTCTGAACTGTTACAGGCAGGAGAGGGAACCTGTTATATGCATATAAGATTGCCATCTTAGATACAATAAGGGAGATGGATTGAAGGGGACAGTGTCTGGTGGAGGGACACAAGATGTAATGTCCATTTTATTATACTAAATGGGCAAGGAGCTAAGTTCTCTGCAACAGTAGTAAAACATAGAGGAAGGTAGCAAGCCAAGGGGTAGTAATGCACAATTTGGGGACCAATTTAATGCTGGAGAGAAACAGAATGGAAGATCCGAAAGGGCTCACAAGTTTTAGTTTGATGTGTAGACAGGACGGTGACACCATCTACTGAAAAGAGAAACACAGGGAAAGAGCAGATTCTAGTCTCAGGCTCCTTGAGTTTAAATTGTCTACCCAAATCCGAATGGAAATAGTATGCAGTAGAGAGTCAAGAACAGAATAGGGTTCTCTTGCCACAACTATTTCAGAGGACCTAAGTGGTGGCAGTCAACTGGGAGATTGTGATGCAAATGTGAATTCTGCAGAGATTCCTGGCTGCATAACCCTTCAGTGTACACACACACATATACACACACAAACACACAGGTTTAGGTGCTCAGAGTAGCCTCTGCAGTTGAGCCATCCAGCAACCCCAACTTGTAGTCCTGCACTGGCCAAAGATGTAGACTTGGACTGTGGGCTTTATATATACTTCTGGCTGCTGCTATACCTGTTACCACATTAGCATCTCTTTCTGCTCATTTTACCTACATTATGTACATTTATGTATATCTTATGCTCCTGTTGCACTTGGTCATGGAATAATTCACTTAAAATACTTATTGAGCTTTTGTTAGGTGTCACATCCTGTGCTGGTCTTCAGAGGTTACTTAAGAAACAACCACTTTTAAGTTGAGAAGTCATACAAGTGCCCTCTGAGGAGGTGACATTTTAACAGAGACCTTAATGATGATAAGGAGCCATTCCTTCAAAATGCCCAGAAGGGAAGGAGCACTGGGTATTGTTAAGTGTGGTAAGGCTATGTCAGGAATTATCCATGTATCTATTTTTATCATTATCATTATTTCTATTATTATCTATCACTGACTTTCTAAGCATCAAAAATTATGCACAGTAGATCACCTTGATTCACAAAGAAGACACACCCAAGATCCCTAATGATGTCCAAAACCATGGACAGCATTAAATGCTTTATATATTGTTTGTTTGTTTTAACTATAATAAATAACAAGTTTAAGGCCATTCTATGAATCCTGGCTGTAACTTTTACAACAACAAAACTGGATTGAATTTATTTTTTTTCCTTCACAATTTCATGGATATAGGATTCATTCTTGCCATATCTGGTAGCAACCTCAGCATATGATATTTTATTCCTTATTAAGTTTGTAAGCTTCATCTTTTTACTTAAAGGAAGTACCTTATGACTTCTGTTTGACATGTTCAAATTCCCAGCATCACTGACCTTGTGCTTGGGGAACATCATTAAGTGAAATAATGGTTTTTGAATACAAACACTGTGATACTGCGACATTCAATCTGATATCAAGATGGCTGCCAAGTGACTAACAGTGGGTTGCATATACAGCATGGATACACTGGACAAAGGGATGACATCTTGGGCAGGATGAAGTGCATAAAATTTAATCATGCAACTCAGAACAATATGCAACTTAAAACATTAATTATTTATATCTGGTATTTTCCATTTGATATTATAAGACAACAGTTGACCACAGGCAACTGAAACCATGGAAATCAAAACGTGGTATGGGGAGATCGGTATATTTTCCAAGTTACTCATCCAAAGAAGCATTCTCTCTTCAAACATTGATTTATTTAAAAAAAAAACACTTGAATAAAGCTCTTCTCTGTAATCACTCAAAATAACTTTAATACTACTCTACCCCTCCTATACCATGTACACAGTTGTCTCAATACTTGGTCCTAAATTCTATATTTTGTCCCCTGACTTAGACTTTCTGATTTAGAAGTCAGTTAGGCTCTCTCCTTTGGTCTTTGCCAAACTCAGTTTTTCAATTTTATGTCTGTTCTTCCATCCTGCATTCTGCCCCCTTCCCAACCCCTCTCAGTACCCCTATGTGTCCCTACCTTGGCAAGACCTGTCTTCTACTTCAGTCAGTGAAAAAAGAGGGAAATTTGAGCAATCAGCTGGCAGCAAAGTAATTTTTTTGCTTATGTGTACTGATGATCACACAATCAAAATCTACTGTATCTTTGAAAAAAGGTCAGCCTCCAGTAATTCCCTGAAAACATAATTGGGACTCCATGGGGCAGGGGTGGGGGAGGAAGGACCTTGTGTCTTTCATTTCTCCCTTTGCAACTGGCTATTGTAGATGTAAAATTTGGATGAAATGATCATAGCGGCACGATGCTGGCCCACTTAAAATCTCTATTATGAAACCCAGTTGCATAAGCAATAAGAGCAAATAAGTTATATTCTCAGGAACAAATTCTAGTGAATCAGCTCATTTTATCCTCACATTTTCATCTTTCTCTGAAGTGGCTTATTTAAATTTTAATAGAAAATGTTCAATGTGGGGCTCGAATGGAGGGAATGAAAATAACATTGTTTATCCCCAAGATAAAATTGTGACGGGTGCAAAAAAGAGAAAAATACGATGCTAATTTCTTGAAAACAAACCTCCTATGTCCCACTTCATAGAAACTGGACAAAGCAATATAAAGTCTATTGTGCTGAACAAAAGCCACAATGGTACACTTAGAGACTCACTGTCCCTTTTTTTTTTTTTTCTGGCTCCTTAAAAATATCATTCAAAATGGAAAAGTACCCCTCAGGAAAAGTGAGAAAACTTTGCAAAACAAAGTTTTGCCACCACTGGGGTTAGTCACAGGGGAAAAGGAATAGGAAATGACATGGGGTAGTGAGAAGATCTTTCATGGACTTGGAAATTTTAAAAAACACCCTGGGGTCAAGTGCTGGCTTTTCCACCTACTAGCTATGTGATATTGGCTGTCAATTCATAGTGCTGAGATATGATTATTGTCTCTAACAAAGAATAATATCAACTCCTGTGTGGTGTCACCACGAGGAGGAAGTGGAATAATGTGACCAATCACTTGCATGGCCCATTCTCCTCCACGGTGCCAAATCTTAGTGACCTTTATACTCTCCAAACCAGCAGTTGGCCCACGAGGGCCCAAAGGCCAAGTCTGGCCAGCTTCCTGAGTTTAAAGGTGATTTCAAGGGAACACAGCCATGCCCATTGCTGTACTAATGTCAATGTCTGCTTTCCCTTTCTCACTGAGCAGAGCTGAGCAGTTGCAAGAGACCATATTGTCTACAAAGCCTAGAATATTTACTCTAAGTTTATTCAGAACTTTTGCTGAAAACGTTTATTGCGCTTGCTGCAGAGTTGTGAAATTTGGGAGTCTCTCACAAACTCAGCTCCTCACTCCTCATGTGGATTCTGCCTCCAAAACACCTCTTGAATTATTTTGCCTCTCTCCATCTCCTCAGCCACCCCCTGTCCCAGCACCATTGTTAGAACATTAGCCTCCCAAGAGGGAGTGAGTTTTCTTAAACACAAGCCATACCGAGTCAGTGCTTAGGATCACCCATTGCTCTTAGGATAAATGTGAAACCCTGGCAGAAACCCTGCAGAATTGGGTTCTTATGTCCTTGATGCCTTTGGCATCTTTAAGTGGCACCAGTCTTCTTTCTGCTTGTCCATTGAAGGAGGCCGGGTCCCTCTTGCCTCAGGACTACACATTGGATGATTCCTAGGCTGGAAATGGGATTCTCCTTAGGGCCTCCATCTTCTTCTCCTGGATAACTTCTACTCATTCCATAGCCTATAGAATAAGTGTCACCCGCTCAGGTACAACTGTCCTGATCCTTCATTTCTCTCCCAATTCCAGGTCATGTGAGACTGCCCTGACTTATACTCCTAGTTACCCCTTATAATTGGAAATGATGCTAATTTCATGGTTATTTTTGTTTAATATTGACCCCAAGGATGTAAGCTCTTGAGGACAGAGACTGTGCTCATGGCCACCTTATCTCTAGCATGTGGCATATTCCTTTGCATAGCAGTATAGCACAGTGTGAGGGGGACATCACATCTGGGCTGCTTTAAATTGAAATCTCTATTTACCAGTTTTAGGACTAAAGCACTTTACGTGTTTGTGCCTCAGTCTATGCATATTTAGTAAAATGGGAATAATCGGGTGTATCATGATATTACATCATAGGATATTGTGAGGATGAGCTTATTTAATCCATGGGAAGCACTTAGGACAGTGTAGGCACAAGTTGAACACTATGCAAGCATTTCCTATTTGATTAGGAAACATCAACAGAAAAGGAATGAGAGGAGAAAGGAGTGTAGCTCCATGGTAGAGTATTTGCCTAGCATGCATTAGGCTCTGTCTTTGATCCCCAGCACCACAACCAAAAGGAAAAGGGTAGAATGGAAGTATGATTAACTTTCCTCCATTCTTCTACAAGGGAGAATTGTTTCAGTGCTCATACCCGTGCTCTAATAGTATCAGGCCTCTTGACTTCCCCCGGAGCCACCGGCATGGCACCCCTGCTTTCCCACATTCTGTTCTCCCATCATCCTGAGAATCTCTAGTGAATTTTGGTAATCAATCACAGCTCTTTGCAAATACCAGCTTCACCCTAAGTCACTCACTTCTCTTACTGACTTCTAGTTTCCAGAACAACCAAAAGAAATTAAACTCTTATAATGGCATACATAGATAGAGAGATGAATGGACTGAACATAAGTAGATACATAGATTCACAGACAAATCTGTGAGTAAGCTGAGAGGCAGATAAATGGATGACATGTGAAGATGAATAGATGAAAGCAAGGAAAGAAGGATAAATTGATTGATTGATTGATAGATATATAGCTCTTCTTAGCATATATATATATATATATATATATATATATATATATATATATATATATATATATATATATATATATATATATATATATAAATTATTCCAAAATGCTTTGAGTTAGTTGTGTGTGCATAATCTGATAAAAAAAAAAATGTTACTGCTTCAAGATTTCCTAACATGGTGTTTACACTTTAGCATAATAAAAAAAAATTTTTTAAATTACTTTGATGTTTCCAGTAATCTATTCATATTATCTCTAGAAAAATTTAATTTATGAGAGGGCAAGCACCATATCGTACTTGCTTTGGAATGGCCTGAATGTTTTGTCTTTTTTTATTGCATGCTGTAGATTCTCAGAAAAGGCTTACTAATTTGCTACCAGGGGCTGAATCACTTCTGCGTCATCAGAGCCTACTGCAACTCAGTAAAAGGTTTTAGCAAATGTGTGCAGAATTGTATCAAAATAAAATACACCTTTGGTGTTGGGCTCTTGCTTTCTGAAATTAAATTTTAAGGGCCAGCAGCAATGCAACTCAACACAAGAAGGATGAACCTGTGCCATTTACTGAGCCAGAGGGAAGGGAAGGAGTCTGCTCCTGAAGACCAGTGCAGGAATGAGTCAGGCAGACCTGCTGAGAACTGGGCAGATGGCAGCAGTAGAGAGGGCAGTGAGATTGCCAGTACCTTGTCCCCAAGGCCAAGTTGAAAAACTCTGGTTCACAGGCATCTAGATCTTGTCCTCAGCAAGGTATTATTATTCATCAAAACATAATCCATTGAACTATTATTTCCTCTGCAGACAATATGGGCCTCCTGACGTCCTACACACAGTTTTGGGACCTACCATGTATGAAGCCATAGCTAAGTGCTGGATCGGCCTGTTGTCAAGGAGCTCACAGCCTGAAGGGGGAGAAAGAGGTCTGGGAAGGTCAAGAAGCCACAGACACACAGAAGAATGAAGTCTCTGTGCTAGGAAAGCAATTTGTATATCTATCCTATTAGGTGAAAAGAGTGTGTTGTAAAAATATTTGTTGAAATAGATATAATTCACATGAATTTTTCTACAGGAAGTCACATAAAAACGTATTTGCTTTTATATTGTCTGTGCATCAAAATGTGAGCAATCGTGGCTCAGGCAAGTTGGATTTGAAGTTCTTTAATGAAAAGAACTTTGTATACATTTTTAACAAGCTTAAAATTTTATTGTTTTAATTGAAAGATAAAATTGTACATATAGATCGTATAAAACATGATGTTTTAAAATATATATATGCATTGGTAAATGGCTAAATCAAGCTATTTAACATATGCATTACCCCACACATCGTTGTCACTTTTGGATAATAGTGAAATCTATTAAAATCTTAAAATCTATTCTCTTAACATTTTTTTTCAAGAATACAATATACTGTTATTTTAACTAAAGTGACCACATTGGTGAGGTCAACATGAATGTCAACATTCTGTTTTGCGAGAAGCCAAAGGAGGTCAGGTAATCTCTCTACCTCTGGGTATCAAGGGTATCAGCATGTGGCCTACACATGACCAGGTAGGCAATCGCATATCACATGGAACTTTGAAGCTTGAAGGAGTGACTTTGGGTCACAAAGGCAAGGTTAAAGAGGCTGATTCGATAATCTACTGGTGTGGTAATAAGTGTCCAGAAATACCAGACTGGCCATACTAATCAAGGGGGGGGGTCTCTTGCAGGATGGGACTGGGCTTTCCCACCTTTGTCCCTGCCCATTTTTCAAGGCTGTTTCTTAGACTTCCTATCAATTTTGTGAGTCCTTCCACTTTACCTTCCCTTTAGTTAATTATCTGCTTAAATAAGCCAGAGTTGGTTTTTGTTGTTTGCAATCCACCAGCACCAATGATGATAAGCAACTACTGTGTGTAACTAACTGGACTTTCATTATCTCTCCAATGATCAGAACAATATCATTAAGTGGACAGTATGCCAGCATGAAATTGTTTTTCTGAGATTCTAAACTCAAGCAAAAACTAGACAATAGAGTTGTCCTAAAGAAAAGGAATTTATAATAACTGTTATTAGATCATCCTCTAATCATGCGTAAATTTGCTGTGGCACACTGTGTATGAAAAGCCTGTGACCCAACGGACAGAAAGTACCTGTTGTGTGATATCTTTGTGGCAAGGTCTTCTCAAGTCATTTCTATGATTTGCTACAGATAAAATACTGTTTTGAAGTATTGAATCATAACTGTGCAAAATGCACAATTTCTAAATCTACATAATAATGGAATTTTTAAAAAGCCAAGAAAATGTTTCAAAAGAATGCATGTGGAAAATTTTGAGACCAAATTAAACCAGTCTCTCTCCTCTCTCACTTTCCCTCCCGCAATTATTATTTTACTCTTTTAGTGCTGGGAAACCTAAACTCCAGAAATAGCCCTGCAATAAGCTCCACCAAGTCACTTCTTCTGTGCTCCTAGTGAGGAAACTGAGGCTCAGCTGGGCTGTAAAGCTTGTGTGTAGGATACTGCACTAATAAACACGAGACACAGCACTTGCATTCATATTTCTCTCTTTGCTTCCCTAAAGGTAATTTTTCCTTATCAGTTTCTAATTCACTCCCTCTTTCTTATGGTATATTAGCAAAAAACTCAGAACAATGCCTGGTGTACTACATACAGTGTACATAGGAAGTCATATACGCATGTCATTGTGATGAATTTCTTCTTTAATCCATCCATCCAGTTTTAATTTCAATTAATTGTATTTTTACCTCTAGATGTTCTCCATTATTTTTTTCTGAATCTGCTTGGTCATGATCAGTGTTCTCTTTTTTCTTTGCTATTTGTGTTCTATCTTTTCTTTCTTTAAACCTGATATTGTTTGGTAGTATATCTTCTGTACCGGAGAGTCCCAGTATCTGAGAAGCTCAAGGGTCAGTTTCTGTCTGTGGTTGTTTCTGCTGTCTGCCACTAACTGTAGCCAACTTCCATGAATGTCAGCAGTTTTCCTTAGGAGTTTTTTGTGGCTGAAATTAACCTGCGGACATTCTGCAGGCTTTGAGGCAATGACGCTGGTGTCCCGGGAGAATCTATGCATGCTACTTCTGGGCTCTGCGGACGGAGCTCAGTCAGGATTGCTTTAATTTCTTGACTTTATTTTCCCTGACTCCATGTATGGTGCAGAAGTAGCCTTAGATCCACATGAGAACACTGATACTGGCGGTAACAAGTTCCAGTGCTGATGAGTATTATCATTATTACATTAAATCCAGACTCACAATAGAAAAATGCATGCTATTTTCTTTTTTTTTTTTTTTTTGTCTAGCTTTTACTGACCATGCAGGCCCTTTGGGAGTCGTTTTTTTTTTTTTTTTTTTTTTTTGAGGGTATCTTGAATCCAGCCTCTCCTGCTTCAGTGGTCCATTTTCTCAAATCATATGTGACCATAATCCTCAGAGCTTTAGGTACCTAGCCCTGTCCTTTTACTCAAGATAACTTTGCCATCATGATTACTCACCTCTCTGGTTTCAGTTCAGTTTGTTTGCTTGAAGTTGTGGTCTTTAAGATATTCCTCCTGTCTTTATGGGCTCAGCAATGCACATACCAGTGTGGGGTGTGAGGTTTTGTAACGTGTAGATATCCACATTGGGAGAATATTCCAGATTGTCTTATCCACCAAATGGCTGGAAGAGGAAGTTCACACAGCTGTCAGGAGTGACCATAAATAAACAGTGCTCTCTGGGACACGCCCACCAACCTGGGAGGAAAAGGATCAGATAGAAACTTCACCTACTTATCCCTGTGGGCTATGGGAGATTGCCTCACCTGTACTCTGAAATTGACCAAACCTTTATGTTTTTCCCTTGTCCTTTCTAGACCACAGCACTGAAATTTCTGGTCACCAAGGACACCAAGAGGCCTACACTGATTGCTTGTCCACCTGAGGGGCTCAGTTTCTCTACCTGTAAAATGGAGTCAATCAAAGGGAAAACCCCAAAAGTTGCCACAAGCATCAGATAAGAAAATCAATATAAATTGTTTGGCTCCATATCCGGTGTATTGTAAGTGCCAAATAAATGTTAGACATTTTTCTAATGTTTTGCAAATGGACACAATGGCTTTATTTATTTTTATGTGGTGCTGAGGCTGGAACCCACTGCCTCACACATGTGAGACAAGTGCTCTACCACTGAGCTACAACCCCAGCCCTGTTTTGCTATGACTGAATACATCAATACTACTTAGTGAACTTAAGGTAGATTTTGTTCATTGTGACTTTTTCACTGAATGGATACTAAAAGTATGTTTAGTGTGTTGATGTCGATACTAAAAATGAGGCCACAGATTCTGAGGCTGTAAACTGCAGACCTACTCTATTAACATCCATGCTACCCCACAGAGCCACGTGAGGATTAAAAGAAAATGGAACTTGGCTACCTACCACAGCAGAATGGCACAGACCCATCTGTACTCTTGATGGAGATCAAGGTCATGGGAACCTCAGAGTATGGCTGTGGAACGAGAGCAGTATATGTGACAGAACTGGGTGGAACACTGTGCCAGATCACTCACCCATGCATGATCAAGGGCTTGATGGGCAGACAAGCCCCCTGGTTAGAGTTCTTGGAACACTGGGAGATATTCTAACACAAAGTAATCTTCCTACTCAGGATCTCACTATGGATGACTGAGAATGACTCTCAGCAATCTTTTAGTTTCTCAAGTTTTTAAAAATTTTTTTCATATACATATATAATATATAACATGTTTTATATGTTATATATAAACATATAATATTATATATAATGAAATACATATAATACATATATACATATGTATAAAACATACTAGAGAAGAACAATGAGAAATCAAATAAAGGCACAGTCTTTAAAATGCACCTGTAGGCAAAACACAGTAGTAAGTAGAACAAAGACAGATCATAGTTGTGGCCCTGATGTATCATTTATTCAATAAAGGTGTTAATCACTCCTTCCCCAGCCCCTGTGCAGACATGGAGCACACTTCAACAGCAAGCATCGGTTTTCAACTCAGTAAACCTATTGTGAGTACTTACCAGTCAGAAAAGCACACGGCTGAATGTATGGGGAAATATGAAACTCAAAAATCCATCTCTTTCCTTTCATCCATATCCACTCATGTCAACAATCATCACCTCTGAGGCTCCTGGGCAGTCTGTTCTGATACACAGTGCTTGGCCTTCAGTAGGTATTCAATACATATTCGCACAGTGAATAAATAAGTAGGCCTATTTAGATGCCTCAACACAATACAGGCACATCACAACACCAACAGGCAGGGTCACACCTCTTTCTTCAAAAACAATTCAAGACAGCAGAGCAATAGCCATTAGTATGAATCCTTGTGTTTCCTTCCTTTAATTCATCCCAGGTTTGGGGCTCCCTTTGCTTCATTCATCTTGGTAGATTTTTATCCCACCTCAATTCCCCACTTGAGTTCAGTTCCAGCAACTTCCCACCTGTCAGTTCATTTTGACTTTGTCAAAATATTCCACCTCAGACCTTTTGGAAGGGTCTGAAGTGTGGGGTCATCTTTTTAGAAGGAACCTCTAGCTCATAGCAAGTTTTGATCTCACCCAGCTCTGCCATTCCACTCTGCCCTACTGGGTGAAATGGGGTGTTGAAATGGCCAGAGTTTTGTACCTTTTGAGAAGATTGCCTGAAGGAAATGAGAGATGATGGTGAATTAGGCAGAGGTAGAAGCTTAAGATAATGTTTAACCATCCATCTGCGAAGAAATGAAGGTCTGAACTAGGGAGACGATGGAGAGAGAGAAGGAGAAGGAAATGGAAACACAGGAAGGGAGGCGAATGGCCTGCAAAAGTGACAGGGTGACATTCAGAAGCCAGGGGCTCTGTTGGACTGGAGATCTGCAAAGCACCATGCTGCCCCCAAAGAAAGTGGCCTTTACAGAAAAGAGCCACCACAGAGGTCATGAGCTGAGGAAACAGTGAGCAGCGGGTGGGGTTCCAGGTGGAGATGGTGATTAGGGAGCACCTGGTGGGAACCACAGAAGCAACTTAGGTCCTGAAATCTCCAGGAGTGACAAGGTCAGCAAGATAGGGAGGGCATGTGTGGTCCTTGTGTGCCTAGCCCCCTTTGAAAACAGAACCAGACTTTTCCCTGGGAACCAAATTATTGTGAATCAGAAATCCTGGCCACTCCCAGACCCTGGCTGTCAAAAATGATTGAACCAATAACTTAGCTAATGCGAGGAGGATTCCAGCATCTGGGCCTAGTCATTGGCTCAAGTCTGGCCAACTGATCTTTAAAAATCCTGATAGAAGTATTCAGAAGCTTGAGATGATCTGTTCTGAGACATTAGGGTTGTTTTATTTTTTCTAGCTAGAATGAATGAGCTTTATTTTTTTCTTTCCTTTATCCATCTCCCACACACTGTAGTAGTCACAGGGATCTTTATGTAATAAAGTTTGTAATAAAAATTCAACGTCAACTAGCTTAAGAGATTAAGAACAACAACAAAAGAATTTAACCTAATTCCCAGGCTACTTTTCCTCCCCCTATACCCTACTGACTTCATCACCCTGTAGAGACTTCTGCAGAGTTGTGCAACAGAGACAGTATGTTCCCTCTGAGAGAAGAGATTTCTTCTGCTAATTACACAACTGTCCTCTCACCATTTCTGCCCTGTTACCACTTCACACAACTTTCTAAACCCAGAGTACAAGATGCTATTACTTGATATTGCACACACATACACCTGTGCCTTTGAAAGTGTCAGTGGCTTTTATCTGTGGCTGTTTTCCTAGTTCCTTTTCTTTTCCTGTGCTGAGATTTTCAAGGTAAAATATTAGTTTTAGAATCAGAGGTTAGGGATGAGCCAATAACACCCGATGGTTGTAAAACTGAAAAACTCTCAAGCAAATACCACTTTTTCTGCATTGGAGGCACATAGCTGTTTTACATCCCAGAATTTGCGGGATGATGAGACATGATCCTTACCCAGGTACTGACATTCTGAGATGAACCAAATATGTCTTGCTCAGCTGAGGTTCTGCAAGTTTCTTCCAGTGTGAGTTTCACGTGTTGAACGTGAAGTATGTCTTTGGATTCCTCCGCAAGGCAATTTTATGTAGGTCTGGTGTTCACGAGGTCAACAAAATTCCATTATCAGTGGAATGGGCTTTTCAGGACTATGAGGAAGCACATATGGAAACACATGGGAGTGATTTGGATAGGAATATTTAAGTAATCCCAAATGTTTTAAATTCTGTCTCCTAGATGATTTGCGCCATTAGATGGTTAAGGGATATCAGTAAATTACAAGAAAACTTGCTAAACTCAAGGACCAGCTCAAAACTGTAATCCAAGGGAAAGTCCAGACTCAGCATATAAATAATTACTCGTATTTTTCTAAGTCTTTTCCATTTGCAAAGATTTCTCTTACAGGCTCTTACTTGAGTTAGGGAGAGCAGGCGCTATTAATTTTATCCATTTTTTGACAGCTGCTGGAATGAAGGTGTAGAGTGGTTAAGCAAATTTCCAAAGGTCAGACAGCTAACAAATGGGAAGGTGTGACTCAAAGAGCATCCTGCATTTATATCCAGGAGGAAGCAAGAAGGAGGCTGGAATCCACAGTCAGAGACCTTGACCCTGTGATGCTGGACCAGTTACTTAATCACTTTAACACTGGCTGCTTCATGTAGGAAATGTGGGTGTACACCCAGCCTAGAGCACGGAGTCTGTGTCAGAGTATATTGTATACAGATTCAATGTGTTCTAGAATTATCATCCCAAAGTTGTAATTAATATATAGATTTTTCATATTCAGACCAAAAAAAGCATACAAGATTCTCAGCAATCAGTGAAATATTTATTTTCGGTTAACAACACCAACACCACCCTCTGCTTGCTTATTTTCTATTTCAAAACATGACTCTACCATCAACCCAGTTCCTCCAGGTTGAAACCTGCAAGGCAGCCCATGCCCCTCCTCCTCTTTGACCTTGATATCCCATTAGTCATTGAACCTTCCCATGGTGCCTTCTTACAATGCCTCCTAAACCTGTTTTCTCCCATCCATCAACATTACCAGTGTTGCAACCCAATCATCATGCTAGGGCAGTCTGTATCTGGTCTCAACCCACCCAGTCTACCCTCCTGGATGCTTTGTGCTGTGAGTCTATAACAGACATGTCTTATTGTGGGATCAGACGGTGTCGAGTTATCCAGTCTCTCCAACTGCCTCTGGAGTTCCACAATCACTGTCCTGACACCTAAGACCCACCATCATTTCATCTCCACCTTTACTTTCAGCCTTGTCTTCCATCCTTTTCCAAAAACTTCCTGGTCCATGCCTACCTATTACAGTTCTCTACAGATGTCTTGCTCTTTCTCACCCCCATGGTTGCTCTCTCTGTTTGGGAAAGATTTCCTCACTTTATTCTTTAGAAAAAAATCTTCATCATTAAAGCTTAGTCCAATATTATAATCTCCTTTTACTGCTACTTCCCTGATGCTCACCCATAAGCTGGGTGACATGCCCCCCCATGTGCTCCTAGGATACCCAGTGACTGGTTGTTTATACATCTCTATGGGGGCAGTTAAAAGGTGCAATTTTCTTTCAGGGTTAAAGTAAAATCAGGTTAAAGTAAAAAAAGGATCTCTGGATTTGCCTATTGCAATCCTCATTTTCCAACTGAAGGATCTTAGATAAGTTAAGTGACCCTTCCATGCCTCATTCTCAAACTTGTAAAAGAGTAAAAAGTTATGTATTAGTTTCTTATGGCTGTAGGAGCCAATGACCAAAAACTTGTTGGCTTAAAACATCAGAAATTTATGCTCTCACAATGCTGACAGGTCCGAGTCTGATAACCAGGTATCAGCAGGGCCACGCTGCCCTGACTGTCTGCAGCAGACAATCTAGTCCTTACTCATCCATTTTCTAGTGGCTATGGGCCTCCATACTTGTGGCTGCATCATTTCAGTCTCTACTTCTATCATCACATCACCTCCTACTCTCCTCTGTATCTTTTACAAGGATGTTTTTCATTGGATTTAAGGCCTAGTGCAAGAATCAGGATGATCTCTTCATCCAAAGATCCTTAGTTACTTATGCAACAACTTTACCAATAAGGTCATATTCACAGGTTCCAAGGACTAGGACATGGACATTTCTTGTGAGGAGTCATCATTCAACCCACTACAAGATGTTATAATGGTGCATTTAGCTTTTATGTTTATTACAAATATTAAGTAGGATAATGACTTTTAAAACTCTCAGAACCATACCTGGCAGAGAATAAATGTGCATTGAATGTGAGCTATTATTAGTATCATGACATTTCATACTGACTGTTACAGAGGTTTGCACATATACAGTCCTTAATTCTTATTTTCCTATGCAAGAAACCCCATTTCTTTCATCAGAACCATTAATGAGCACATGTTACACATGTTGATAACAACAAAGGTTTAAATAGATCATGCTACTTGAACTTCACTCTTTAATAAGATAATTAGTTAAACATAATTCAAATTCTTTCCCCCCCACAACACATAAATCTTAGCAGTGCTTCCATTTGGAGCCCTTTCCCAAAGCAAGATCATCAATACCAAAGGCATAGAGTGTTTTGATCTTTGCCAGGACTCAAATAATGAAAGATTTCATTTGAAGTGAGGTTGAAGAGGTCAAGTGTACGTAATTATAAACTTGGAAGGGTTATGAAAACAACTATAAATAAGCACTCTATGAGGTTACAAACGTGAAGATCGACCAAGGTTGGCAGAGAAATGACTTGCCCCAGGTCACTCGGTGAGTTGGCAAGAAGGCAGGGATTATTCATCCAGATTCACCCCAGTCTATGTTCATCAATGATCTGCTTCTTCTTGGGGAACCACTCAATGCAAGAATCAATACTAACAATAACACAGTTTATTTGAAAGAATGGAGAATGTCAAGAAACCACATAGGAGATTCAGGAAAATCTCATTTAATAAGACACAGATAATATTCTTATAATTTATATTTTTATTTGGTAACAACACCCAATAAAAGCAGTGTGGCATATTTGACAGCTCATCTTGACACCCAAAGCCCTCTACAACTGTCTGTGCTGTATGATCATCCTGTCCTCCCTTTCACATAACTTTCACTCAATAAAAGGAAATGCCCACTAACTCCATGTGTCTTCCATGCTTCTTCCTCCCATGTTTTCTTCACACTTTTATTCTTCATATTTTGAACACCTTTCCTACTTCTGTCTTCACATCCTGCCTTCCCGATAGCCTGGGTCCAAGTGGTGTGTGCACCACTGTCTTCTCGTTTGGCCTACCAGAAGGAACAGTTCCTGTCTCTCAACCCCCACTTCACATTTTTTAATCTCTCCTGTGACATTAATCACTCCCTAATTTATATTTATTTATCCTCACTTTATCTTTCTCCTTAATTTATTAAGGAGAGCAATCAGGAGATTCTCAAAATTTGTTCAAATTCTAGATGCTAGAGACAGCCCAGATCCACAGGATACTATGAAAGAAGTTAGATATGACCCCGATATTTTGGCCACAGCTAAATGGAGCAGAATGGGAACCAAGTTCAAGGTTACTAACCCCTGGACAGATCAAAAACTGAGGCAGTTGACAGGAATGATGGTGGTTTGCTGGTGCTTGTTCCCACTTCTTGGTGAACACAATTACTCCATTTTCAGGGTTTGAGGAGCCAGGTGACATCATACCAGACGCCTGAAATCATCCCTAGGGAAAGTCTCTGCACCATGGAAACTGGCACATACTAAGCACTAGGGCTTCCTCCAACCTCACCCAGCTTCCCACCGAGAGCCAGTATTAAACATTTCCCAGCACACCACCACTACCACAAACAGAACCTTCTCCCTGGGCATTTTGAATGTGAGACCTACAAAGAGAGTCAGTGGTGCAAATAAAATCAGAATTAACTAAGACAGAGAAGACTGTGAGTCTGAGATTGCAGAAGTTATGAAGCGGCCAAGTACCAAGGCTGGAGACAGGGAGGGAAAGGTGCATCAGTAACAGCAGGTTAAACAGAAGCAGAGGCCTAGGTGCTACAGCAGACATTTGGGTGCAGGAGCAAACAGATTCCTCCCCCAGGTTCCTGGGGTTTGGTTGGTCCCAGATGATCTCCTCTCACTCCTGCACATCCCTGAAGCCGGCTCTGAGGGATTCCTGTTTTCCTTACTTTGCTGGCTGTCCTGAAAGATAAGCCCTCATCCAGAGGACCTGCAGCCTGGAGAACATGACAGAATGCTTTATAAGCATGATATAACAGAATGCTTTTATGTACATCTTCTTTTAAAAGTTTAACTATTAGTGCATTTAATTGTATGAATTAATGGTTTAATTGTGACACTTCCACACACATATAACCTTTACCCACATCCATACTACCTTGACTTCTCCTCCCCTACCCTAGTAGTTTTTCTACTTTCATGTCCTCTCCCCAGCCTCCCTTTCTTTCGAGATTCTACATATATGAGAAAACATAAGATACTTGTCTTTCTGAGCTGGATTTATCTTGCTTAACATGATAATCTGCAGTTTCACCCATTTTCCTGCCAATAACATGATTCCGTTCTTCTTTGTGTAGATTTAGACTGCATTTTCTATAGCCATTCATCGGTGGATGGGCATCGAGTCTGATTCCATTACATGGCTACTGTGAATAGTGCCATGATAAACATGGGTAAGAAGGGACATCTTTTTTATTCTGACTTTAATTTCTTTTGGTCTATGCCTGGATCATGTAAAAGTTCTATTTTTAGTTTTTGAGAAACTGCCATACCCATTCCCTAGTAGTTGTACTAATTTATATTCCCACCAACAGGGCATGAGAACTCCTTTTCCCCCACATTCTACATTCATCTTCATATCTAATTTTAACCCTCACAATAACCTGTGGGCACGAGGTCTCCAACTGTTGTTCTGGAACATGACATGGGGAAGCTGAGGCTTAGAAAATCTGCAAGACTCTGAGAATCAGTGAGATTTGCCCAGAGAAAAGCATGCAACCAGAAAGAAAAGTGAGGGAGGTTTAACCATCAGAAGGAGCAAACACATTGAGAGTTAGAAGAAGTGGAGGAGAACAAAGAAAGAGGGAGGTAAGGAGAAAATTAGATGAAAGTTTGAAAGTCATGGAGTATATGGGTATACACCAGATGTGGGTGCTCCTCAGGTTGTGAAGGAGTTTTGTCCTGATTCACCCATTGTAAGCTGAAAATATTCTAATATAATTAACATTCTAAATATCAGAACTTAGCCTATCTTACCTTAAAAGTGCTCACAGCACTTATATTAGACTGTAGCTGGGCAAAGTCATCTAACACAAAACCAATTATATAATCCAGTGTTGAGTATCTCAAATTCAAACTCCAAGTATCCTTTCAACTGAATTTTCTATGCTTTTGCATCATCATAAAATTGAGCTATTGTAAATTGAAGTCCATCTGCATATGTAATATTGACAATGACGGAGCAGGGGTTTAAATAATCCATGCCTGTTCATCTTTACTTTGACAAAAATGAATTCAGTTGGTCAGAATCCTCATCTCCATGACCAACCACTATAGGTTGATGGTTATATGTGTAATATTACATCTGTATTTATATTATCACATCTGTAGATGTAATATTACATCTACAGATGTAATATCTCACACATGACATTTAATGTATATCATGTGGTATTAAACTCTCAGCTTCCCTATTCATTAGGCCTGACAATGTGGGCATATCACTTAACCCTCCTGGGGCTCCATCCATAAAATGGACATTAGTTTCCCTGTCTACATAAGAATCTGGTCAAACTTGATGAAAAAATGTATGTAAACCACTTGACATAAAGCTTATCAGAAAGTAAGAATTTGATGTCCAGTATTTGGTATCCAATTGTCATTATTTTCAGTAGCAGTACTAAGATAATGAATGACTTTGACCATCTTAACTTATATAACTTAATCTTAAAAAAAAAAAATCATCCATGGCAATGAAAGAACTGCTTTGTAGAAATTGAGGGTACTTCATACGTGTCTGCAGCCTCCTCTACCAGAGAGAGGGAAAAAATCATTGGACACATACAAATCTCAAAATTAAATATATTTAAATGAAACATAAAGCAAAAACAGCTGCTGCTGGAACTTGGTCCCTAGGCAGATTTGATGTTTGAAAATGACAAAGAGGCCAAATTGTGTTTCAATTCTTGGTCTGTGAGAGTGGGGGACATGATTGCCACACTGACAGCCTGCTTGAAGGGAGGATGCAGATGCTTAAAAACAAAGGGCATTTTATGCTGGACACACAGCTCTCTGGGACCCTCAGCCAGCAGGAAATTCTGCAGCCACATCACAAAAGTGTTGCTGAATTTCCTTCCATTTTCTGAAATGCAAAGGAGACACCTCAACAAATGCCATAAATGCACAAAGAACTATTTTTTTTAGACTGATACAGGATAATAGTCCTCACCATTTGGCAGAGAAATTACCTATATTCCTGAGACCTTGGTGCATGTATCATTCCCTAATACAGGCTCTGCCAATGGGACAGCCCAAGATCATTTCCACCTGGAGACACTTCTCATTCCGTAACCTGGAAATCAGATCCAGGATCTCTGTCAGGAAGAGCTTTTGAAACATAATTTAAATACACGTATTTCAAAATATAATTTTAAAGTAGTAAAACATAGCAAACGTAAACATAGAACATAGAGCCACAAACTCAATCAGCCACCATACAACAGCTCACTCTAAGGCAATGGCCACCTTTTGTGTGTGTTTGTCACCCTCGTGTTCCTCCCAGGTATAGATTTTTCAGGGGTGAAATCTGATTACCCATAGGATTTTGCAATGCAAATTTTTGAGAACTGGTTCATTATATAAGGGTTCCAAAAGGGAAGATGATTTGAAATGTGTCCAACCTACCCAACCACCTTTTCCAGGGACCAGGAAACAATATCAGTAGAGAAGAAATCTCAGTGGGCTGAGGTGCTGTTGCAGCAGCAGTTCCAGCTGACCTTTCTGCCCTTCCCTCTCACCTTTCTCCCTCCTGCCCAGTGCTCCTGAACTGATTCCAGGTTTTTGGCCTTATCTGAGTATCATGACCGGGCTGCCACACCTGGTGTTCACTCCCCCAAAACGTGTTTCCCCACCCTCCAGTACCTGTCTCTCCCCTTTTGACCACTCAGATCTCAAATTACAACCCCTCTACCAGGAAGCCTTTGCTGAATCTTACCCAGCCCTCACACCTCCCCTCAGGAGGCTGCACTGAACCCTGGAGCTGCCTGCCTGGGGCACTTACCCCACTATTTTAATTCTGGTTTCCATGTAATCTCTTTCTCAAGGGGGAGGCATGAAATCACTTCCTGAAGGAAAGATAAGGACAAGGAAGCCTGTGATTGTTTGGATTGGTTTCCCCCACAGTCTCATTTGTGAGACAAAGCAATAAAATTTAGAAGTGAAATGGTTAGGTTATGAGAGTCCTGACTTAATCAGTGAATTAATCCCCTGATAGGATTGACTGGGTGATAACCAGGCAGGTAGGGTGTGGCTAGAGCACTTGAGTGCCTGATGTATGCCTTTGGGGGTTATATTTTGTCCTTGTTAAGCAGAGCACTTAACTCTTCTCCTCTCCTCTCCTCTCCTCTCCTCTCCTCTCTCTCCTTCTTAAAGTCATGTCTTGAGCCACTTTTCTCTGACACACTTTTCTGCCATGAGGTGCTGCCTCACCTTGGACCCCAAAGAATGGAGTCAGCCATCTATGGACTGAGACCTCTGAAACCGTGAGCCCCAAATAAACTTTTCCTCTTCTAATTGTTCTTGTTGGATCTTATGGTCACAGTAATGAAAAAGGTGAATGAAACAAAGCTGTTTTGCACCACTGCACACAGGGACAAGTGAACCTTAGTGGTCTATGCGCAGCAAGAGCCAAGGCCCAGAGCCAAGCAGCAGTAGTGAGGTGCCGGGGTGGAGGCTATGGATATGTCTGTCCTGATGTCCCTTCCCCAGGGGTTTTAAAAGCCTAAAGGACTGCTGAGGTCAGTCCTTGAATGGGTCACACCTGAAAAAAAGAAATCTTCTACCACTCAGGAAAATATGGTCCTTACTTCGACAGCCTGAGTTTTAGAGTAGAAGATGGGTCACATCAGCCTCCACTGTCAGACACAATTGGGAGGAGAAGTGGGAGGAAGAGGTGGCTAAAATTACCAGGGGGAGCTCTCTGGGGAACTCCAAAATCCTGAACTCTTAGGATGAAATAGGGAGACATGTAGCCAAAGTTGGCAATCCTGGTCAGACACAAAGCTGCAGATCATATCATGTGCAGGCTGAAAGGCCAGAGCATGGGGCTATGATCTACAACGATGACTCTGAGGAAAGATTAGAATTTCTTCCTGTGGTCCTCAAGGGCAAGAGCTCTCTTGACCACAGACTCCCCAAAAGGTTTTCTGTGCTCTTGTGTGCCCTTCCCTAGTAGCACCCAGAACAAAAGCTAGTACATGGAGGGAGATGGATATATTTTGGATTGATGGATAGGGATGGATAGATGGATGGATGGTGGATGAATGGTGGATGGATGGATGGATGCATGGATGGTGGATGGTTGGATGGTTGGATGGTTGAATGGATGAGAGAGTAAATTATTAGTATAAGATTTCCCAGAGATAATTGTAACTGAAATATTTATCACTCAGGCTGTCTATCACCTCAGCCAGGAATCTGGGAGAAGAACAAGAAGCAAAACAGAGATGCAGATTGAGTAGTTTCCTGGAGCCAAAGCTTCAGAGAGAGACTGCTGGGAAAGTACAAAGGTTAACTTCACTAGATAAGATTCTATTTTGTAGCCACATCCTGCTTCTTGATCAAATATGGGCATTGAGGGACTACTGAAGGTAGGATTCTAGCATACTTATGTGTAAATGAGTAATATTGTGGAAATTTAAAAACTTGAAAGAATTCAGGAGTTCCCAAATTATCTCAGTAGTTCAGACACACACACATGCACACATGCTTGTACGTACACACATATGCATGTATAAAGGGCAGGGAAAGAGTAATTTAAGGCATTGGCTCACAACAACATGGAAATTAGCAAGTACAAGCTCCATGGGATGAGCAGCCAGGCTGGAGATTCAGGTGGAAGTGATGTTGCAGACAAGAGTCTAAGAGATGGAACCTCGGAATTTCTATTTTGCAGTCTACAGACAGAAATTCTTTCTCTTCAAGAAAACTTAGGCTTTGCTCTTGAGGACTTCAACTGATTAAATGAGGTCCTCCCACATTAATAAGAATATACTGTAAGTATCAATCTTCACTATAGTCTAGCCACGTTGGTATATAAGATTGGTCCTGGCCATACCTCTAACCAGCTCCCAGAAAGTTCCTATAGTTGAATATTGTGGCAAGGTTGGGGAGGCTTGGGCTTTTAAGATGCCAGTTTCCTCAGCCTCTTTTTCAGAGTCCAGCAAGGGAAGACATATGCTGGATGAGAGAATCCCCAACATGTCAAATGCTGAGAGGATGCATACCAGCCACGGATCACTTTCTAATGAGGTGAGTCACACATGCTGGGCAGGGCATCCTGCCTTCACCTTCCAGTGTGTTCCTGCACCCAAGGCTCCGCCCACCTGCCCATGCTCCCTGCATCTTGCTGAGGTGTGAGAACACTGAACCATGCACAATGAAAAGGAGCTCTTTTATCATTAGATAGGGCTCTTGCCCCAACCTGCCACACTGGGCTGGAGGAGCCAAATGGATTCCATTACCAGATTGTTGTAAATGTCTTTCCAGCCCCAAGTCACGTGCCCTTTCTGCTCAGCTGAATTTTGGTTTCATGGGAAAGCGCTCACACATCCCTTCCCTATGTAGGCCAAGGGGAAGCGCCCAGAACAAGCCTGTGAGAAATGCTGGCTTGGGTGGCTACATCACAACCAGGCACTAGCCAAGGCTCTGGGGATTTTGCTGATTAGACTCACTGACTCAGTCACACCCAGGCCCGAGAACTCAAGTTTTCCTTTTATTGTTTTATATTTATTTAAAAAAAAAAATAAAAGGAATCTATTGTCTTCTCCAGACATGGAGCATCTTTCAGCTTTGGAGGCTGGGGCGGCAGCAGACAGGGCAGTCTGTGAAGAGGAGTACTAGTACCTCTCATGGAGTCCTGGTAAGGATTCCTAAGATTCTGGAGACAAGGACTTGACAGGAAGTGTGCACCAAGCCTATTCCCTCCCTCCTTCCTTTCCTTCCCTGTGGCCCACCTAATCCTCTGGTTGCCATGTAACTTCTTGTGTGTTCTCTCCTTGGACAGTATGACACCCCTTGTGACAAGTGCTGACTATCCCCAGCTGGCGGATGTGGACACTGGGGGTCAGTTTGCCAACCTCTTGGTTTTGATAGGTAGGAGGATGGCGGACTTTGTTCCCCCATTCGTGCATCAGCTAGCATGTTCAGTCCTTTGGCTTCCCAAACAAATCAGGAGAGAGATGTGTCTGGGAGCTTCAGGACAACCCGCCTGGAGAGGCAGGCAATCTGGTGGGCTGCCAAGGGTTAGCCTGAGCCCCAAAGCATTAACAGGAGAAACGGGAGATTGAACGTTTATGATGGGCTTGGGGTGGGTGTGCAGGCAGCTGTGGTAAGAAGGTGTGGGCTCTCAATCTAATGGGCTGGGGTGGGGGGGTTGATAAACGTCACAATGCATGTGAACATCCAAATGTGTGAAGGTTTGCACACTCTCACAGGAGATTTGGTGTGGTTGGATGAGAGGCAGGTAGACAGAAATGCAGTTAGGGGAAAGATCTCCCCTGCTGTGCCCATAGTGTCTAAGCCACCTTTGCCTCTTTCTTGGAATACTGCTCCCTGCTTTCACCCTTGACCCCTTCAGCCCAGTCTCCATTGAACAGCCAGAGAGAACTTGTAATGGCCTGAGTCAGCTCATGCCACCACTCTGCGCAAAGCCCTGCAGTGGCCTCATTCTTACTCGGAGAGAGACCAAAGTCCTCATAAAGTCCCTGCATTGCCCTCTGAGGCCTCTGTGATCTGCCTCCCCTGTGTGCTTGCTCTGCTCCAGCCAAACCAGTCACCTGGGCTGTTCACACACATGCCAGGCACGTGCCTGGTGTCTGAGGGCCTTTGCCCTGGCTGCTCCTCCATCTGGAAAGTTCTTTCCCCAAACATCCACTTCCCCCACTGCCCCCTCAACCCTGCTCAAACCATGGAATTCTTATGTCCTCCTGCAGATTGCCCCTGTCCCGACCATCTCTCAATATCCCTCTCTTGCTTCTTTTTGTCCTTGCATTGATTTTTAAAAAATTTTTGGTTACTCTTTATCATCTATGTTTTATCACTAGAGGATAAACCTCTCAATGGCAGGGGCCACGTGTTTTGTTCACAACCATTTCTCAAAATCTGAGAATACTTCCTGGCAAATAGTGGCTGTTCCACCAACTTTCTTTGAATGAATGAATGAAATGGTTAAAGTCCCGTTTTAAAATCCCTGCTCTCTGCTACCTCCATTCTGCCCTCCTCAGGCACATTGATCAAGCTTTTTCAGGCTCAGTTTGCTCATCCATCAGATAGGGGCTCATAGTTTATGCCTGATGGGATTTCTGGTGAGATTAACTAAAAAAACATTATTTAAAATGCTGGGCATAAAATGGACTTTCAAAAAAATTAATTTTCTGTAAACATTTTCAGAGATGGAATGAGAATCTCCAAGAAGAGAGGATGCATATTTGAATAGCCTGGGAAGAAAGAATCAACAAACCTTTGTGAAAGGGGAATTGAAGAAAAGGAGGAAAGATGGGAATAGGAAAAACAATATAATGATTGGACATAACTTTCCTGTGTTCATATATAAATTCAGGCATCCTAATTAGAATAAGTCATACTCCATGTATGTATAGTATGTCAAAATATACTCTACCATCATGTATATCTAAAGAGAAAAAGGAAAAAAACCCCTTGTGAATGCCAACGCTGTGCTGAGCCTAGTGAATAAGCATTTGGAAGGTATTATGGAAGGAATAAAATCAACAGCTATTAACTTTTAAAATTTTTTTAAGTCACTTTAGACTGATAAGAAGTTGCCAATAAAGCAGAGTCCCCTCCACCCTCCAAAGCAGAGTCCCCTCCACCCTCCACATAGCTTCCCCTGGTGGGAACATCTTTGCAACCATGGTGCAAGAGCAGACCCAGAAGCTGACTGGTCAGGGACGTGGTAATGCCAGGTGACAACTTGTCTGGACAAAGGGACACCTAGATAGCAGGTAAAGAGCATTTCTGGGATGTCGGTGAGAGTGTCTCTGGAAGAGACTGGCATGTGAGTTGGTGGACTGAATGGAAAGATCTGCCCTCCGTGTAGACAGGCACCATCCAGTTGGCTGGAGGCCCAGATAGAACAAAAAAGCAGAGGAAAAGCAAATCCCCCTGCACACCCGCCCCTCTCTGCTGGAGCTGGATACTCTCCCCCTTCCACACTTGCACATCAGAACTCCAGCCTCTCTAGCCTTTGTACTCCAGCACTTGCACCAGTGGTCCTGGTTCTTGGGCCTTGGGCCTCCATCTGAGAGCTACCCTGTCAGCTTCCCTGGTTCTGAGACAGTTAGACAGGGCACTCACCCATGCAACCAGCATGTATAGGTGTCCAGCTTCCACGTGGCCTATCAGGGGGCTTCTCACCTCCGTGATTGCATGGGCCAAGTCCATTAATACCTCCCTTCTCATCTACCTGTATTCCTATCTATCTGCCTGGTTATCTACCCCATGACTTCTGTCTCTCTGGAGAACACTTAGTTTCAATACAGACCGTGCATGTGTGTGTGTGTATGTGTGTGTAGTACTGAAATTTTTATTACATGTCTAAAGATAAACTGTTAAAGAGAAATCAGAAAGGACTTCACGAAGGTGACAAAGCATCTTGTTTATTTCTTACAACATTCTGAAGGCCAGAATTTCATATTGTCCTTTTACAGGTAATATCGTGACGCTCAGAAAAGCTTAGCAACTGACCTAAGGGGACACAGCCCCTAAGTGGCAGGGCTGATGGCTGAGGCTTCTGACTCTCATTCTGTGCTGTGTGCAAAACTCCACCTGAAGGATTGGAGGTGGGTGAGGTAGCATTAGGCTCATCAGGGCTTTGTCTTCAGACTTAATTTCCCATAGACCAGTTTGCTGCTACAGAACTATAAGTATCAAATTGCTATTTTCCCTGATTTTGCCCTAACATCTGAGCTCTAGAATATCTTTTGTAAAATGTAGGAAAAAAAAGAGCCCCTTTTCCCTAGGAAACCCCACTGTCCTTATAATTTCCAGCCAGAGTCTCCTCTTTGGGCTGCCAGCTAGAATCCTGCAGAGCAAAGAAAGTAAAGAGGTTTTAAAAATGGGAGACATGGAGGGAGGCTCAAGCAGCCTGGGAAGAATCCTGTAGAAAGAAAGTGACTGTTGTCCTTCCCTCTGAAGCTCCTTTTTGTTGCCCAGTCTTGCTGAAAGCAGCAGGGTCTGAACCTCAGCCAAGGGACAAAGGGCTTTTTTTGGCTAAGAGAAGTAATTGTGGTCACGATGGGCCAAAACCGGAGGGAAGCATTTTATGGGGTAACGGGGCTAGCAAATGTCAGCATGGGTGCCCGCAGGATGCCGTTTAACTCTGCAAGCACTTACTAGGCACCTGCTCTATTCCAGGCCAGTTCACATGCTTAGGAGCCCACCCAGCCCCCCAGGGAGCTCTCAGACTATTAGAGGAGTCTCTTGTTTCACTTATTCATTTTTAATCTCTCATTTCTTGGGCCATAATACTTAGTAGTTAAAGTGAATCTGACCTAACTTTCCTATGTACATATATGAACACACCACAAAGAATTTCACCGTGGTGTACATCCACAAGAACAGGCTCCGAAATAAAATAAGACATATTCCATGCTTGTATAATTCTATTAAATGAAAACTACTGTCATATAGAATTTAAAAAAAAAAAAAAACATAGCCTTAAAATAAGGGAAACAGGTTCATGAATTTATTCAATATGTATATATTCAGTATCTACTAAGTGCTCAGCCCAGTTCAGGGTACTAGGAAAACAGAGGTAGACAAAATAAATACTCCTAGCCTGAAGGACTGTGGTTGGCTGGGGTGGGGGAAGGGGGCATACACAACAAACATAACAAAGAAATCATATAGTAGCTTAGAGTGTCAAATGCCCTGGGAGAAAGCAAGCAAACAGTCGGGGTAGGGTAGGGTGGTGGTAAGGGCTGGGAGAGGGGAGTAGAGGGCAGGGGAATTTTGAATGTAGGACCTTACTGAGACAGGCACATGTGAACAGAGACCAGAAGCAAAAGCATGTGAGCCCTGTGGCTCTGTGGAGAAGAGAGGAGCCAAGCAGAGAGGGGAATGGCTAGACTAGAGACAAGTCCCCAGAGGGGCCATGCCTGCCCTGTCCAGGAACATTGCAGAAGCCCGGGCGGTAGGTGCAGAGTGAGAAGGAGAGGAGCAGGGAAACTGTGGTGAGGGGCCAATTGTGTAGGACCACATGGCCCTGGCACAGGTGACCGTGGGGTTGCAACAGGGCCTAGAAAATGGGTTTTAGCAGCAAAGTGTCATGATCTCTCTCACATTTTGAAAGACTTGCCCCAGCTCAGTGGTGGGAAAAGTGCCCAACAGCTTGAGGCAGGAAGACCTGCTTGATGGTCATGGTGGCCATCATGGGGACAGAAGACAGTGGCTCCAGCCAAGACAGTGTGAGTGAGATGATGAAAAACAACTGGATCCTGGATGTATTTTGAAGGCTGACCCGAATTCCACTGGATTGACTGCAGGGTCCAAGAGAAAGAGAGGAGTCCATGATGGTTCAAAGATCAGCAGCCTAAACCAACAAGAATACAAAGAGCCTTATTTAATAATGTATGGTCTTCAGCAAGATTGTAAACTTCCATTTCCTTTTTTGTAAGATGATAATTTTACAAAGAATGATAATTTTCACATTGTAGGGTTGTCATGAATATTAGAGGAGATAATGCATACAAAGCATTTGGTTTGAGAAGAGAACATATAACACAAGTAGATAAACAAGCAATTAATCTTACAGCAGGTACAAAGCACCAGAACAAACCCTTGAGAGATTAGGAGAAAGATGAAATATGGATGAGGTAGAGTAGGGGGAAACGGAAATGAATGGATGACCTCTAATGACGTCACTGCCTGTGGTATGGTTTACAATCTCACACAGCCACTGTTGTTCAGTATGTGAAGAATAGGGAGGTTGCCCGGGATCAGGGGTGTGCAAGCAGATGCACCCCATGGTTTCATACAAAAAGTTTTATTTGAGCACATCTACCATGCTTGTTCGGATGCTATCTATAACACCTTCTTGCTGCAATGACCTTTTGAATAGTTCTAACAGAGAACTACAACCTACAAAGTTTTCAATGTTATCTGGCCCTTTACAGAAGTTTGTAGATCCCTAGTCTAGATTATTATTTTTCACATGACATAGATGTGGAGTTGGACATAGCCTACTTATAAAATAGGATAAGTATGGATCTGGTCGAGCTGAAGAGTAGTGGGGTAGGGGTGATGCCAGGGTGTTGATTTCCTCTAAGACCTGATCTCTCTCCTATGCAGGGTAAACTCTGAGGCAACCCCCTCTCCATCCTTAGTTGGTCCTAAGAACACTGTTTGAAAAATAGGAATCTAGGATCATCTCTAGGGACTCTTCTAAGTCTCTAACAGTTCACAGACCAACTACAAAATCTAATTATACAGAAAAAAAGTGAACAGAATATAAAAGTCACTGTTTTATTTTTATTATCTAGCCAGAAACTCTGTAAACTGGATATGACTGGTGTTGAAAGTCTCAAAATTGTTTTTTCTCATGTATGGAAAGTTGACATTAAACCTGGCATGGCCAGCACTCAATTCCTGTTTTGATAAATACTTCCCACTTCAAAAGACAGAGCAGTAGCATTTCCACCTGCAACCTTCTCCCTACTGACCAGTGAGGTGTGAAACAGCTGTTTCTTTCTCTGGACATTATGGAATCCCTGAAAATTTCCAACTTCAATCACTTTCATCTCTTCTAATACGACTATCATCTGAAAGAATCTTCACTATTCGATCTTCCTTCATTTTCTCTTGACTTGTTACTTGTGTGCTATGGATTGACTGTTTATGTCCCCCTGGGAGTCACATGTTGAAGCCCAAATCCCCAGCATGGTGGCATTTGGAGATGAGGCCCTGAGGAGGTGAATGAGGCTAGACAACGTTGTGGGGGCTGGTCCCCGGGGTTGGGATTGGTGTTCTGGGAAGAAGAGTCCCCAGAGGGCTGACTTCCTCTCCCTGCCGCTTCGCCATGTGAGGACACGGTGAGAAGGCAGCTATCTGCAAGCCATCTGCAAAAAATTCCTATTTTTGTTCCCTCACGATAGAATAAAAGCTGGCACCTGGATCATGGACCCTCCAGAACTGAAGAAAATAAATTTCTGTTGTCTAAACCCTCCAGTCCCATTAGCTCAGTCTCTGGACTCCCTGTTCAGGTAGCCCTTGTAAATCCATCTGTCACAAGAATGTAGCTGGTTTGACTGATGCTCTGTTCTCAGCACTAACCCAAAACCAACAACCACCTGTTGATCAACATCAACAGCCTCTCCCACACAAATATCCTAACACTAAGCTGCAAAATAAAGTCAACCATCCCCCATTTCCTGCTTTGGGCTCATCCTCCCTTTCTCACTTTTAATAATGTTACCATTATCCTCCAGGTGACCCTACTTGACAAATCTAAGATTGTATTTTCTGCTTTTTTCTCTTTGGCCCACAAATCCTGTCCATTGACATATCCGTTATCTATCTCCATCACACATTTTATACTCATCTCTTCCGCTTCATTTCTAACCAGCTAGACTTTCTAGTCTAAATTCTGCGGGCATCTCTTCTAGTCTTCTAATTCGTGTCCCTCTCTTCTCAAGTCCGTCTTTCACAAGACTTCCAAGTGAGTCTTCTTTGGTTGAGAATCTGATCTATCGCTCCTCTACTTGAAAACCATCAGTTCTCCATTGCTGGGAAAATAAAATCAGACACTTATTTCTCATTTCAGTTCCTTCTCAAATTAGATTCTATCTACCTTCCTAACTTTAATTCTCACTATTCTCCTTTATAGACTGAAGTGCAAGATTAAAGGAGTTCTTCACTCTCTACTGAACACCATCCCCATTTTGCTCTGGCTTCTTCTGCCTTCAGTATCTCTCTGAACTTTGATTCCTGTCCATATCTTTCAAGGCCTGGATCAAACTCTTCTCTTTGATGGCATCTCCTCTGTTCTCTTCTCCCTCTATCTTAAATACCCTCGTATTCAAATAACTTGACCTTTAAAATGGCTTCTGATGTGTTCTAAATTTAACCTGTCTATGGTTCATTCCTGGGAGTTTCAGCATTTAGTATATTCTATTTGTTTGGTAATGCTAGCTGCTATAACAAATAATCCCCCCAATTTTACTGACTTAACATAGAATAAAGGATGTAATGTGGGTCTCCCTGCTTGTTAGGCAATTCCCCTCCTTATAGTCATTCGGGAAACCAGGCTTTCTTCATCTTTTGGTCCTGCCACTTCCAAAGATCTCAGAGTCCTCCAGTTCCAGCCAGTAGAAGGAACAACAGAGTATAAAACTGACATCCACATCTAAATTACAATCACCTGGACATATATTGCTTATATTCCACTGTGAGAACTGTTAGAGACTGTAAACAAGTCAAAATAACACCTGGCATTTTGCCAGGGGAATGTTAGAGTCTGTAAACAAGTCTGGATGGTGCCTGGCAAAATGCCAGAGGGAGTGGTTTGAGAAGTAACAAAAGGGAGCCATTAAGTGTGGAGATTCCTTATTGGTTGACTGATGTATCTAGTTTATGCTAATTAGATAAGCTGTGTGGAATGTATAAATACTGCTCCTGTCCTGCAATAAACGGCTTCCACTCCTGCTGTATCAACGTACACAAGTTATTCGTCACCCCCCCGGTTATTTTGCTGCAGCCGGACTGCGGCAGAGAACTAGTCAGGTCCCTCTCTGCTACAATAGGACATGTATATGTTTTCTCTGGCTGGGAACATCTTTTCCTAGATTAGTTCATTTCTATAGAAAGAAAAGTAGAAATTTCGGGTGAAAACTTAACCCTTTCTGTCACAGTCTGGCACGTAGGGAACACTTTTATCAAAAATAGTTATTTAAAATGATTACTCATTATCTATGATGGATCTTTCTGTGCTAGGATTTGTAAGTAGGTACAGACAACATAGACACAGATATAATTTCCAAAACAAAGAAAAAATTTGCATTATAAATACTATAATCCTTATTTTTGAGATGGAGAAATTTCGTTTCAAAGATATTGAGAAAGAATAATAATAGTACAAGCAGAACTTAATTAACATTGGTTATAAAATGGACAGAAGGCTGTGCATAAAATGTTATCCAAGTTTATAAGTTGTTGAGCAAGGTTTTGAATGTAGGGCTGTCTGACTCAGAAGCCCATGTTCCAAATATTACCAGTTCAGCTTTTCCTTCATGTTACATAGCTAAAATGTACATAAAAACAGAAATTAACTTTATGGAGTGTTTCCTATTTGCCAGCTTCAATGATACACTTTTTTATTGTATTGTAATATTTAACATATTATAGTACCCACATGCAAGCACAAGCATGAATAATACATGTATATACATATATCTGGATGCATGCACAATACAGATAAATTATTTATATGCACATATAGGAATCTATCAATGTCTATGCATATAGAATATATATATACATAGGCCATGTGTATATATACACATAGGCATAGATGCAATCGTTCTGCAATGCATAGTTTATACATACACACACACATAAACACATGTATAGAATTATCATGCTCTTTATATGGACAAGGAAATTGAGGCATAAGAAGGCTAAACAACTTGTTCCAGGTGTCACAATGAGCAGACTGTCCTACAAATGTGAGCCTGGGCTGTCAGAGCTCAAAGCATGAAGGTTTGCTACCTGTGCTGAATCCCTGGGTGTGAAGCCCTATTTGTCACTGCTGGCATGAGACAGTGAGGTCATTAAGGACCACGAGGGTGCTGTGTTCACCATTATCCTCCCTGTACCTGACATGGCCTGGCATACTTCAATAAATATTTGTGGAACTGAATTGATGAAGTTCAGGAGAAATTGTTGCCAATAGTAAGACTACAATTTAGAGTCTGTGAGGTTAGAGGAGGAGCAACAATTGCTGCCAGAAAAAGAAAATAGCCTGGCATTTCAAGAAGCAAATTAAAGTCCAAGTGTTTGGTGAACTTCTCACTGTTTGTCTTTCTGGGAAACTTCTGTGTTTTGGGCAATGATCCAGGGCTGGAGAGCCGTGTGCAGTAAAGAGGCCATTCTGTCTCACCCAGCCTGTTGAGAATGACCTTATAACCCTCTTCTCGTGTGCCTCTAGGCCAAACATTGCTCAAAGACTCTAGAGACAGGAAAATGCTATTCTGTTTGCATTGGAAGTTTGGAGAAGATATCTGAGGCAGAGTGAAACCCCAGGTCTTTAGACATTCATCTTTTATGTTTGGGATATAAATAAAAATGGTGCTTATATGAAGAATGTCTTGGGATTTCCTGATGAGGGGATGTGGACCCACAGTAAATAATTAAGATTTGTGATGGGTGTTAGATGACACAGATGTGGTCATACGCAACATGCTGATTAATCCTTCCGTATCACACCCAACCAAATCCTACCCAGTTTTCTCCAAGTGAAAGGAAGAGTTTCCCATAGGTTACTGGCTTTTGCGTCTTCTTGTTGCTTTTGTGTTTATTCTTAATGAACTTAAAATAAACTTAACTTTTAATGATATTTAGATTTCTGTGCAGATGGTATGTGGGGTTCACACTTTGTTCTTCTGATCCCAAACAAAGGAATCAAAAGAAACATATAGAAATGGATATAAATGCTTAGAGATATATGTTTGTGTTGGTGCTTGTTTGTGTATGTGTGCACCCGTAGCCAGCAATAAAGCAGGGAAAGGTGGAATGAGGCAGGGATGAATGAGTGACAGGACTGTAGCTTGAGTCTCCTGGGCACTGGGGTGGGACTGCAGCAGGGGACTTGAGGCCTCAGGTCCTACTGTGTGACCGTCCTAAAACTTTATTCATCCAAGATGAGGAGTGAGGACTAGATTCCCTGCTGAGAGCCCGTTCCCACTCACAAAAGGGGGAATTCCCTGCTGCTCTGCTCTACGTGAGCTAGGGATTTGACAGGCTCCAGCCTGAGAGGCCTTACAGGGCACAGGCACCAGCTCACAACCTGGAGTGGAACCAGGCCACGTGTGTTGACTTAGACACTGGATCCACAACATTCCCACTGTTTGAAAAGGAAAAGGATGTTTGTGGAAAAGGATTCCTGAAATTCTATGGAGAGAGTGAGGGACCCAGACCTAGGCCTGCAAGTAAGAGGAAGGCAATTGTCAAATCACTAGGCAGGGTGGAATTAGTACAGATGGAGAGAGAGAGAGGAGATGAAGTAAATCCTGTCATTTAATCCTGAGTCAAACCCTAGCCCCATTTTCTAGTCTACCCTTAATGGGATAGAAATCAGAAAAGCTAGATACCTCTGGAGTTGTAGGTCCAGCAAAATAAAGACTGGAAGGACAGATTAGAAGTATATACAAAAAGCAACTGGACCCCTAGGACCCCTCCTATTCCCCAGTGGCGTAATTACCCTCCCTCTTCCCACTCATGCCCAGGGCCACAGGGGCTACATTGGAACCATTGAACCAAAAGACTAGATTCAGGGACACCAGGCACATCTGAGGGACAAAGGAAGAACCAAAGTGCTAGAAGGAAGAGCCCTTTGTTCACAAACTCCCAGAAGCTGTCAGCCAATCCAATGTGCCCAGGAAAGAGACCAGAAGATTCTGGAACTCCCTAGGAGACTGAGGAGCCCAGTGCAAGAACATGGAGCTACTGGACTGTGCGCATCTCTGCAAAGCAACAGCTGTTGACTCAGTACTGAAGTCCAGCCCTTAGCAAGACCGGCCCACCTGTTGGGCATTTCAATGGGTTTTTAAATGACTTATTCTTCAATATAAATAATTAACAATCACCAGTTTCTCAAAAAATGATGTTTCTAGTATAGTTAACAGACCCAAAGAATTATTTTTAAAGGGGAAAAAATAGAGAACATGCAGGGAAGCAGAAGAAATTCTTTTTTAAATTCTCAGAGATAAAAGATATTGCATCCATGAAAGAAAGACACATATGATTTAGGCTCTCACTTTGAAAGAGGTTTTAGTAAAATCTGTAATGGTTTATTCCTAAAAAAGCAATTATTTGAAACAAATACAGTTATGTGTCCGTTAACAATAGGGATGCCTGTTGAGAAATGAGTTGTTTAGGCCACTTTGTCATTGCACAAACATCGGGGGATGCTTACAAATCCAGACGATAAAGCCTATTGCACACCTATGTTACATGGTATATGCCATTACAAGAACCATCTGGTGTTGACTAAAACATCCTTATACGGCATATGATTATATGTCAAGAATGTTAAGACTTGACAAAGCTAGGGAGGCAGACCATGGATATTTGTCACATCATTCATTTTTGCTTTCTGCATTTTTAATATTTCACATAATCCACAAACCAAGTTAATTTTCCAAAGGTCAATTTCCGCACCACTGTTTTCTATTTAAAAGTAAAAGTAATCTAAGCTCACATACATATGCAAGCAACTTAGAAGACATAAGTTCATTCAAATTATTTGAATTTTTAGAATAAAACTCAAGATTCATCAAATAACAAAAGTTGTCACCATCTTTAGTACATTTTTTGTTGATGGAATTAACTAGGATTAGGTAAACACCTACTACACGGAAATCACTGACCTCAGGGCTTCTTTCAAACAGTACATTATAGAATGTGTTCTGGGTGCAAATTCTCCGATGGTGGTGTTTTGGCCTATAAATTCTGGAAGATTCCCTAAATTCCTTTTTCTCCTGTACAAACAATGATGCATTCCCCTATTGATTCAAACTATGTGATCATGTGGAAAAATTTGAAGATGGTACTTTTCTCATATGCATGGAAGGCTATGCACAGATTCTTCGACTCTTTTTTTTTTTTTTCTTTTTAACAAAGATCTATTTATTGAGAGACTACAACTGAGCCCCCTACCAAACCCATAAATCTCTGCTTGGTTGACATTTCCACCCAGAATAATTTTATGCTATTCCATCATCACCACGTGGAGATGACATTAAATGCCTCATCTCCTCCCACACCACCCTCACCCAACCACCCTCCCCATATTCTGAATGCCTGTTTACTAGTCCACCTGCCTCAGGACTGAGGTCAGGAGCACTGTCCATATCCCAGCAGAATTCCTAACATGTCACACAGCACGTGGGACACAGTAGAAGTCCAGTGATCTTTCTTTTAAGTAAATGAGTAACTGAATGTCGTTCTTCTTTCTCTGTGTCCTAAACCCTGGTGTTGCTGCCTGGTCAGGACGAAATGAAGACCCTTAGGATCCAAAGTCTTTCCTTATTGCTTCTGGTGTACCCAACTTTAAAGCACAGTAGAAAGTTCAATCTCCAGAAACTAGCCCCTCTGTGTTTATTTTACAGTAAGTGTATCTGGAATTTCCCTCAACAGAGATATCAGAATTTAGAGATCTCCATTGCCGGGAAAACAATTTCTCCTACCAACAGCGAAGTTGCAAGACACAGTAATCAACGGTGGCCTATGGAGGGATTTACTGTGAATAATGCACTGCCAGAATTCCTACATCACCAAGAGCAATGAGATTAATAACAAAATCCTGTCCAATGTTGAGGCGCCTCATTCATTTCCTGTTTTTCCTGTAAATTCACATCAGACATAACCCTTAACCTTTTCAGATCTCAGTTCCTGAGAAGATATATGAGTCTTAACAAAACTTTACAAAATCAGAGCCTGAATCCTCTTAGGATATATATAGTTCCTTAACTTTTTCAGGTTCAGACACCTCAAAATCACCACTATTAATAATTTACAGTTTTACCAACATTTCACACAGGAGGCAATGCAATACATACCGTTAAGGAAATGATTGCTATATTTATGGGGTATATCAAGTTTAAGGACTTAGAAATCACAAGACCAGTACTGTTGATGATATTGTTGTTATTCATTGTTGCAGATTAAATAGTATCCCCTGAAAACTCATGTGCACCCAGAATGTCAGAATGTGACCTTGTTTGTAAGTAAGGGCTTTGAAGATATAAGTAGTTAAGGATTTTAAGATGAAATCAACCTAGAATCAGGGTGGATTTAAGGCCAAAAACTGGCATCCTTAGAAGAAGAGGAGACACAGAGAGACAGGCAGGGAGCAGGCCATGTGAAAACATGGCGGTGGAGATTGAAATTGTGCTGCCACAGGACCTTATACTCCAGGAGGCAGTAAGAAGTTAGAAGAGGCAGGGAAGGGTCATTGTCTAGGGTCTTTACAGGGGACTGGGCCCTGGTGATACCTTTCCAAACTCTAGCATCCCAAACTGTGAGAGAATAAATTTCTGTTCTGCTTCTGTTTTAAACCACCAGTTTGTAGTACTCCGCTTTGAAAACATCAAAACTAATCATTGCATCACTGGTTGAAAATGGTAAAAAATATCATGCCTACTGCAAAACACAATAATAAGAAATACTTTTACTGATGATATAAAATCACAAGGAGACATTTTATTTAACTGGAAGAAGTTAGGACCTGCGGAATAATAGAACACTAATAATAATAACAATATTAGGAAGCACTTCCTGAGGCCTGCCATGTTTCCAACCATGCCAGCGCCTCACCAAGCCAAGAGTCACACAGTGCACTGGGACCCATCTTAAAAATAGCACACGCTGGAATGAAAACTCCCTGAGCACAGAGAACTTTCCTTTCTTCACCCAACAGTGACCAGCTCCAACTAGGCGCTCAAGGAATATTCAAAGAATGAAATGGAACTGGGTCTCTCCCAAGGTGACACAGCTAAGGAGCAACAAAACCAGAGCTCTGGGGTTAGAGGTCAGGTGATCTCGCTTCAAGAGTCTGCTTTAACCTGTGTTCCATCCTCAGCTAACAATGAAAGTGGAAACTCAAATATTGAAATATTTAAGTAAGCTACATTTAAAAATAAAACTAGGTTAGCCATTTAAGAAACACTTTGAAAGGGATAAAAGGAACGAATCACTCAGTAACCAACCCCTCTGTTAGTTAACGTTAGTATTTTATCGATATGTTCTGGGGCTTTTTACCGTATGTTGTGGTTTTCAAAGTTGTGTTCAAATTCTGACCACATTTTCTGCTTTCAAAATTTAAACACTATAGCAAATCATATTTCCATATTGTTATAAACTCTTCATAGGTAAAATGCCATATTTATTGATAAATGATGTATAAATTGATAAATCGTATTTTATTAATATCTGCAGAGATAAATATGATAAATATTCCATTGAGAAGGTTTTACTTATGTGACCCATGCCAAGTATTCCCGATTGGTGGACATAGGTCATTTCCACTGTTTATACTACTATAAATAGTTCTCCGGGAATACCTTGGTTTGAAAATTTTTAACAATAAATCATTAGGATAGATTCCAAAAAAAGAAAAAGAAAAATGACCCTGGGTCAAGCAGTATAAAAATTTTAAGGGACTTAATTACTTTGTGCTGACAAAGTGTTTCCTAAAGGAATATACCAATTTATAACCCCATAAGCAATTTGCAAAAGTGAGAATGGAATATGGTATTCTATATACTAAAATATTTAAAAATTTCATAAGCCATCAATGACATCACACAGCTCTAATTTGTATTTCTTACAAGCTAGACTTTTTAAAACACAAACAGGCCTCTACTATGATCTAGTAATTTCAATCCTACATGCATATGTATGGTCACCAATTCACTCCAGGTATATATCCAAGATAAATAAGTCCAAAGTCATTAGAGTTGTTTTATTGATAAGACTCAAACACTAGAAACAGCCACGTGTCCACCATCAGCAAAGTCTCTACATAAACTGTGGTATATCCAGAAAATGAAATGCTACAGAAACAACATGGTTACATCTCCCAGACATTACATTCCATGTAAAAAGCCAGGTACAAAATATAAAATACCATCTAATTTCATTTACATGGTGTTCAAGGATAGTTAAGTCTAATCAATGAAAACTGAAGTCAGACCAAGGGATGGCGGGGGAAGAGACAGGTGTTGGTATCCACTGGGAAAGGACGCGGAAATGGCTTCTGGATCTTGGAAAACTTCTCTATTTTGAATTCAGCAGATGGGCATATACAAATGTAAAAATGCATCGCATTTAAAATTAGCTAAATTTATCATACAAAGGTTACACATCTAAGGAAAAGTAAAAATTATAAAAATTAAAAATAGCAAAGCATGCATTTTGAAGGACCCCATATGTCACTGGAGATTCTTACAAAGGTCCTTTAAGGTAAACGGTTCGTTGCTCCATTTTATGAGAGTGGGAGCTGGCTTGGGGTGATATCATGCTTTTCTGTTCAGGGAGTTAGATAATGAACTCACAGAACTATTTACACATATGCTTGAAGGTTACAGAAAACTGGAACGGTGCCCTGAAGACTTAGAGTAAAGGAAGTCATCTTAGTAATTACCATCTGGCAAATCCACCATTTCGATTATTATTTAAGTAACTCGTTTGGAGATGAAAAGATAAGCCTAAGAAGAAAAGAAGCATCATAAAAATCTTCAATAACAGGAATGGCACAAATGCTAGGAATCAGAGCTGCATTCTAATTCCGGTCCTACAATAAATGATTTCCATAAGAGCATGAATCCTTGGGTTCCTTTCTATTTCTTTCTTTCTTTTCAGTCTCCTTTGGTGCCTCTCAATCTTTTGCTTTTCCTGTAAACATTGGCATGCAGAAGGGGACCATCTCCCTAGATAACTGCATACAATTTCATGACTTAAGTACCATCTATAAGCCAGTGCTTCCCAAATTTACAGCTTCAGACCTGACCTCTCACATAATCTTCAGATTCATAAATGTAACTGCTTGACATCCCCTTCAGCTATTTAATAGGCCTCTCTAATTTATGGTTTTGATTTTCCATTTACATTCTACTCCCCAAAACTACTCTTCTAGCATATATATCTCAGGACAAAGTTAATCATGCTGCTTAAAACCCAAAACGCAGAAATAGGGAAAGATCATAAAACTGGGAAAGCTCTTTCACACTTTTGATTTTACTCAAAGCATTTATTATCATGTTCTGTGTTACATATGCTCTACTTACTGTCTCTATAAACAAGAAGAAAAGCTTTCTCTCTCTTTCTCTCTCTCTCTCTCTCTCTCTCTCTCTCTCTCTCTCTCCCTTCCTTCCTTCCTTCCTTCCTTCCTTCCTTCCTTCCTTCCTTCCTTCCTTCCTTCCTTTCTTTCTTTCCACCAAAGATTGAACCCAGAAGGGATTAACCACTAAACAATATTCCGGCCCCATTTTTCATGTATATATTTTATTTTAAGATGGGTCTCACTGAATTGTGTAGGGCCTCACTAAGTTGCTGAGGCTGGTTTGAACTTGTGATTCTCCTGCCTCAGTCTCTGGAGCCACTAGGATTATAGGCATGTGCCATGGTGCCTGGCTATGAAAGCTTTATGAGGGAAGAAAATTTGTTTTGTTAATTGCTGTACTATAGGTACCTAGACCAAAGTCCTACAGGTTCTAGGAACACAGTACATTGGTAATATGACTGAGTGATTTATTGAAAATCCTATGTTTTTGATTGAAATTATTTCTTATAATAACATAAAGGACCATCTTCAGTAGTACTATCATTTACTCAATGAGTTGTTGTGAGGATTAAATGAGAAACAGTACAGAAATTGCCTTTTTTTAATGCAGTTAAATGATAGATTGTTCTATTGGTCTTTGCAGAACAAGGGCCTCCTGAGACTGACATTGGCATTTCAGGATGAAAATGAAAAGATTTACGTTTGAATTGTGACTCTGCCCCTATTTATTAACTGGAGGACCTTAGGTTATACCTTTAATCTCTCTGAATCTAGCTACTCTCATACGTAACGTGAATATAATTAAATCTAACTCACAAGGTTGTATTGCAAGTTATTCTGAATGAGCCAACATTTATGATGAGAACAATGATAAGAACAACAAAAGGTATCTACATTTGTGTAAATGATACCATTCATTGTTATGTTTTCTTTATGCACCATGTATCTTTTAAAAATAATATTTATTATCCATTTTTTGTACATTGTAAAGTGATACATATCTGCTGTAAAAAATGTGAGTTGCACCTAGAAATACTTTTCAAATGAAAGTTACCTAGAATCTCACTTTTTAGACACAAGGATTGCCAATGTTTTAATTATACACTGTTCACTTTTTTTTTCTTTTGGTACCGAGGATTGAACTCAGGAGCATTGGACCACTGAGCCACATCCCTAGCCCTTTTTTGTATTTTATTTAGAGACAGAGTCTCATTGGGTTGCTTAGCAACTCACTTTTGTTGAGGCTGGCTTCGAACTCATGATCCTGCTACTTCAGCCTCCCAAAGTGCTGGGTATACAGGTGTGCACCACCATGCCCAGCTTGTTCAAATCTTTTTTATCCACAAATCTGCCTGTATGGCATTTTACCTTGTCCTTGTTTAATGATATCATCCAAATTCTTAAAGAACATGACTTCAAAAACCTGTTTTCTTTTCTGAGCTTTTATTGTTATTTATTGGTTTAATTTACACATTTACAACCATAATAGCATTGCAATATTTTATAATTATTCCATTGGTCAAATTTCTAATTGGCAATACTGAACAAGAATCATTGAAACTTTTGATGCATTTTACCAAATTTTCCTCCCACTAATTTATACTAATTTATACTAAAACCAGCAGTGTGTGATGACTTCCTTATGTCCTCATGAAAGATGAATTGCAATCGGGAAACAAAAGCACAAATTCCATTGTGGTAAACAAACAGAAAGTCTTTCTATAATTTTACCTTTGTAATCTTTGATACTATAGTTTCATATCAATTTCACCCATATTTATCTTACTGTATCTAAAAACTGAATGCAACTAACCATACTTTTGTTTTCAAATTAAGATAAAAATTCTCACTACTAAGCAATCGTGAAGGCCCACTCTAAGTATAATTTTAGACATCTCTCTATGGATACAAAGACATAAGTACAGGTAAGTAGTTTGAGAGGTAGGGATGGAAGAAGAGAGAAGTAAGTTTTTATTTAAAAATATGGTAGATCTTCATTATCCATGAATTCCATATTTGTGTATTTATCTACACACTAAAGCTATTCATAAGACCAAAATCAATACTCATGGAGCTTTTGTGGTCATTCATAGATAAACAGAGACCAGCAGAAAATTTGAGTCCCCACACCTACACATGCCCAGCTGAAGTCTAACAAGGCAATATTCTGCCTTCCTGTGTCATCTGCTTATACTCTAAATAAGTGCCCTTTGTGCACTCCACCTAGTGCAATATAATTCACATGTGTGTGCTTTCTGTTGGAACTCTCACTGTTTACAATGACCCCTGAGCTCAGTGCTGAAGTTCTGCCTCATTTTCACAAGCACTAGAAATGACAACGTGAAAAAGTACATGTCAGATAAGCTTCATTCAGGCATGAGCCTCAGTGCTCATGCCAGTAAATCAGCACTGTATGACAAGGTGTCTTTAAAAAGAAATACACATAAAATAAGATTACATTTTAATTGGTTGATGAAAACTCCATGACCAGAAACTCACAGGAACCCAACCCTAAGAACCACTTTTGCTAGACCCAATGGTTCAACTGATGATTCAATCGTCCTCACAAATTCATAGAATGTAACTACCAGGAATTCTTAGAATTGACTGCACTTTAGAAAATTTAGGGAAAAAAAAGATTTAAAGGATCATATTGTAATGCTACTATTAGTAAATATTAAATTTATTTGTACTTGAATTAACAGTAAAAGAATAAATCATGCAGAATTAAAAGAACTGCTAAAAAATCACTCAGTTCAGGAGTTTATCAGGAGTTTCAGTTCTTAGATAATCCCACTAGATCACTAAATTTAAAGGGATGGAAATGGCTGTGCATTTACTAGGAGGCTGTGTTCATGATGTTTTTGAACTATGCTTTAAATTTAAATATGGTCATGGACTTCTGGCATACTAGGTAGGTTACGGGAACACCCATATTTCCAGACATACACGTCTTCCTCCACTTCTCACCTTGAAATTGCTAAATAATTACTGTGACAATGTCAGAGTTTTCATTTGCTTCTGGGGACGTGACTCTGAAGAAAACTGTGTTTTAGACTTGCTCTGCTTTTAAACTTATTGAATACATATATACCCATCATCAGTACTTTGACTAGTTTCTCTATCCCTAAATTACACCTTTGCAATGAAAGGGCTGGGAATTATTAATTCTATTCTTCTTTTTTTCTATCTTTTATTATCAGTGATTATTAAGGTTGTAGAAGATAATTGTATCATTATCTTCAGGATGGAGAGATGTGTCTTTGTAAACCACACCCTCTGCATGTACACACACACAAGTACCAGAAACCCCCAAGGGGACCATCTCAGAGACACAAACTGGGAAAGTTCTTGGCAGCAGCAACCATTGTCAGGAAAGATCAAAACTCCCTGGGAATACTATTGCCAGCCCCAGGTGTCACACCATAAGGAACATCCTCACCATCGGAAATGACCTAGAAACAACTGCCTTCTTGTATTTCATTGATTCTGAGACACATCTTTTCATATTTTAACATCTCTGAACCTTGTAATTGATATCTTGTTAGTGGGTTTTGTTTGTTTGTTAGTGATACATAGAAAATAATGGTGCATCTTATAATTGATGGCATCTTTGATAGAACATAATACAGCAGCGTGGATCTGGAGGGGCAGCCCGTGAAAGAGGAAGGAACTGTGGACGACGGGCAGGGATAGAAGAGAGGTGGGTAATTGGGGCAGAAAATGGCAAAGGTGAAGTACAGGAGGATTTGCAGCCAGGGACTTGGAATATTTTAGTTGAGAGATTGTACAAAGGTCAGCTTGTCTGTGATCATCATTCTCAAATATTCAAGGGGCTGCCATGTGGAAGGGAGAAGGCACTTGTTTTATAAAGGTCCTCAGGGCAGAATGGGGGCCAAAAACTGAAGTAAACAGTACTCTTTGGGGTTCAAAACCAGGAATTCAGAAATTGGAATTAGCCAGCAGCTGGATCCATGTGAGAAGGTGAGGCTGTGGGCAGGAGTCAGGAAGAGGTGGGTGTTACTGCCTAGAGGTTGAGATTTGATAAAGCAACTTCTCTTCCAGTTTGAATACTCTAAAGCTTCCAAAGTGCATATCCATTTTAGCCTTTACTAGGCAATGAATGTATGTAAATGATCTTTTTAGATAATGGAGAAATACGTAGGAAGATGTTAATCTATTATAGGAAAAATTCTATCAATCTATCTATTTATAGGAAGATGGTAAAATAAATACAACGGGATGAACCATTATACAACTTCTTAAGATAACCACTGTAAAGACTATGTGCCACCAGAGAAAACCGTCTGATCACGTCTGGCGTGAATAACTCACAGACAAAATCCCATCCTCACTGATTACAGGTGGAGCTTCACATCTGCCTCAGGGCAAGGGCTGGAGAGCAAGAGGGAGGCGAAAACAAGCGCTTTGCTGAGTTACAGATTTCTGGGCTACTCATTTTCTTTCTTAATTTTGAATTTCCATTATTACTGTGGCTCTCTGTGTAGGTTACCCCATCACATAGGGACGTTAGTCCCTGTTCCAACTCGAAAGTCTCAAACTGGAGCCTCTCTTACTGAATATTGTGCACAAAAACCTCTTGTTGCTCCTTCCTGAGGCACTTTTATACCTCAGTTGTTTGGTCCCAGCTACTTAAAAATTGACTTGCTGGGCATTTCTTTTTAAGTAGGGACCCATGCAAAAAGCCAATTCAACAAGATATTCATGAGTTCAGACATTTGGGGGAATCTCTGATGTAGTTTCTGTATTCAAAAACCTCACTATCCAGTGTCAAAAACTTGAACAAACTAATAACTGAAGTTGGCACAATGAATCAGAATCCAGAGGAGACAAGGAGACAGGGGAGAAGGGAGAAGGACACACAGTCAAACATAACACATAAAAATGTATATAATAATTGGGTACCATGTGATGTACTAATATATGCATATACTTAAATATTACACTATTGCATAATTACATTAGTGTACATTACAATAGCATACTGCTTAGATAAGGCTTTGACTTCTTGTTATATAAGGAATTAGCTTTTTTATACCATCCTCAACCTTCATTCTCTCTCTCTCTCTCTCTCTCTCTCTCTCTCTCTCTCTCTCTCTCTCTTTGTACCAAGGATTGAAGCCAGGGGTGCTTAACCTCTGAACCACATCCTTTTTATTTTTTATTTGAGACAGGGTCTCACTAATTGCTGAGGCTGGCCTTGAACTTGAGATCCTCTCAGGTTGCTGGGATTACAAGTGTGTGTCATTGCTCCTGGGCACACCCATTCTCTTAGCTTAATTATATATCAAATATTGGATTAATAAGTGTTTGTATCTTTATGACTGTATAAATATTGTTTACACTAAGTCAAGTAGTGCATTACGATTGTATTTTCTTTCTCATAGAACTCACTGTTTTTCCAAGAGTTATTAATAGAATGGATTTTATTTGTTCACTTTTTCAATGTATCTATGACCACTTTTTTCTGAGACACCCCTAACAGATCTTTTAAAATCTATAAGTGGTTTTTACAAATGTTCAACCACAGTTTTAAACATTCTATCCAATTTGTCCTGCTGACCTCTCCTCTTCCCCTCTCTGCCCACCCCCACCAGCCGGCCCCTTCTCTCTCATAGTCCACGGCCCCCCTGCTCCTATCTGGACTCTTTGATCTCCAGGTTTGCTACTCAGCTTTTATGATAAGCTTTCTTTTCTCTACCCCTCTCTATCCCAGGCATTCAATGCTCTGGTTTTAAAATCTCATATCTTCCTAGTCCTTGATTGACTCTTTTCTTTTATAAAATAGATCCTTGGCTAAATAAACTTGCCAGGAAAAGATTTGCAGAGGGTCAGAATGTTTCAGCCTTTCATATCAGAAAATTCTTACACAGTACCTTAAACCCTTAATCAATAATTTGGATGAGTACAGGAGTACTAGGTGAAAAATGATCATCCCTCTACATTTTGAAAATGTCGGTCTTCTGTTTTAGCGTTCAATGTTGCTGTGGCTGTCATTAAGTTGGAAACCATTCTAAATTCTGAAACCTCTCTCTTTCATCTTATATACTGGGTGTTATAAAATTTCACAATAATGTGCCTTGATGTAGGGTCTCATGGTGTGTAGCATGTTGAGCAATCAGAGAGCCTATGGGTGTACCAGCTCCCATACCCCAGCAGAGAATATATTCCTACATAATTTCTTGACTATTTTATTTTTCCTGTTTCCTCTGTCTTCCCTTTTGAAATTCCTGATGTTTAGAGGTAGAAGTTCCTGGCCTACACTTCTAATTTTCTTATCCTTCCTCTTTTCTAGTTCATCAGTATTCCATTCCTTCTGTGACAAGATTTCCCAAATCTTTTACAGGCTTTTAAATTTCATTTGGAGGATAAAACATCAAAAATATTATCTTTGCCCTCCCAATAATTTTTTAATTGTTTTGATGTTCCCTCTCCCAAGATCCTATACATGACCCTGTTGGGATTCTATACATGAAACACTGTCTTTCCAAAAGTATCAGTAGCAGATTTTTTAAATTTTTCCTCTTCATCCTTTTAGTTGTTTTTATTGGTTTATTTCATTGGTTGGTGACTTTTCTGTATGTGCTTTCATCTTTTTTATGTGTAAGGCCTTCCTCAAATACCCAGTTATCCTGGATGGCCCATCTTTTAAGAGTGAAGCATCAGATATTTTACTAGAAGCACCATGAGAATGAGCAGAAACTTAATTGCTGGCTTTTACTTGGGATAATGAAAGGGCGTGCCTTTCTTGTTGACGAAGAGCTCCATATGTCTGTCTCTAGGAATCTTTCTTCAGGAGTACTTAATTCCTGCATGAGACCATCTTCCGGTCTGCTGCTGCCAGAGTCAGCGCTGGGCTGTGTGCCTGGCTGTGGGCCAGCTTACCAGTGAGGGAGGGGTGCTGGGGTCTCAGAGTTTGTCATGTAGATATTCCTTAATTGCCTGTTGTCATCTCCTGCCACGCCACCTTGCCCTCCCCACATCTTGGTGATCAGAATCTCTCTAGTTTGATTCTCCACAGAGTGACTCTTGGTTTCCTATGTAGGAGTGAAAGGCACCACTGGTTAGCAGAGACCTGAGCTGGAACTCTGTGGTCGCCCTGTGCTGGCCTGGCCTCTGGCCTTCCACCACGCCTGGCATTCTTGAAGAGCCAAGAGGTTACTTGGGCAAGTTGCTGTGAGCATTTACCAGGGCACTTTATCCCCTCTGCTTCGTCTGCCCCGCCTGCGTGGTTCCTATCCATAAGGTTGGGAACCTTCCATTCACTCTTCACGCCCCTGCTATTCTTTTGGTCCTTGCAGGTCAAATCTTTACTCTTCTGACACAATTTCCAGGGTCTGGGGAAGGAGAAGAAATCAGTCTTTTATGGACAATGTGCTGGGATTACCAGGAGCTGAACGTCAATTCTGAACGAACAATGGAGTTAAACAAGGAGGGAGACAATCCAGGCAGAGTTCTACTGATGGCCTCCCAGTAGACCACCATCTGTGTTCAATCAAGACCCAGACTCTCTGTACACCTTCACTTCCTCATCTGTAAAATATGGAGAACAATCGTACATGACTCATAACTTTCTACAACTAGAGAAATCATATGATGCTTTGTGAGGAGTTTAGCACCATGCAAAATAGTAACCTCCAAACAAATAAAAGAATATGCAATCATCATCATCATCATCATCATCATTTAACCACACAATCCATATTAATAGGAAAATTTTGACTTAAGGAACTGGCAACAATAGCTTAGATAAACAGAAAATAATACTGTCTGAAGTAGCAGCAAAAGAGTTATGAAAACCTTAAATTAGATTCTTTTTCCTGACAAAAAGTAGAGTAACTTGAAGGATTAAACTAAGCCTGGGTATCTGTGTAAGGTGGTACTTTGGAGCTTACCACATGGTACTTACTAAGTGGTAGCAACTTAGTTATCATTGTTATGAAGTATGATAGGGCCAGGACAATGAGGGCACTTTGAAAGTTTAGGGTGGAAAGCTGGAATTAAATTGCAAAGCAGATTGATGGTCAGGCTTAAAACTAGCCCAGAGGCCAGGCTGATGTTCAGCCACATGCAGGGAGTAAAGGAGGTCCCCAACTCCTGTTCTCATAGAACACCTTGCACCCAACTCAGCACATCTCAGCACCTGTGCATCTCACTTCCTCAGGAGGCTACAGCACTGGTGGGGAGAAGCCCTGAGGTCTGAGTCTCTGTCCCAAGCACCTACCACTGTGCCTAGCACAGTTTGGAGATAATAAATAAAACCTGATCAACTCTCTTAATTTTAAGAGTAAGTTTAAAATGATAGGACAGAACGGAGCTGGTTCCCTATGCTTTTCATTTCATGCTCAAAACAATCCATATTCCGACCTTTAAGAAAAAAAATTTCTTATGCATAAACTAAGATAAACTAGGCATATTGTTTATGAAAGTAAACGATCAATTATTTTCATGAATGTGCAAAGCTGGAAAAGCCCCACATGCCTACCTGGTGGTGCTGACCTCCCCACCCTTTGACACAAGGGTTGATAGTGAAGGGTCAGGAAAGCCTGCTAGTACTCACTATTTCTTTTTACCCAATGTACTCACCAGGCTTTTCTTATTAGCTAGACATCTTGTCACAGATTATTAAAATGAAACAATGCTTGTTAAAACAAATGGAAAAAAGATGCTCTCTGCAATGTCTTGAGTTTTTACCCTTTGTAGGCTTGCCAGATTGTGGGATTCTACAATGTTTTCCTGTCACTGGTGGGACTGAGTAGCTTTTTCTACACAGTACCCAGGCTTGAAAAGTAGCCTAAGATGAAACATCATATTTTAATGGTGCTCAAAGTGCTTTCACATGTTGGTATCATTTGGTTGCAGCCACCAATGATCCAGTGAAAATAATTTCATCATTGTGATGGAGAAGCTCGGGCTCAGCAAGGGCTAGGTGACTCAAACGGAGGTCACACAAGGGTTTGGAGAGCAAGCACACAAGGGAGCAGAAAAGTGGCAGACACATGGCCATCTGGGGGGAAGGGGACCTGGGTTCTCTTCCTTCCCTGAGTCTAAAACAGCTATGGAGCCTAGAGCAAGTCATACTATGGCTCAGGTCTTAGCTTCCTTATTTGGAAAATTCAAAGGTAAAATTCTAATCCTTCTGGAGCTGCGACCAGGCTGGTGGAAGCAGATGTGCCTACAGCTGGGGAGAAGGCTGGGGAAACAGGCCGGGATCCAACCATCAACAGCTACTGTTGTTACATGTGCCATAAAGTTTTAGCTTCATTTCATTTCTGTTCTGCCTTGATCCCAAAAAATGTATGAGGTTTTTTAAGTGAGAACCATAACAACATCAACAAAACAATACGAATTCAGGCTGGCTTAAGTGATAAGAAAATACATTTTGCTCTGGAATAGAGAAAGGCAGAGATCAGTTAGACTCCAGGATGTGTTAAGCCAGAAATCACAGCGCAGGGTCTCTATATGGTTATGGTCACCCCTTCCTCAAGATATTTCTTACCTCCAACATCCAGTGGCTTCCTCTCCAGATATAGGAAATGTCTGACCCAGAGTCCCAGGAAATGTCCTCATTTGTCTCTCTGGCCTGAGCTGGGTCACATGGTCATTCATGAATTAATCTTTGAGTCCAGGGACCTACCAAGTGCTGACTGTCTCAAGCCTGGGTTCCTGAACCACCTGGCTAGCACTGGAGGGAATATTCTAGATCCCTCAAATCCACCAATGGAGCTGAAGGTGGAGCCAGCCTTCCTGAAAGCAAGGGCCATGATGATCTGCAACAGTGAATGCTGGGATAGTGTATGACAAGTGCAGAGAATGATGGATATCTAAATACCCATCACACTTATAGTGCAATAAAAATGAGAGACACCCTGATGCAATAGAACAGTCTCATTATTTTAAAGTATATATAATTATATATGTCACATAATAATATAGAATATTATTATAAGAAATAAGGGAAAAGAAAAAAAGGTGAATTGGTGAGCTAAGAACAATGGGAAGGTTATGAGATTGATTGCAAACAGCAAAAGTCTCAAGTGAATTAATTAAAGATGAAATGGTAATTTAATTTTGAGCTTCCTGGCAGCTAGGGATGAAAGAAGAAAAATGACCAGTTAAAGGGATGAAAATATAACTAGGAAGAGCAAACATTTTTTCTGGCCCAGAGTCCTCAGACAAAATATTTTTCCCAAAAGTTTCACCATCAATGCCAAATGTGCATATACAACAGTGCATGGAAACATCAAGTTTGAAAACATCTATTGATACAAACACAAATTTAATTTAAGCTGCTCTGACATATTTGAACCTAGGCAATTCTCAAACACTCTCAATCAATACAAGGAGAAAATATGGAGTGAGCAGATTTGTGTCTCTCAAGAGGGGGTACAATGAGGATCCCTTAGATACAAACAGGAGGTAAAATGACTGTCTTCTGGAGGAAGCAGAAAACCACTTTTGCTTGGCGTTTCTCTTGGCCAGAGGGAATTTAAAACATTATCTTTATATTGAAACCAGCATGAGTATATAAGAGAACAGGATATGAGATGCATACAGCTCGGGAGGGGAGCACAAGACCTTAAGGAAGGACATACAGCCTTCAGCTCTTCTGCCATTCGGGTGTTTTGAAGGGAAAGGTTTGAAAACGCTTCCCTCAGCATTTCCTCATGAGACTAAGTCCTGACCATGTCCTCCAGCTCCTAGAACTGCAATCAATCACTCTGCACACTCCACTGTGGTCGCCTGTCTACTCTCTGTCTTCCCTGATAGAACAGTAAAGAATTGGTTGCCTCGACTCTTCAATTCTTGGTTTTCCTTATACCAGACCAAATTCTATATTTGGTCTGGTATAAGGAAAATTAGTAAGTTAAAGTCTAGCCTCAGCAAATATCTCAAAATAAAAAAATAAAAATGACTGGGGAAGCAACTCAGAGATAGAGCACCCCTGAATTCAATCCCCAGTATCCCCCCCCCAAAAAAAAAATAGTAGTCCATCTAAGCTGAGGGCGTATGAGTGGACCCTGTGTTCTATGAGGATTAAGAACTACGTGTCCTTGTGTCCTTGTGGGAAGAGATTTTGACAAAAAGTCCTGCATGGAGAGAAGATGAGGTGAGGGCATAGCCAAAAAGACAGTCCTGGAGCAGACAGATTCTCTCATAGCACTCAGAAGGAGCCACAGCTTGATCTGGGACTTCCAACCTGTAGTCTGTGAGAGGAGATGTTTCAGATGCTCAGTGTGTGGTGCTCTGTTACACAGTCCTAGCAAAACACTGCCTTGATCTTCGGATCTTTCAGATGTCCCACCTCTCATGAATATGTGTTTTTCAACTGGGCATGAGATACAATCAAGAGCTTTGGGATAACAGTGAAGATGACACTGCCTTCCTTGGCCACACTGTTGTGGAGAGGCCATGCCCAGGCCCATGTGAGGAGACTGAAGTGTGTTCCAGTAAAGCAGCTTCCTCCTCCCCCATTCCTAAGTCCTGTGTGTGACAGAGTCACCCAGATCACCATGTGCATGGAGGCATCTGATGTTAATGGCTGGATGAGTTGAGGCCAGTTGATTAACCTCCCTCTATTTTCTCCTCTTAAGTCAAAATGGTATAATCCATCTAAATATCTAAATCAAGAGCCAAGGTACTTGTTATGGTTTGGAAGTAAGGTGTCCTTCCAAACTTCTGTGTTAATTCAGAAATATTCAGAGATGAAATGATTCAGTTATGAGAGCACTAACCTAATCAGTTCATCCTGGTATGAACAACTAACTGAATGGTAACTGTAGGTAGGTGAGGTGTGGCTAGAAGAGGTGGGTCACTGGGGGTATCTTGCCTGCAGCCCCTTCCCCTTGCTCTTTCTCTCTGCTTCATGGCTACCATGAATAGAGCAGCTTTGGTTGGTCCATGGTGTCTTTCCACCATGATGTTCTGCCTCATCTTGGATCCAGAGCAATGGAGTCAGTTGACCATGGACTAAACCTCTGGCACAGTAATAAAATGTTGATTAATACAGCTGATAACATGTTATGGATGCCAAATAGGTGAGTGTCCTTCCTTGCGCCTCCTCTCCTGGTAATGGAATATGTATTTCCCAAAAGAAAGTATAGGTAGGCCCCTAAACTCACACAATCTTAAGGCATTTTCCCCTTTAATATTATAACCTGGAAACTACACACCAGACAGAAAAACAGGGGATAGTTTAAGAAGAGAGATGACAAATAAATGCCATTTTAGTTTAGGAGGATAATTACATTTTTGTGAACTATACCTCCAAACTCGTATCTTAAAATTTCTCATTAAAAAACAATCTTGGTCCATTGAGTTTACTTATAAACTTTGGCTGAGGTTTACACTTAAAACAAATGTTTTTAATTTCCTGGTACACTACCAAATCAGCCAAATCATTGTTAGTGTAAACTCAACTTCCATATCTTTCAAATATGGGGTTTATTTTTTCCTAGAGCCTCCCTTTCATTTTCATTGTTTAATTTCGGTTTTCTTTATTGCTTCTCAGTAACTGAGTGCTCTAAAACCAAGCAGGGAAGAAAAAAAAATCAACAAAACAACAACAAAAACCGATAGTAGGTTCATCGTAGGTTCAAGACCATTAGATTCCAATGATTCCTTTTGGAAGAGTAAAGACACCACCTAAACCAGAGTCCTTTTTGAGGACTTGCTAAGAGAGAGAATTTGGGTACAAGTTCATTTTCTGTGAAAGAATGGAGAAAATCCAGGATTATAACTTACTCAGGTCCCTAAACACTTGTGCAAGAATACAAAAGCTAGGTGAACATTGTTTCACTTAATACCACCCAGTGCTGAAGTTCAATGGGGCCAAGCACGCCATGAAAGCCAGAAACTCTATTGACATGCACTTGGCCTCACCTATCAAGAATGAAGGGGCCTGCCACACATTCAGAATTCAGGGGTAAATCATAAAGGGTGGAACAAATTTAAAATAACAGAAGGCAAGCTAGATGGCACCAGGGAGGGGCCCCAAGGACAGGGAAAACCAGTTGACATCTAACAACAAGCAAGGCCAGAGGAAGGCCATAAAACTGGTCACAAGCACATGCTGTCCCACTTCTTTCAGAGGCCTTGACTATTCCTGCCCAACCACCTGTGCAGATCTCAAATTCTGGGGTATCCTACTGTTTGTGATTTTTCTTTTTTCATCTACAGTCGCTCTCCAGGTAATCCCTAGGTTTCAAGTAGGATTATTTTACTCATTATCCCACATTTGAATTTTCCATCCTAACCTCGCTTCTGAACTCCAAGCTTATACATCCAAATGCAAACTGAATGTCGCCAAGTGATGTCTGATAGGCTTCTCAAACTTCATGTCTAACCAGAATAAGCCTCTTGATTTCCATTATCCAGTCTCTTCCTTCCCTGGGCCTCTCTATTTCAGTCAATCTTATCCTCCCAGTTGCTGAAGACAAAAAAAAAAAAAAAATCTAAGATTTATCTTGATTCTTCTCTTTCCCACATCTTGCAAATTCAATTTTTCAGCAAGACCTTTCAACACTACCTTTGAAACATCTAAATCTGTCCACTTCTCTGCACCCCAATTGTCACTGTCCTTGTCTGAGCAACCATCTGAGCTCATCTGAATGTCCATTCTGAGTTCCCAACCAGTCCACTGCTTTCTTATTGACCCATGCTAACTTTTAATTTTACATTTATTACACCTGTCATACAAATTTAAATATAAGTGCATGTGATAGATATTATAGATATAAAAAGGCTGTATTTTTAATTTAAAAATTCACTGAGCAATAAAAACATACATGTGTATGTAAAAAATTAAAAAATCAACAAAGACTAGAAGGATACATACAGAAATCTATGATTTAAATTTTTCAAAGAAAAATAAGGATGAAGGATAAGGATGAAGGACAAAATGGACTTTATTTTTTACACATAAACTCTTTTACACATAATATGCTCTTTTATTAAAAAAATATAAGAAACTGAAGTGAACATATCAGTATGTTAAAAATGTCAATTCTCAGTTGAACATTTTTGCATTGTTCTATAGAAATTTCTTCTAATTTCTTCATAATAAAAGGAATATGTCTCAGTCTGATTTATGCTGTTATTTTACATTTATTATACCATTTTTTCAAGTTTTGGGGCCCAGAAAAATAAATCATATTTAATTGGTAAAGGTAGTTTAAAATAATAATCACAACAACACAGGCTAATTGGTAAGGCTTAGTTTTCATTTGATTTAACAGCATACTAGCTCTGACTTTGAATAATTTATTTAATATATTTAGTTTAGGTTTCTTTCTAAAATGGGCAACTGTATTAGCCACCTTTTTGTTGCTATACCCAAAAGACCTGACAAGAACAACTCAGAGGAGAAGTTTATTTGGGCTCATAGTTTCAGATTTTCCGTCCACAGACCACCAACTCCACTGCTCTGGACCCAAGGTGAGGCAGAACATTATGGCAGAGGAAAGTAGCTCAAGTCGTAGCAACCAGGAAGCAGAGGAGAAAGAACTCTATTCACCAGGGACAAAATATAAACCCCAAGGACAGGCTGCCAATTACCTACTCCCTCTAATCACACTCTGCCTTCCTTGTTACCAACCCATTAATCCATTCAGGTGGATTAATCCACTGATTAGGTTACAGCTCTCATAATCGAATAATTTCACCTCTTGAACTTTCCTTCATTGTCTTATACATGAGCTTTCAGGAGATGTCTCTCATGTCCAAACTATACCAGCAAGCATTTTTCAGGTGGTTTTGAACTCCAATTTTTATCTGCATGTCCATTATCTAACACATCATCCAGAATATTGTAGCTGCTCGGTAGCTGTCTCCACCACTCTGGAGAAGTTAGTTAATTAGACTGACAATTCCCAGGTGTGCTTCATCCAGGCAAAGTTTTTGAGTGGAGTTTCAGGGGAAGAATGAGAGGAGCAGACGTATGTTCTCAAGTTGGAAATTAATCCAAAAAGGAATGATCAATATTCTTCTTACAAATCTCTTAGACTGACAATTTTGTCTTTTGGAAAATTCAGTACAACTGTTTTCCTCCCAGAATTGGAAAAAATAATCTAATTTTTTTTCAGTGAATGCTGTGCAGGGGAACTGACTGAATTTTAGTGGACACGTTTTATTCAAAACATCATATCCTCACATACTGTAATCTCAACGCAGCAAATGATTCCCAACATAGAAGGCAACGGAATTCAGTGGGAATTAATTCCAGCTGTCACTTACTAGCCCTGTGGCATTGGACAAGTTTATATAATCTCTCTGTGCCACTGCATTCTCATCTACAAAATAGGAACACTGATTCATCACAGGACTGATGCGAGAACCAAATGATTCAGTATAAGTAAAACAAATGTTCAGAACAATGTCTGGTATGTAGCAAATGCTATAAAATTTTATGGGCTAAAACAAGGACTTAAACAAATGGAACCTTGCTGAGGCCCTGCATTCTACACTTATTCTCTTTTTAATTTTATTTATTCTAACTTGTTATATATGACAGCAGAAAGTGATTCAATTCACAGTATATATATAGAGCACAATTTTTCATGTCTCTGGTTGTACACAAAGTAGAGTCACACCATTCTTGTCTTCATACATGTACTTAGGGTAACGATGTCCATCTCATTCCATCATCTTTCCTACCCCCAGTCCTCTCTGCTCCAACATCATAGATGGCATCACTAGAAATGCTCCTCTTCCTCTGCTACCATGACAACATCACACATATTTTTTTTATTAATTTTATTTATTTGTTCTAATTTGTTATACATGATAGCAGAATGCATCTCAATTCATAGTACACAAATAGAACACAATTTTTCATGTCTTTGATTGTACACAGAGTCACACTATTCGTGTCTTCATACATGAACTTAGGGTAATGATGTCCATCTCATTCCACCATCTTTCCTACCCCTGTGCCTCCCCCCTTCCCCTCCCTCCCCTTTGCCCTATCCAAAGTTCCTCCATTCCTCTCCTGCTCCCCCACTCCACCCCCATTATGGATCAGCATCCGCTTATCAGAGAAAACATTTGGCCTTTGGTTTATTTTAATGAGATGCTCTATCGATTTAGATTCTCTGTGAGGGACACACCAAGAAGAGATAAGAGGTATATTGGGGTATATCCTCATGAAGGATCAAGAAGGGAGCAAGAGTTGATCAAAAAACTTTTAAACCAAGATGCTGACCAGACACCTGTGCAAGGGGAACAGGAAAGAAGGAGGACCAGCCAGGAACAGCCTCAGACCACACTGCAGCTCTAAGAAAGTCTCAGTCATGTCATTGATGAGTGGACAAAGAGACAAAACACAGTTAGAGGGCTTCCACCTAGGGCAGAAAATGCCTGTCTGCAGGATCTGTGCTGTACTCAGATGTTGATAGAAGGAGCCAGGAGGGGACAGACTTGGTACTTTCAGATGAGAAGGCACAGAAGCTGCCATCCACTGAGCTCCCCACAGCAGGCTTTCTTGGAAGGAGATCTGGGAAGCCTACTCCTGTGGCTGCCCCTGCCCCATTATTGCCATTTATGTGGGTGAGAGGCACGCAAAATGTGATGTCCACTGAACACTTTCTTTAGGCCATCATATAAAGGCCATTGCTGGGAGGTGGACACTGAGCTGGGCACCTAGCAGGCATTACCCCACTTCTTAGTGTTGGGGGTGGTGGCCAGGAGAAAGCTAGTGGCCACTGGTGGCCTCCTGGTGAGAACCACCCACAGGGAAGGTTGGTGCCCTGCTGGTTGAATGTGTCTGGGAACTGACACACTGAACCCTTTCTAGATGAGGCATTTGTTAGGCACAGAACCCAGTGCTCAACTGCCTCCTTTCACACGAAAGTCAGTCAGTACAGGGACAACATGTATGTATGTATATTGCTATGAAATTTTATGGACTAAAATGAAGATTTATGCAACACAAAACACTTTGGGAATGAATTAAAGGACAAAGAAGGTAAAGTCTTTATTTACAAATTACCCTGCTCCTCATCTATATTTTGCAGAGCTGGCATTAAATGTTTGAAAGAGATTGAACTTCAGAGTCAGAATCTGAACACCCGCCATATGTTTGACCTAGATGACTTTCCAAACTCTATTGTCCTTGACATAATCTGGAAAACAAAGATAACACTACTTATCTTGCAAAGTATGTGTTGAATCATATATGCAAAGAACAAAGTATAGTGATTGGAATAACAAAAAATGAAATATAGAAAAAATAGACAAGTATAAAAAGAAAATTTAAAAATTTTACAAACAATTTGGAGAGGACAAGATCCCCAAAAGAAGTAAAAAAAAAAAAAAAAAAAAAAATCCAGAAATCATAAAGGAAAAATTGGAATACATAAAAATTTTAATCTTTTTTTTTTATACCAGGGATTGAACTGAAGGGTGCTTAACCACTGAGCCACATTCCTGGTCTTTTTTATTATTTATTTTGAGACAAGTTCTCATTAAGTTGCGAAGGGCCTCACTAAGTTGTTGACGCTGGCTTTGAATTTAGGATCCTTCTGCCTCAGTCTGCAGAGTTGCTGGAATTAGAAGCATGTATCACCACACCTTGCTACAAATTTTAAGGTTTATATGGCAAAATACAAGATAAAAAGTCTTAAAAAGCATAAGTGGACCAGAAAAAAATAGTTGCAAGTAATATAACTAATAAAGATTAAAAGCCACATGGTTTAAAAGATTAAAAGTCATATGGTTTCCTACATATTAATAAGAAGAATACAACCCACAAAAATGACCAAATGTTATATATCAGTAATTTACAGAAAAATTACAAATAGCCAATAAAGGTCAGCTTAATTGGTTCTTTAGAAGTACAACTTAAAATAATAAGGTAATTGCATGACTTTTACCCACCTCATGGACAAAACAGTTTAAATATTGACAATATCCTGGATAGACAAATACAGTATGTGCCACATAACAAAGCTCCAGTCAATGATGGATCACATATGACACTAGTCCCATAAGCTCATAAAACAACCTATATGTGTAGTAGGTTATCCCTTCTAAGCTTGTGTAAGTACATTTAATGCTCACACAATGAAATGGCCTAACAATGATATTTGCAGGAAAAAAAAATTTGCAGGATAAATTCAAAAGGGGCTAAAATACAGACACTCAATGTATCTTTTTATCCATTAGACAAATAAAAAATAAACTGGCATTAATTAGAAGAAGTATTTGGCAATAATTACTTCGAGTCTTTAAATGTATATATAATATTATGCCCATTAATGCCACTTCTAGTCATTTATTCTAAAAATTAACATATATTATATATATATTACATATATATGTTTATGTTATATATGTGTGTGTATATATATACATATATACATACACACACATAAGAGGCATTAATTTATTTATTCATCAAAATCTGGTACATTCTGTATGTGCTCTGTGTTGATCCAAGAGCTGAAATAATAGTAGTAAAAGTGAGAAAATTTTTCTGCATTTATATTTGAGTGGAAATCATATGATAAGAAAGTGACTGGCATGTAGCAAGTGCTTATTATGAAGCATTTTGTTCAATTTCAATTTCTAGATGTCACAATCTCAATGCATTTTCTGTTTCATGCTCAGGAGTTTTCAATATCTTCAAAGCTCTATTTGTGATATTATATACACTTGCAATCCAAAACAGCGTGAGGTTATATCCACTTTTTATGGAACTGTGCACTTTATGAAGAGCTTTCACATCTAGTATCTAATTTTTCTCATGAGCTACACTGTGGGTTAGGTGAAGGCCAGATTATTATTATTTTGATCACCTTTTGAATCTCCTGAACCAAGCCAGCTTACAAGGTATAAAGTGAGAACCAACTATGATTTTGCTAAAGAAATCAAGATTTGGAGGCATGGCTAATGATACAGTGTGACTAAGTGCAGCAGGTCATCTGACCCACAATTGGAAGCTCCGGTTCTTGGGCTTTTCCAACTGCACCATGTTAGCAATTTCTGGAATTCTTTCATCATAAGTACCTTTATTTTTCTTTGTAGCTGCCATTTCTTAAAGGTTTAGAACCTTGGAGTTTGCTTGGTTTCCAAAATAAATACAGTAATTAGATATTTTGCTGATGCTACATTCACAAAACAGGAACTGCTCTTATTAAAACCTGGAGCAAATAGCAACAAGAGCTGAAAGTATGTAATATAAAAAGAAGTGCTAGTAATACCCAGATTTGAGTCTCAGGAGTAATCTGAGATTCATGTTTTAATTCTAACTACATACCTGAGACTTCAACAAGCTACTTTGCCTCTCTACCAAATGAGGTGATTATTCTAATTGAATAATTCCTTCTGGCTCCAAAATGTGATGATGGGTCAACTTTTTCAGCCACACCTGTTCAGTAATTATGGACATCGTCAGCTTCCTTTTACTTGTGTCTGAAGGCAGGGATACACATTGCAAAACAAAGCCATTTCAGGCAGCTCTGTGAGCAATTGAGTGTTTTAAGCTCCATAAACTAGACTGCAAATATACTTAAGATAAACAAGCCTTAGTTCTGACACCTGATGGAATGAGTCACAAGCAGGGCGTATCTCTGAGCCTGTTCTCTTTCTTGGAGAAGATTCACCAAATGCCATGACATGACTTTGCCAATGTCTAAGTAAAGGCAATCAATGTGGATTTTGGAAAAGAGAAGTCTGTTCTTAGGAAATTCCTTTGTCCTGAAGATCTGCTGAGAAGAAGCAGTCCTTAGGATATAACATCATTAGTTATTTCCTTCTGGATTACAAAGAATAATAAACACATAGGTCCTCACCTGATATCCATAGCAACCTCCTAAAGTGGAATAAAAATGTGCTTTGAAATATCATAAATCGTGGTTGAAAATTCTCCCCTTTATCTGAATGACCTTGAGAAAGCCATTTAAACTCTCTAACTCTCAAGGTTCTAATCTACAAAATATTTACTTATCAAGATTTAAGTCGCAAAAGTATTCAAGCACCTGGTAGAGTCCTGAAACCAAATAGATGTGAATAAATTACCTGGATTTACTGTAGTTTGTTTAATCATCATTCACCTACTGAAAGACAGCTGGGATGTTTACAATTTTGTCTATTACAAATAGACCTTCAAATATTCACATAGCATATTTTCTGTGACCATGGTTTTCATTTCTTTGAAATAAATGTCCCAGATAAATACAGGATTATATGGCACTCACATATAAAGCAAATCTTGAATTTGGGCAGAGTAACTCCTCCCATGTTCTTGTGTTTTTCGTAATTGTTTCAGCTATTCTAACTCCCTCACCTTCCCATATTAATGTTAGAATTGTTGTGTCCATGTCTACAAAACTATTGCTGGATTTGGCAGGAATATCATTAAACCAGTCTCTCAGTTTGGGGAGAATTGGTATTTTTTCTATGCTGAGTCTCCTAATCCACAAACAAAGGATGCCTCTTCATTTTTTTAGATCTTTCTTTTCTTTCATTGGTTTTTTTTAGTTTTAAGTATGCAAGTCCCATGCTTATTTGTTATGTTTAATCCTTAGTATTTAATTTTTGGAGCAATTATAAATGGTATTATACTTTTAATTTTGATGTTCTTGTGTTCTTTGTTAGCATATAGAAAGACAAGTGATTTATGTAGGTTTTTCTTATATCCTTGTGATCTTTCTGAACTGATGAGTTCTTGAAAGGTTTTTATTTTTATTTTGTGTGTGTGTGTGTGTGTGTTGCTGGGGATTGAATCCAGGGCCTTGTGCATGTGAGGCAAGCACTCTACCAAGTGAGTTATATCCTCAGCCCAAAGTTTTTTAAAAAAATTGATTCTTTGAGATTTTCTACATAGACAATAATGTTATTTACAAACAGCAACAGTTTTATTTATTCCTTCCTGATCTGTGTCTTTTATTTCCTTTTCTTGACTGAATTTAAATTGTTTAAAGAATTTCAGCAATGTATTGAGTAAGAATGATAAGAGCTGATATTCTCAATACCATCATGGCTCTCTTTGTTACAGGGAAAGCATCAGTCAGTCACCATTAAGTATAAGGCTAATTGCAAGTATGATATAGATTTGTGTATCAGGTTGAAGAAGCTCTTCTGTATGCTTATTTTTCTGGGTATTTTCTTTTTTTTATCACTAATGAGTATTTAATTTTGTCAAATGCCCTTTTCTGTATCAATTGATTTGTTCCTGTGATTTTTTTTCTTTACTTTGTTAATCTGGTGGGCTATACTGACTCACTTTTCAATTATCAAACCAACCTTGCATCCTTGAAATAAATCTCATTTGTTTATGAAATGCAATTCTTTTCACATATTAATTATTGAATTCTATTTTCTATTATTTTGTTTAAGAATTTTTGTCTATATTCATAGGATATATTCACCCATGGCTTTCTTTTTCTATACTGTATTTTTGGGGTTTCCAATTCAGAATTTTAGCAGTTTCATAAAATGAATTGGGAATTATTACTTCCTGGAAAGTTTCCATGGAGTTGATGTTAATTCGTTTTTGAGCATTTGGTAGCATTCTCCAGTGAAATCATCTGGGTTTGGATATATCTTTTGCAGAAAATCTAAATTATGAATTCAATGTATTTGAAAATTCCTGGGCTATTTAAACTGTTTATTTCTTACTGAATGAGTTGTGCATTTATTAGGAGTTGGTCCATTTCACCTCACTTGTCAAAAATTTTGGGGGTTTTTCATAGTATGCACTTATAGTCTTTACAGTGGTAAAATGTGTCTCCTCTCTTTTTATGCCACTCTTGAGAGAGGCTTGCCAATTATATCAATCTTTCCTAAGAAACAGTTCTTTGTTTCTCTTTCTCTGTTGTCTTTCTGTTTTCAATTGTATTCATTTAAACTCTTATCTTCATTATTTTCTTTCTTGTGCTTGCTTTGCATTTACATTGGTTCTCTTAATTTCCTGAACTGGAAGGTCATAAATTAGTTAATTAGATAACTGTCCTGTGTTCTAATATAAGCACTTAGTGCTATAAAATTTCCTTTCAGCACTGCTATATCCTGTCAATGTTAATGTTTTCTTTTCTTTTCCTACACTAGGAATTGAACCCAGGGCTTCACATATGCAAGGCAAGTGTTCTACCACTGAGCTATGCTCCCAGCTCTGTTTTGTTTTCATTTTAATTCAGTTCAACTTTTTTGTTTGTTTGTTTCCCTGAGAGTTCTTCATTGACTTCTAGATTATTTAGAAGTAGATTCTCTAGTTTTTAAATGTTTGGAAACTTTTCTGTAATTACTGTTAATGGTTTCTAGTTTGATTTTAGTGCAAAGAACATTTTAACGCTTATAAATTTGTTATTTGTTTTATGACACATAATATATATTGGTGTAACTTGGCATATATTCATTGCATGGGTGCTTGAGCAGAATGTATATTATGTCACTGCAGGACAAAGTGTTCAATAAATGTTGCTTAGAACTGGTTGGTTGATAGTGTTGTTGAATTCTATATCTTGGATAATTTTCTGTTTATTCTATCAACTGTTGAGTGAGAGGTATTGAGGGTCTCAAATATAATTATGAATTTATCAATTTCTCCTTTTCATTTCTGTGAGTTTTTGCTTGAAAAAAAAAACTATTTTACTGTTTATTGTATACACATTGTGTATTGATATGTTTTAAGGTATTTTTACCATTTTATCATTATATAATACCAATCTCTGTTTTTAGTGATGTTCTTTGCTTTCTAGTTTACTTGGTATTATATTAAGATAGTGACTATTAACTTCTTGTGAAAAATGGATGGAATCCTTTTCTATGCTTTTACTTTCAAACCTACCTATATTGTTATAGTCAAACCAAGGTTCTTGGAGAGCACCCGTATTTGAGTCATGTTTTTCATCCATTTTCCAATCTATACCTTTTAATCTCCAATATATATCTTTTATTTGGTGTATTTAGACCATTTATACATAATGTAATTATTTAGATATTAGTACTTAAGTTTTCCATTTAATTCTGTGTCTTCTGTTTGGTTTGTTTGTTTGTTTCAATGTTTTCTTTTCTTGACTTTCTGTGGGTTACTGAAAACTTTCTTAGAATTCCTTTGATTGACTTATGGTGTTTTGAGTATAATTTTGTGCATATAGATTTTTTAAATGTGGCTTCTCCTTGTGGTATATATAGAATCGATCACAAATTTACAGATGTTGACATTTTGCCAGTTTCAGTAAAAAATAATAACCTTACTCTATTTTTCATCCTCCTAATTTATATTACATTGCCTTAAATATTTCATTTGCATACTTTTAGAATCCTATTAAGTATAGTTTTTACTTCATCAAATATAATTTATAAACTCAAAGACCAAAGTAAAATTATCCTATTTACCCATATTTTTGCATTCCATGTTCCTTATTCCTTCCCAAATATTCGATATTCTTTATTTCATCATTTCCTTTTTGTTTAGAGAACTTCCTCATTCTTTTAGGTCAGTTCTGCTGCAGACAAATTTACTTAGTTCTCTTTCATCTTGAAAAATCTTTGTTTCTCCTTTAAGTCCTGAAGGATGTTTTCAAAGGACACAGAATTCTAGGTTGATAGTTCTTTTTGCTCTTCTAACACTTAAAAAAGTGTCATAACATAGACATGGACTTCTTTGAGTTCATCCTGTTTGAAGTTCACTCAGCTTCTTGAGTCTGTGGGTTTATGTCTTTTATGAATTGGGGAAGATTACAGTACTATTTTTTATAGATATGTTTTCAACTTCAACCTCTTTCTCCTCTCCCTCCAGTTCTCTAGTGATATGAATATTAGATCTTCTGTATAGTCCTACAGGCCCAGGGTCTCTGTTCATTTTTTAAGTCCATTTTCTCTCCATTGCTCAAATTGGATAATTTGTATTGATCTGTCTTTTGGTTGATTTATTCTTTCTTCTGATCCTTATATTCAGCTGTTGAATCCATCCATTGTGTCTTTCTTTTGGTTTTTGGTTTTAGTTATTGTATTTTCGTCTGTTCTAAAGTTTGTGCTTTTCCATAGCTTCTGTTTCTTTGCTGAGAATTTCTACTTTTTCCATTTATTTAAAGCATATTGTAATCATTCATTGAAGCTCTTTTTTTGTAGTAATAGCTGCTTTAAATGTTTTTTCAGCTGAATGGAGGGGACAGAAAAAAAAAATCAGTACACTGAAAGAAAGAACAATAAAAATTACCCAATGTGAATAATGAGAAGAAAATGAACTGAAAGCAAAGCAACTCAGGGACCTGAATGACTAAAATAGAAGCCATAACATTTGTGTCACCAGAATACAGAAGGAAGAAATAGGGCAAAGCTAACAGATAATGGCTGAAACCTTCCCAAATTTTAGCATCTCTGTCTTCTTAATGTTTGCATTCTTTGTGTTTATTCATTCAAGTGAGATTTTCCTGAGGCCTGATATAATAAATTATTTTTTACAGGAACCTGGACATTTTGAGCATTTTGCTAAGAACCTTTAGGTTGTATTTCACTCTTTTTCTTTGGCTGACTTCTTTGATATCGCTCTGGCTGCAAAGGAGAGGCAATATTGTCTCATTACTGCCAGATGGAGACAGAATTCCAAGTCTCTTTGTGCCCTGTTGATACCTGCAGAAGGCAGAGGGCTCCACATCACTGCTGAGAGGAAGTGAAAGTCCCAGTTCTCCACTAGACCTGCCCTGATACACCTGAATGAGAGGTGCAAGAGTGACTTATTACCGCTCCCCACATGTCCTCCATCCAGAGTGGCCACAGCAGTCGCATTGCCTCGGTACCACTGAACACTAGTAGAAGTCTGGATTCTCCAGTAGGTAACCCCTGCCATCAGACCAGTGCACAGAAAAGAACAGAAACCTGATTATGGCAGGTACAAGGGGGAAGTTCAGGGTTCAGACCTGGTCTCCACACTGATACTGGATAGAATGGTGGGCTTCATTACTGGTTTGTGGGAATGAAAGCCCCATGTCCCCACTTAGCCTTCTTTCTGGCACCATGCAGAAGTGGGGTGTCGTGAGGGACTACCCATTACGGTTGCCAGGGTACAATGCTAGGCTGACCATCAGTCTCTGATGACAGAGGCAGAGGTCAGGCCATGGTGTATCTGTAGTGTTTGAAATAGAAGGTAATTAGCCAAAAGCTTTCTGTGACTCTGGGCTGCTGTTTCCCTTGTCCCTCCACCACAGAAAGCAAACCTTCACTGGGGCTTTCAGTGTCTGTACTTGTTAGCAATTACAGGTTCTAGTTTCTCCAGCTACAGTTCTGGGAAAAACAAGACAGAAAGAAAACCTAAGGTCTCCACCTCCTTATTGTTCCTCCGTTCCAAAGGTGCCAATACAGTTTTCCTTATTCTCTCTGCCTTTTAGACTTTGTTAATGTTAACTTTATATATAATGTCCAGGGGTGTAAGTTGTACTTAGTGGGAGGAACAGGGAAAAATCATCTACTCCATGGAAGAAAAGTTTTGAACAATTAAGCTTAGTAACATTTTATTATAAAAACACTTTTAAGTGGCATTAAATGAAATGTAAAGATAGGAAAAAAACTTCTTATAATGTTTACTAACATATACATTGAAAAATTTTTACAAATAAGAACCTAAGCTAGGAGATTTTTATTGATTTAACTGAAATAACAGATCTAGGAAGGCATTGATGAAAGTTATAAGATTAATATTATAATAGTAACGTACAAGATTGAGGATTATAGGAGGAATTGGTCATATCCCTAGCAAACACATGAACATGTCAGGCCTATTATCTGAGTTAAAGACTCCTCTTGGTAGGCAGATAAACAACAGCCTATGGGTATGTCATGTCATGGTATTGACTACCTCAGATAAATCCTCTCTCAGGCTTATGTGTAGCATTACTATATTTAAGCTGTAGTTTTAGCTTATATCTATAACATCTATTGAAATGCATATATCCAGGGAGAATGTATGGTATTACTCTAGACCCCAGTTGTGATTCCTGCTGCAAATGCTCACCAGTAAAGAGAAGCAAACACACCCTTAGCAGAACATGAGGACAGCTCATGACCCACAAATGTATTCCTTTACCCATGTACACACACACTGTCAACCACATAGCTCTCTGCAACACGAGCAACTTAACCAAATGAACAAATGAAAAGATCCAATTTTAATGGCACTCAGTAATATTTACTGACAACTGCCCAATGTATTGTAAGGGTAACAGGAAGTGTGAATAACAGAGCTTCCCCACTGGCTGGATGAGGGAAGATTTTAATTCCTCAGGAACTTGGGCAGTATTTATTAGGCACTTATTCCATAGCTAGCAGGCACCATGCCATGTTCTTAAGAGTAAGAATTTATAAATCATTTTTCAATGCTTTCTCTTATTTGATGGCTCTTACACCCAAAAGATGCTTCTATGAAATTGGCATGTAATCAAAAATCTGTACATTTTAGAAACTGCTTTCTCATAAGCTCAACCCATTATTTTTTAGAGTAAGGTAGAAACATTGCCTGCTATTGCTGATATTGAAGAAGTTAGGGCAGTGAGGTTCAGAGATGTCAGTGTCTTTCCCACTGTCACAGAGGGGAGAGCTGGAGGCGGGTCTCCTGACCCCACCCCAGGATTTCTCATTCCAGACCTGGTTGCTGCTCTATTCCTGGGAGCCATCCTTGGTGAAGAGCCCACCTATGACTGCATGATTTTTCTTACTCCTTCAGCCAGATGGAACACTCCACGCAGGTAGGGACCCTTCCTTACAACACTATGATTTTATACATCTGCAAGTGACTTTCACTTACTATTCGTCACTTTGAATCAATATATGAGGTCCCAGATTCTGCAATAAAAATAACCTTTGCTGTTCTTCCTTATTACCAATCTTTCTACATCAGCTGCCCCTTCCTAGCTCTGTGGTCTCAACGACATTAAAACAATTCTTTTACCTTGAGTTTCTTTTAGGTAAAATGGTCAATATAGTGCTTACTTCACAGTGTTGTTATGGATAAAGAAAATACTCCATAAACAGTGACAAGATCCCAGGATGAAGTTTGGCATAGAACAGTCCTTCCTACTTCTGCTAGAAAGCAAACTTCATGAGAACAGGAGTTCGTTTAAACCCACAGCACAGTTCTTTATACTTAGGCATTGGAAAGAGATTTGCTGAATGACTGGATATATGAACACAATGTAGCAAAATTATTTTTAATTATCAGTGTTATAAAATATTTAACTTTACTTTGAGAAGGTTGATACAGCCTTTGGGCAGTATAGTAAGTTTATACATATCTTCTAGATTAAAATAAAATATGTGATCTTGAATAACACTGAATCTTTTAACTTTATCATGTTTGCTATAGTATTTAGTTTTGAAGTCCATACTAGCTCCCTGCTGCTGGCTTTATTCTTTCCTCTTAACTAATAATTCATTCCTGCCTATAATTAACATTTATTGAACACTCACTGTCTACCAAAATGCAGGTTGCAAAGATTCATAAGTCTCAGCCTCAGTCTCCAAAGGATTTATATGCTATGAGGAAAATCCAATGAATAAACAATTTATAATTAATGGAGGTATTATGATAAAAGTATAAAAAAGTGCTATGATTATAAAAGTAAATCAACTTTTCCCTGGGAAGTCTGCTTATAGGAGCTTACATGCTACAAAGTGATTTTTCTTTTGGTAAATGAAATTGACTTACCTTTAATAAAAATAGCTTCCATTTGTCTAGTACTTTTGTCTAGTACAAAGTACTTTCATATCCACATCTTCTTTACTCCTCACAATGACTACTATATTAGTTTAGTGATTTTTTTCTTTAAAATGTATTCATCAAAAAAGTATGTATGAGACCAATTGATGAATACTATGGAAATTCCTTCTCAAGATCACAGGTAGAGAATGCAAGTCAAATTTGGAAACGATATTCTATTGGGACCTCTCAGAAGTCATTCCAGGAAGACCTACGAGGTACCACCCATTCCTGCCCAGCATACTCAATGCTATTTCCTTACTTCAAGAAGGACCTGCCACCCTGCTCCTAGGTTATCCCTATGACTTTCCAGCTGGACTCCTGATTTATACCTGGTCTCCTTCCGAGTCGATTGCCACATAATGTCACAAAATGTAAGTTTTCAATGCAAATTAAACCACATCATCTTCCTGCTAAAAGTTTTTTTATTTTATAAAGCATCCCACCCACTGTAGGCTGAAACCCAAATGTTTTTGTAAACATGAGATTTGCCATCACCTATAGTATATAAGGCTCGCTGTCATTTAAACATAAAAAATGTCTTCAGTTTATTTTCTTCCAATTGTACTTACTGATTTTGCTCAAAGTCACTATAATATTTTCCATTCTGTGCCCTTGTGAGTGGGTTTTTGACCTAGAATGGTTTTACTTCCATACTACTCTGGTAAAATGATGTTGAACACAGAAAGTGTGGTATTACGTATATATATTTACTTTACTTAACAATAATAGCAGAGCCTTAGTAACAATTTTATTTATCTTTATTTATATTTATCTGCATTGTATTCATATATGCATTCATTCAGCAAATCTTAGTGTGCTATGAATTTAAACAAGCTCTTGTTTTAATAATTTCTTTATTTATCTTGTATTTTACTGCTCCATAAAATACAGTTTGGGAACCATGATTCTGGGTTTTTTTTTTTTTCCTCTCTTATAATCTCAGGAAGAGATCACTATTTTAAAATTGTGTATCAAAGACTCATAAGTATAATCATTTAACAAAGAACTGAAATGTATTCTATTGTTAGCATTTCCTGTACTGTGTGCTAAGGAACTAGATGGGGATAAGTTTAAAAAGGCAGAGTGTAGTCTATCGTGGGGCTCATATTCAAATGAAACAAATAGACAATAACGTAAGTATAAATGTGGCAGGTTGGTGATAAATGCTACTAAAGAAACAGAGGACAGTCTAAGAAGGGGGGCACTTTGTAAAAGATGGTCCATGAAGGTCTTCATGAGGAAGTCATGTCTTACATGAGACTTCAGAGATGAAGATCCATGAAGTTGGAGGAAAGTCCTCTGGGTTAAGGAAGCATCACCACAGGCTCAATCATGGAAAACCTGGGGGTATCTGCAGAACTGGAAGATCAGTGAGGGTGAACACAGGGAGTGAGGAGCAAGGGTTGGAGAGGTATGAGTTGATGCTAGATGACATGTAGGCCAGGGCAAGGAAACCACTGAAAGATTTTAAGTAAATGACTGATGAAAGGTGTCCCTGGGAGTGACACTGGCTGCTGGTTGGAAAAAGGACTTTAAGGAGGTAGGAGTGGAAATAAGGAGACAAGTAGGCCATCATAAGGGGCCTTCCAAGAGATGTTCATGGAGGAGACTAGAGTGCTGGCAGTAGAAATGGAGAGAAGCAGGTGGAGTTGAGAAATGCTTTGGAGATGAAGCCTACAAGCCCATTCTGTTTTCTGACCTGAAGCACTAGATAGATGATGGAGCCATATGTTGACATGGAGAAGACTGAAGGAATAACAAATGGAGGAAACCCTGGGGAGCTTTAGTTCAGATATGTTACTTTTGAGGTACCTAAGAAATGTTCAAGTGGAGGTATCAAGTAGGCAGTTGAATAAGGAAGTACCTACCCCAGAAAGAAGTCTTAAGCTAGATATGCTAGTGTTGGTGTTTTCAACACAGAGACGAGGTGAGAGGAGGCGACACATTGAGTGTATAAAATGAAGTAACACATGTAAAGGAGAAGACACACCACTCAGCATGAAGCAGACAGGCTGAGAAACAGTAGGGCTAGGACATCCTTTACTGTGTGACCCAAATCTTTCTGCTACCAATAAATTGCTTTTCTATCATTTCTTTTCAACCAAAATAGAATACAGCCAGTAGTTCTTTAAAAGCTACCATATATTTAAAAGCTACCCTATATGAAGACTTATTTCTAATGTTTTATGCATTCATATGTGGAAACACAAAAGATAAAAACTCTAATACAACAAACATGAAAAGTTTATTATGGCATACAGAATATATCATGTGATATAAAAGATATATTTACATAATAAAAGTACATGTACATATATACAATTTAGTTTAGAAGGTATTTTTGGTTTTGTTTGTTTTTGAGACAGGGTCTCATGTTGTTGTCCAAACTAGCCACCAATTTGAGATCCTACTCAGCCTCTTGAGTAGCTAGGGTTACAGATGCATGCCACCTTGACTGACCACAAGATATTTTAAAAGAAACTGAATAGAAGATTGGTTAAATTAATCAGATTTTAAGAGGCTTACCACTTATCTGTGAAATAAATATATTTCCAACTGCTAATAAATTAATTTATTATACCATAAATGAATTTTATGCTGTGGTATGCATGGTGGTTATGGTTAAAAAATGTAGTTTCACCCCATACTTCCTCTCTGAACTATTTGCCACTGTGTGAACTTGGGCAGATCATATAATCTCTTGGTTCTTCAATTCCCTCCTCTATAAAACATAAGTAATTATAACCTAACTAGCAAAGTTGTTGTGCAAAATCACAATGTGTGCAATATGTAGCTAAGTGCCTTAAGTAATCAATAAATGCTTGATTTATATCAGTGGTTCTCAGGCTTGATGAATATTAGACTCACCAGGGGAGTTTCTGCAATAGTAATGTCCAGGTTCCACCCAAATCAAATAAATCAGAATTTCTTAAGGCAGGGCTCAAATTGATGACAACTTTTTTAAAAGCACCCTAGGTGATTCCAATATGTATCCAGGGTTGAGATCTATAATAAATGCCATCTACTATACTATATAGTATAGTAGATATGCCATCTATTATACTATATATATATATATATATATATATATATAGAGAGAGAGAGAGAGAGAGAGAGAGAGTGTTTATAGTAGATAAAATATATATATTATATATATAATGTACATGTGTATACATAATAATATACACATGTGTATATATCTATATATATATACATGATATCTGAGTGCAAATTATATTCACACAATATAGGGTGATGTTGATTAAACAAACAATAAATTCAAAATATGACTAGTAATTTAATTTGGAAACAATAAGTACATTGGAACAGTCGATAAATGATGACCTAATATCTCTGGAGTAGTGGTCTTCTCTCAATTCTCAACTCTGCAATCCAGTAGTTCTATAATTTTGGGCAAGTTACTCACTGCTTATCCTCTTTGAAAAAAGTGGTTAAAAGAACATCTACCTTTCATCATATCATTATGGCATTAGATGATTTAATATTTGTAAGAGGTTTAAAGAGCAACATGCAGCATGTAGCAAGCAATATATATTCATTTTAAAAATTTAATGAAAATATTTGTAGGAAAGATTATGTCAAAATGAACCCTGATATTATGTATAACTATAAAGCACTAATAAAAATTAAAGCATGAAAAAATATTGCTAGCTATTAATATTGAAGTAACATACTTTTGCATTAAATTAGAACTGAAGAATGGATCTGCAAATAGATATGAATGATTGTGACGAAGCATTCTTTAGTTCTGATATCAAGTATCAAATACCTGCAGTTTGTCTCATCTTGGAAGACAATGTGCTAATCTTGCTAGGATCTGTATAATCCAGTTTGGATTATGTTAGTTAAAGTGCCCAGTATCCCTGAAGCCCTGAAGCTCAGATACTATAGCAGGAACTGCAGGGAGATTTTAAACACGATTACCCCAAGAGAAGCTCAGTGATGAATTTCTCCCTTTGTCTCACCTGGTCTGGCCCTTGCCTGCTTCTCCAGCCTGGGTGAATGGCCTCATCTCGAAGCTCTGCTCCATCCAGGCCGCCCTCCCTTCACTTCCCTCCACATGTCCTCCCGTTCGCCTCCTCCGAGCCTCTGCTGCTTTTGCTGACCCCTCTCCTAGAATGCTCTTCTCATTTGTCTCTGAACATCTCTCCCCTGATCTTCATGTATTTTAAGACTCAATTCACACACTAGCCTCTTCCATGAAACCATCCTCTAAGACCCCAGGCTGAAGTAACCACTCCTTGTTTTTATCCGCTTATCCCATGAACAGATGGCCATTTAAAAAACCATCATTGAGTCTCCATAATGCCAGGGATGCTTGTCTTACTTATTTACTTATACATTTATTTAATCATCAGCATTTGGATCAGATCCTAGCTAGTTTAACTATTTTCATTGTCTTGAAGAATGGAAGGAAGGGAGTGGGGGAGAAAGAAGAGTTCCATCTGCATGGTGTCTGACTCTGAGGTCGGGCACCATCGGTGGTCATGAAGGCACCAGCGGGAATCTATGGTTTCTGGTTTCAGTAACATCAATAGGAAACCATCCTGGCTCTCCGTGGTCCACTCCTCATAAACCTACTGTACCTTACATCTCCACTGCACAGAGAGAGATCACTCCAGATTTCAGGGAAACTCAAAAGTCTGAAACACTTCTTCAGACTCAAAAGTCTGAAGAACTCCTCAAATCTCCACACAACAGGTCCTTTTCAAACATTGTAAATTCTCTCTCTTGCCAGTTTTTTAAATTGACTTCCTTCCTTCAAAGACCTTAATTGTCACCACTTCTTGGAAGTCTTGTCCAGTTTAGTGGAGATGAAATCATGAGGCCCATGGCAGTTTAGCACAATGGGTTAAGAGTAGAGCTTTGGGATCTCAACTCCACTCTCTGCTCTGTATTTTAGGCAAGCTGCCTAATATCTCTGTGCCTCAGTTCACCTATCTGTGAAATGAAGTCAAAAATAGTGTTTATCATTAGAGTTTAAAGTGGATTAATGTTCAGAATAATGTCTTACATGAAAAAGAACTAAACAAATGCTGGTATTTTATAGTATGCACTGTTGATAGTTAATGTAGTTAATATTAATGATTAATAATATAGAAAGGAATTGATGACTCTCCTTCCATCTTTCCTTTTTTTCCTCTACACTAAGAATATAAGTGCCTCTATTTTAATTTCCATTACATTGCTTATTTTAGAAGAGACTAAATTTATTGGCTACATGGAGAATATACTTTCACTTTCTGTATAAAAAAAAGTCTACTCTTAATTTACAAACATGAGATTTCTCTTCTATGAATCCTCTATGGTATTTGTTGCCTCAGAATCTGTTAGCAATGGTAAAAGCTGGCAAAATAACCAATCCTGTGTAATGTCAGAGAACTGGCAAGACTACTTTGCCTAAGTTTCATAAATTTCAAATAAGACAGTATCTTTCATATGTACTGGGACATTTTTCCCCCTAAACTAGAATGAGCTGAACACAAGTAAAAAGCTTATTATCAAATCTCATTTTCAGTTCCTTTGAAATCTTTTGTGAGTCTCTCCTATCTAAGGAGACCAGCCATCAAAGAAAAGCCTATGTGTGGTGGGGGATTAGGTTAAACAAATGCCTGTAGAAATGCAGAATCCATCATTCTCATTTCTATTCTCCTATGAAGAGGGCAAATCTTATCCTTCTCAGTAAATAAACTACAGAGGGCTCTAAAAGGGCTTCTTCTTTAGGTTGTATTGGGATCATTCCAGGTTAATGTCCCCAGCAAGGATGAATAAATAGCACATTAATAGATTATCTTCTGTTTACATTTAAAATCAGCAAGCCAATCATTTTTTACACATAGGTTGTGCCTGAATTTGAGGATTCTTGATTATTAATAAAAGAGACTATGTTAGATTTCACAAGTAAGTTTGACAAGACACCTTGTAGTCTCACCAGAATGTAATTTCTAAGTCCCTCAAAGAAAAATATCCTGCTCATCAAAAAGTCTCCCTGCCTTGTCCACAGCCACTTTCTCCAGATGCTTCCTCTAGCCACCAGCCCAGGCACTCCATCTTGCTCAGCCACATGGCCACAGAAACTGGACTCCCAGGGAATAAGACTGAACAGCAGTTATAAAACTGAGGATACAAGACTGAACAGAGTTACCTTACAGGGCTGAACTCAACACAGTGACCTGGCTTCGTTTTGTCACTTAAAAGTCAGGTATCTTCATGAATTGACTTAACTTTAGCTCACAATCCCCTTTTACTCAATCTTACAGAGTTACTTTAAGGATTAAAATTGTTATGAAACAATTCTAAACGGCAAAGTGTTAAAGGAAAGTCACTTGAATTCCATTCACTCCATAACATAACACCTAGGTGCTCCATATCATCTGGTGTTAGACTTTCTGAGTTTAGACTCAATACTGACCTTGAGCAAATTCATGCCTCAGTTTTCTCACATGTAAAGTGAAGCTAATAATAATATCTACTCCTAGAGCTATTGTGAAGGATGAAATAAAACAGCATCTGTATGGTGCTTAGAATGATGCCAAGAACCTAGAAAAAATTCCATGAAAGTTAGGATGTGATCCACAAAGCACTAAATGGTTACTCTTGAGTCCCTTTGGGCTTTGATGATGCCAAGAATGGATAAGATCTAATTCGGCCTTGGGCAGTCTTACAGAAGCGTGAAGTATGGACAGATAAGCAGTGCTCTGACCATCATGCAGATAAAGCACTGTAAAGTGCAGAGCACAGCTTCATTCCTGACCCCTCCTCTGTCCTTTTGTCTTTACTCTGTTGCCTTTCTGTCCCTAGGCAAATTTCCCTGATGATCACGTCCACTTCCACAGGTCCACTGCATATCAACACATACCAACACAGCTAGGACCCACACACCATTCCAGAAGCCTACTCTTACTCGAGGATATCTCTGCACAGGTTACTCTCTTCCTCTGCTCCTTAACATGTATGTCTTTCAACTAATATTCAACTCTAATCATTGGCCAAAACATGGCAATTCTTTTTTTTAATTAATTTTTTATTTATATATGGCATCAAAGTGCATTACAATTCTTATTACACATATAGAGCACAATTTTTTCATATCTCTGGTTGTATACAAAGTATATTCACACCAATTTGTGTCTTCATACATGTACTTTGGATAATAATGATCATCACATTCCACCATCATTTCTAACCCCATGCTCCCTCCTTTCCCCTCCAATCCCTCTGCCCTATCTAGAGTTCGTCTATTCCTCCCATGCTCCCTCTCTCTATCCCACTATGAATCAGCCTCCTTATATCAAAGAAAACATTTGGCATTTGGTTTTGGGGGATTATTAACTTCATTTAGCATTGTCTTCTCTAACTCTGTCCATTTACCTGTAAATGCCATTATTTTATTCTCTTTTATTGCTGAGTAATACTCTATTGTGTATATATGCCACATTTTTTTTATTCATTCATCTATTGAAGGGAATCTAGGTTGATTCCACAGATTAGCTATTATGAATTGTGCTGCTATAAACATTGATGTGGCTGAGTCCCTCTAGTATGCTGTTTTTAAGTTCTTTGGGTATAGACTGAGGAGAGGAATAACTGGGTCAAATGGTGGTTCCATTCCCAATTTTCCAAGAAATCTCCACACTGCTTTCCATATTGGCTGCACCAATTTGCAGTCCCACCAGCAGTATATGAGTATACCTTTTCCCCCACATCCTCGCCAATACTTATTGTTGTTTGTATTCATAATAGCTGCCATTCTGGCTGGAGTGAGATGAAATCTTGGAGTAGTTTTGATTTGCATTTCTCTATTTACTAGAGATGACGAACATTTTTTCATATATTTGTTGATTGATTGTATATCATCTTCTGAGAAGTGTCTGTTTATGTCCTTGGCCCATTTATTGATTGGGTTATTTGTTCTTTTGGCACTTAGCTTGTTGATTTCTTTATATACCCTAGACATTAGTGCTCTATCTGATGTGTGAGGGGTAAAAATTTGCTCCCAAGATGTAGGCACTCTATTCACCTCACAGATTGTTTCTTTTGCTGAGAAAAAAGTTTTTAGTTTGAGCCCATCCAATTTATTGATTCTTGGTTTTAATTCTTGTGCTATGGAAGTCTTATTAAGGAAGTTGAGGGGGCTGAGGATGTGGCTCAAGCGGTAGCGCGCTCGCCTGGCATGTGTGTGGCCCAGGTTCGATCCTCAGCACCACATACAAACACAGATGTTGTGTCCGCCGAAAACTTAAAAAAAAAAAATAAATAAATATTTAAAAAAAAGGAAGTTGGGGCCTAATCTCACATGATGAAGATTTAGGGCTTACTTTTTCTTCTATTAGACACAGAGTCTCTGGTTTTATTCCTAGGTCCTTGATTCGTTTTGAGTTGAGTTTTGTGCATGGTGAGAGATAGGGGTTAAATTTCATTTTGTTGCATATGGATTTCCAGTTTTCCCAGCACCAGTTGTTGAAGAGGCTATCTTTTCTCCAATGCATATTTTGGCAACTTTGTCTAATATAAGATAATTGTTATCAAAATGACCATACTACCAAAAACACTATATAAATTTAAGTCAATTCTGATCAAAATCCCTCATAGAAATAGAAAAAGCAGTTGTGAAATTCATCTGGAAAAATAAAGAGACCCAGAATAGCTAAAGCAATCCTTAGCTGGAAGAGTGAAGCCGGTGGCATCACTGTACCAGACCTTAAATAATAGAACAGAGCAATAGCAACAAAAACAGAATGGTGTTGGCACCAAAACTGACTGGTAAACCAATGGTACAGAATAGAGGACACAAAGACTAACCTACAGAAACATGGCAATTCTATTAGAGAAACATTATGCTCCACTTCTCAGCCCTTGCACACATATTGCTACTGCGTTAATCTTGACAACTGCAGGGGTTTCCTAAGCAACTCTGTGCCTGCAAGCTCAAGTGCATTCCCACCACCAGTTCCCCAATAAGCTGCCTGAGTTCTTCTTCTGAAGATTGTGTCTGTTTACAATACTCTGTTGGGAAGCCTTTGGCGGCTTACCCTTGCCTACTCAATAGTGTCTTCTTGGGTCTGCAGAATTTTAATATAAGCCTCTAGCTCCTTCCTACTCTTATCTACACTTTCCAGATACCAACACAAAGCTAACTCCAGGTACCCTCCAGAACACACCCGTACCTTCGGTTCCTCTCTACTCATTGCTGTTGGTCCTGCTCTCTAAGACCTGTCCATCCTCTCACCCTCATCCTCATCCTTCAATGCCCAGCTCAAGTGCTCCTGACTACATGCCATTTTCTCTGACTAGTAAATCCCTCAGAACTTACTGTTTTCTCACTTAGGTTTACATATACCTGTAGATTGAACCATATAAATTAAATTTTGGGGGAAACATGGTCAAACAGCAGCAATTTCAAAGAGTTCAACCTGTGCTATAACATATTCCTCTTGGAGTATTTATCCTGCTTCACCAGACTTCCCTGTGGACATACATGGCTCATGCACCCTGTCTTCTTACCTTGACATGCCCAGTGCCTAGAGAACAAGTAGTTGCTTGAGAACTGCTAGTAGAACTCAAGATGGTTTCTATGCATGGATCTAAATACTTGTTGAACCCTCTTAAGTCATATTCTGATCTTTTTCTCATTTTCCAAGGTCTTATGATTATAAAACTAACCACCCAGAATTCCTTCTCAAGCCAGGGTACTAGGTATTAACCCTCTTTAGTTCCTCCATTTTCATCAGGACCCAGTTCTCTACTATCAACTGAAAATTACTTATTCTAGGTAGGAAAAAATCTGCTTCCAAGGTTGTCCTTTCTTTAGGAGGAAAATAAGTAATTTGTAATGATGTCAATCAGGGCATGTAATCTATTATTTCATATACTCAACAATACAAGGTGTTTGGCACTGGGAATATAGCAGTAAATAAAGCAACTAAATGTCATAAAGTTGGAGTGCCTTTGTTCTCTAATCTAGTCTTCCAGTTTTTACCCTCAATAATTATTTTTTTACAAAAAAATGCAATATTCAGTATAAATTTAATAATATTACTTTTATATAATGATTATATTATTTTAAATCTAACCAATGGAATCTCATCCATTATCACAATTTGAAGTCATGACTATTTTTTAAAGAACATGAAAACCTCTTTTTGGAAATTTGGAAATCTTAGATCTTTCCTTTTTCTCTTTGAATTCACATCTGCTTTGTACTTTCACATTGGATTTTATACATATACATGAAATAAAACTGTGGGGATTCATATTTAGTACAATTTATAGAAAATGCACAACATACATCTGATTGGCAAACCAGTAAGCCAAATTGCACTTCCTACCAGAAAACTTCTGCCTTCATTTTCCAATTCAAATAAATGTGTTTATATATATTGAAAGAAGTATTATAAAAACATCAAGAAATAGTTTCTAAAATGCACCCAGAAAGATTATGAAAAAAGGTCAAAATAAAAATAAAAAATAGATGTAATACAATTAATCAATCCATTTAACCAATTAAAAAGAAGATACATTAATATACTAATCTGTTAGGTTTTGTTAACTAATTTAAAATAAAGCAATGAATGTACAGTCCATGAAATGAGACTATCTCATTCCTCTAATAAGAATGTGTACCTCTCTCCAGTTAAAAAAAAGGCAGAGAACGGCAGAATGGAGCAAATGTGATCCAAATAGACATCAACCAAGGGACACACTAGATTTGAAGATGGAAGTAAGTTGAAATAAAAGGAAAGTTTTGTGCCATATAAGCAATACCTAAAAGAAATCTGGAGGGACTCTACCAATATCAGACAAAATAAATTTTAAGATAAAATTTGTTACTGGAAACAAAAGAGTATATAAAAACAAAAGGGGTCAATCCATTGGGAAGCTAAGACAATTACAAATATTAATGGACCTAATAAGAGAAGCTTCAAAAATGTTAAGCAAAGTGCTTAAGTTAAAGGGAAAAAATAAACATTCAATAATATTTGAAAATAGCAATAACTTACTTTCAATAATGGATAAAACAAACTCAGAAAAGATCAACAAGAAAATAGGAGACTTGAACAACACTATATTTAACATATCTATAGAATACCATAATCAACAAGATCAAACCACACATTATTCTTAAGTACACAGGAAAAATTCTCCATAATAATAAATTTAAAGTCTTTTTAATCACACAAATTCATCCTTTCACTATAGCAGAATAAAATTAAATTACAGTAACAAGAAAAAATTTAAGAAATTCATAAGTATGTGAAAAAATTTCTAAAAAACAAATGGTTCAAAAAAGAAATCATAAGGCAAATTACAAAATATTTTTGTACAAATTAAAACAAAAACACAACATACCAAGTTATGCTGTGCAGCTAAAGCAGTGATTGGAGGAGAACTTATAGCTGTAGTGCTTGTTTATAAAAGAAAGATCTCAAAATAATAACCTAAATTTCTACCCTATGAAAAATAGCAAAAGAAGAATAAACTAAAACCAAGGTAAGCAGAAGGAAGAAAATAACAAGAATTAGACCACAAATAAAAGGAGTAGAGAATTAAAATACTATAGCAAACTTTAATGCTGTCAAATGTTAGTTCTTGGGGAAAAAAATCAACAAAATTGATGGACTTGTAGATAGGCTGAATAAGAGGAGACTCAAATTCCTCAAATCTACACTCAGAAGCTGGACCTCAGCACCAACCTCACAGAAATTGAAGATGACCAAAGAATACTTTGAGCAATTGTTTGGCAACAAAGCAGATAACCTAGAGAAATGGACAAATTCCCATGGAAACACGAGAAACTGAAACTAAAAAAGAAAAAGAAAAAGAAATTAAATATCACAGAATTATAACATGTCAAAATTGAAATAAGAAGTCGAAAACATTTTGCAGAGAAGAGCACTCGTCCAGGTGACTTTACTGATGAATTTTACCACTCACTTAAAGAGGAATCAATATTAATCCTTCACAAACTCTCAGGAAAATCACAAGAGGAAGGAATACCACTTAACCCAATCTCTCGTATTATTTACTCTGATGCCAAAACCAGATTAAAAACATCATAAGGGAAAAAAAAGGCTACAGATAAATATCTGTGAACATATTCATGTGTCAGATAATGATGTTTTAGTCAACTATAGGTCACATATATGACCGTGATCCCACAAGATTCCATCACATAGTGGTACTATAGCTTCCTTTAGTTTGTGTAAGTATATGCCATGATGTTTACACAACCATAAAATTGCCTAGTGATATAATTTCCTCACAATGCATTTCTCAGAAGTATCCCTTGATTAAGTGATGCATGATGATAGATGCAAATGTCCTCAACAAAATATTAGCGATCCATATCCATTGACATATCAAAAGTTATACACCATGGCCAAGTGGCATTTATATGCTAGGAATGCAAGGTTGGTTTAGAATCTGAACATCAATCAATATAATAGAGCACATCACTAGAATAAACCACAAAACTTATAATCAGTTCAATATATGTAGAAAAAAAAACAGTAAGGTAATAATAATTTTTTATATCAACTATTATTTTGTATTTACTGAGTTAAATAAAACATATTAGTCATGTTAGTTTTGTTTATTTCTTTTTATTTTTAAAAATATGACTACTAGGAAATTTAACATTACATATGTAGCTCTCACTTGGGGCTTGTATTATATTTCTACTGGTCTGTGATGTGTCCTAGTTTGTAGACCAGTGCCCTAACAGCACTATGCGGCTTTCATACATATTTCCCTGTGTTTTTTTTTATCAGGGAGAAAATAGACTGAGAATGGTTAACCTGCCCAGGTTAACATGCCCGACCTCGTAGGTGACAGAACTGGTACTGGAATTCAGCTCTGTCCTTGAAGTTGGGGTTTGTCCTACGTATATCAGTGATCTTCCTTAGAGGGATTAAGTAGTCATTGAATATGTTTATCATTTAACTTTGATTTTTTTTTCTTTTCAGATGTAAAAGGAATTCAGTTTCCTTCTTCATTTTTTCCATTCTGATTATCCTTCCATTACTTGTAATTAGGGGTTTTACTACCACGACCACCATCTAATTGCAAGCTGTTTGGTGATTTGTTTTATTTTGACCATCACTTTGTTCCTCCAAACTGGCCTTCTAATCAGCTCCTTACCTTAAGCTGCATGGTAGATGATAGCTAACGCTTTTTATTTGTTTGTTTAAACATTTATAATGTCAAACACCATAGAAGACTCTACTAATCATCCTCACAGATTATGGGTGCTCTTACCTTCACAGATGGTAATACTGAGGCTCCTGAGGTCTGATTACCCCAAGTACTCAGTAACAGAGGGAGTCAAACCAAGAACCAAGTCTCCTCTGACTCCACAGCCCTGGTGTATCCACCTCATCACTCCTCCTGATATGAGATAAATATGCATCAACCATGGCCCTAAAAACATCAGGATTGGGCAGGCATTATAGCTCAGTGGTACAGCACTTGCTTAATGTATATGAGCCCTGGGTTCAATCTCCAGCATTTTAGAAAAAAATAGTATTTCCCTCTATATGATTCACATATTCATATCATCACAAAAATCTAAAGCTTCTTTCTCCATACAAGTTTACAATATTTTTTTCCTATTGAAAATCAAGTTTTGTGTTTCTTCTTATAATTATAAATTGTATTCGCCAAATTTACTGCAATGGTTTAAGCAATTTATGCTTCTAAATGAATTTTAGATGTTGCATAGCTGCAGAAATTCCTGCAGTCCTCTCTAGGATGCCCTACAAGAGTAGTCTGTACACATAAGTAGATAGTGAGGAGGATGGCACACTGACCCGGGGTTAAAAAACAAATACCCCCTTTGCTCAGTGTGGCTTTCTCCATTGCTTTTAATCAACCTTTATTTATACAAACCCCTGGTGGTAATGCCTGCTGCCAAATAAGCTTCCATGATTTTTTTTTGTTCTTTTTAACTGAACATTCATGATTTCCAATATAAAATTTTAATCTTTTTGAGAGTCTAAAAATATTAAGATGAAATTTAATAGCTCCAATTCCTTCTATCCCCATAAAGCCTGAATATTTAGTCTTTATTGAAATGCATCTTCATTTTTCTCTGCATGGAATAATTTACCAGTTGAAGGAAGTAGCTTTTCTGAATGTCAGATGAAAAAAAAGAAAGAATTAAATGTCATATATCCAATATGTACTGCCCGGTCTCATTCTTCTAATAAAACAGAAGAAAAATGTGGAAGGACAATTGAGGAATATCTCTGAATTGTTGTGGAATATGTATTTTGAAAATAAGATGGTTCCTCTCTAAAGTCATCACTGCCAGTTGCTATTCATTTGTTATCTGCTACTGAAGAGGCTTGAAGGATTATAATTCCCACCCCTTACTTTTCAATGGAGGTAGTAACCATTGTTTTGTTTTCTTTAAAATTTTTTGAAAAATGTTTCAGTGCCTAGAATTAAACAGGGCCTCATACGTGTTAGGCAAACACTCTACCATTGAGCTACATCCATAGCCCTAAGGTTGTTAAATTTTATTTTTGACAATTAAAATCATATAGTAACTGTGGGTAATTCAATGACTTTGTGATAAATAGACACAGTGGAATGACTGAACCATGCAAGTTAACATAGCCATCACCTTACTTAAAGTCTGTTACCCTTCCAAAATCATCTCCCCATTCTCCCAACCCCCAGCTTCTGGCAACCACCACTCCACACTTTGATTCTTCTGAGTTCAACTGTTTTAGAGTTTACATATAAGTGAGGCCATGCAGCTTTGGTTTTCCTGTGACCAACCTATTTCACTTAACGTAGTGTCCTCTGGTTTCATCTATATCATCCGTCACAAATGACAGAATTTCCCTCTTTTTTGAGGTTGAGTAGCATTCCACTTCATATGTATGTGAAGATAATAAATAGAAATTCCCTTTCAAACTAGGATTACAGTGCATTTTGGTGAGTAATTTCTTCTGCCTTCTTGCTGAATGTGCCTTTCCTCAATATTCCATCCTCATGGGCTCCACCCATGACCAGCCCAGCAAGACTATGTTACAGCAAGCACAATGCCAACTTAGTAGGTCAGTTTCAGCCTAGAATCTCACTGTTTATGACTCCATCTAGACAATTAGGGCTAGGAATTATCATAACTAGTGTCAACTAGTGTCAACACTCACTCACAGCCTCTGTGACTATGAACATGTGTTTTCAGTTTTGTTCACAATGATGCCCTCTGTGTCTGATGCATAGAACGTCCTGAACAAATAGTTTCTGGACGCATAAATGATTTCAGAAGGATTGGTAAAATAGAGAAATACAGAGGCAGAGGCACTGCCTCCAAAAATAGTTGACCAGGACTTAAAAGCAACAGGGCAGCAGGTCAGAGTCCCTGACAGTCCAGTGAACTCTGCAAATGAGTTACTGCACAGGTTGAAGGCCTCCCTCCTAGGCTGGGCTGTCAGAGTCGGATGACAAATCTCCCAGGCTGCACAAAAGGGTAATACCACCTGCAAAGATCTTTATTGTGGTTGAGGGCTAAATTTTGCCATCAAGGAAATTCTACATAATTTTCATCATCAATGAGATAACAACCAGAATGGAGTTTGTAATAGCCAGAATGGACCATTTAATTTGATATTGTCAAGGAAAATGTTGGGGAGGGAATAAGATCTTTTTGTTTTAATGGTCTGTTAATTTTTTTTCTCCAGCAAACATGTCAGTGACACTACAGTCTTCCATAAGATGGTATATCTCTATGTGTTTTGGAAACTTCTCCCTGCTCTTCCTTCTTTCTCCTTCCTATCCCCCCTTGTTTTCTTCATCTTTCCTTTGTACAGCATTCACTGGGCAATTACTGATGGACAAGTACTTATCAGGCACTTGTAATTTGGGTACTTCGGCAGTCAAGGGGACTGCAGAGATAGCTATTGTCCATGTGACACCTGTTATAATAAAGCATAACCATTACCACAGTGTTGTGAAAGCTTAGCACTGTCTAGGGTAGTCAAGAAAGACTAAGACATTTAAGCTGGGTCCTAAAAGATAAAAGATAAGGAAGCTTCAGCAGGTTGAAAGAAAGTGCCCCAAGACGCAGAACCATCAAGTGCGAAGGTAGATCTGTGAAGCGACAGGACTGATTCAGCAGATCAGGGAGTATGGACAGTGACCTGTGATAAAGTGAAGAGGCCTGTCGCGAGTATGTTCTGAAGGGTCCTAGCTACTTGATGCTAGGGGAGCCAGGTAGGTGGACACTGACAAGGAGAGTGTGGCAGCAACATAGTTGTTTTGGGAGACTGTAAAAGGGAAGAGACGGAGAAGGGTAATTGGCAGGAGGCTAGCTAAGAGCTGGGAATGGAGCAAGACAGAGAAAAGATGCAGAGCTATGACACAGCGGTGGAGATGGACTGAAGGGGCCACATTTGGGCAGCATTGCTGCAGTCAAATTGACAGAGTGTGATGGCCAAGTGTTTTTGAAGGCTGAGAGACAGGGAGGAGCAGGGTGATTCATGTTTCTAGGTTGAGAAACTGGTTATGTGATGATGACATCCGCTCAGGACAGGAGCAACACAGAAGGAGGTTTGGGGGAGGATGTTACTGCAGGTATGGACACCTATGGTGTGTCTGAGAGACACCAGGTCACACAGTTTAAGAGACAGGTGGAAATATGATTTGGACCTCAGGGTTAGACAGATGGGTTTGGACGATATTTGAAAACATGATATAGTGAAGGTCACCTAGGAAGAACATGCGGGGATAGAGGAGACCAAGAATGTAAGCCAAGGGACTCCACAGTGTCAGGGTATGTTAAAAGGAGGGCCGTGATGCAGAGATACTGAAGGAAGGTTTAGAAAAGTAGAAACCAGAAATAACTGGGAAGAGTGTTATTCTGGGGTGCTGTGCTGACACAACTCCGCTGTGCGGCTGTCAGTATGAATCTCAATTTCTATTCTCTTCCTCCCAAATCCCAAAATCAGGATTAAGTGCCACCTATCTGAAGAAGACCCAACATAGTCATGCTAGTAATCCAAGCTACTTGGAAGGTTGAGACAGAAGGACAAGTTCTAGGTTAGCCTGGGCAACTTAATTAAACCATCTCAAACAACAACAACAAAAATAGGAAAAAAAAAAAAAAAAAGACTGAAGATATAGGCCAGTGGTAGAGTGCTTGCCTAGCATGCAGGAGGTCTTGAGTTCCATCTCCTGTACTGAAAAGCTAAGTAAATAAGTAAAATAAAGACTCAACCCTGTCTCTCTGTTGGGTCAGTCACCTTTACAGTGTCTGCCATAATATGAAAACAGCAAAGGATATAGTCAGCCTTTTTGCTATGTTTCCTGGCCAGTCTGTGTCCATGAGCCTGTCTTGACTCCTTTTTTGGCTCAACCTCCTGGAATAAACCCCTGTGTCTCCATCTCTTTCCTTAATATACCAGTTTCTGGAGCTTGGAATCCCAGCACTAGGCTCCTGAGACAGGAGTCTTGCCCCCAGGGAGTCGAGCCTTATCACTTCTCCACTCTTACAATCTGTCTTTGCTCACTCATCCTATAGATTCCTGGAATAACCTTGGCTTGCTTATTATGAGTTCTAGGAGCATTGGTGTGGTGTTTGCTTAGCTCCTGCCAGCAAATGAGCAATTGGTAAACAGACACTTACATTACCACTGCATACTTACAGCTATTAGTTCCTAAACTGCTATTCATTAATTCAATGATTCCTTCATTCAGTGAATTATTTGACAATTCTAATGCCTCTGTGTGCCAGGCATTGTTCTAGGCACTGAGGATACAGCAATGAGTGATACAGACAATGTACCTTCCATTATGGGGCTTGGTCTAATGAGAACAGGTAAATAATTTTAATAAGTGTCACATTATCAAGCAGCCTATGAAGGGCAAGGAGGCTGGAATGGGGAAACTGTCAGTCAGGTAAACTATCACTAAGAAAATGACCTGGAGCAGAGACCTAAAATAAGTGACAGAGAAAAATTTGAAAAAGGTGATGAAGTGAGCCTGCTGGTATCTGGGGGACAAATATCCCAGGAAGTAGGAAATGTAAAGACAGAGACCCCCGAGGCTGACTTGGCCTGGTGTGTGAGTAATCCTTCTATGGTGGGATAGGAGGAGGCAGGGATATTGAAAGAAGCTTTTGGTTAATGAAAACATTCTTTCATTCTGAGAAAGTGTATTTTATCAGTGGAACTGATGAGATCTGTATTCCATTTCGAAAGGACCATTGTGGCTGCTATGTTCAGATTAGATGGAAGAGGGATAAAATTGGAGGTGGAGACTGGTTGGGAGGTAAGAGTAGCAATCCAGAGAGATAGAACAGCCTGGAGCGGACTGCTCATGGCGGGAGTGGTAAATGTTTGGATTCTGGTATAGTTTAGAAGTGGAATAAGAAGTACACTCTGATGGCTCAGATATGATTCAAGAAGATTAGAAATCACAGATGAGTCCAATTGCTCAGGTCTTGGGCCTTAGCAATTAGAATAATGAAGTGGTGAATGAGGACAAAGACCAAGGAAAACTAGAGGGATGAGGATCAGTGAAGTGGGGGGTTCAGTTTTGGACATGTGAAACTTGAGGTGTCTATGTTTATGTAGGTATTCAAACAGGGTGAGATGAAAGCAGAAGAGGAGACCAAAGAGGGAAAGGAGGTCCAAAAGATTTGGTTTTGCTTTTCAAAGATGGGAACTGCTAAAATATGCTTTTGTGTATTTTCCCAAGAGGTGAAGTTGAAGGAGAAAGAGGGGGAACTGTTAGAGCCTGGTTCTGAGTAGGTGCAGATAAGATCCCATGCAGCAGTGAAGATTCTGACCTTAGACAGGAGGGTGAACAGGCCATCCATTGTAGCAGGAGGGAAGGCCAGATGTCCAGAGACAGATACAGAGTAACTGTGGAAATTCTGGGAAATAAAAAGTCAGGTCAGCAGCTGAGAGTGAGGACAGGAGAGGTGTGACAAGAGGTTTCAAGATAGAGCAAAATGTGTGAGATGGTTTTGTAGGACACTGATTTTTACTTCCAGCTCATGACCTAATCACAGTCCCTAAAATCAACTTTGAGATTTGAGGTCAACTTAGTAAATTTGAAATTTAAAACTGGAGTCCACTGCATGTATAAAGGATAAGAACTGCATTTAAAAAAAGCTTTATTTCAGTTATATGAGCCTGTGTGGATTTGTGTGAAAAGCAAAAGTTTTTTTTTTTTATTTTTTTTAAATGCTTGTCCAGTACAGTGGGAATAAATGAATAAGGGGCTGTGGGATAAACTAAGGGTCCTTAGTTAAGTCATAAAGTTAACATATTTTCACATAAAAAAAAAATCCTAACATAGACTCATAAGGTCTTAGGACAGACCCTGCTCAAGGATCGCACCTATCACGGACCAACCTTTTGCTGCCCTCCCCCTACCCCACTCCCACCAGAGCAAATCTTTCTCTTTTATTATTTCAGACAGCAGGCTCACTGGCTTAAAAGCTTTAGATATCAGAAAGTAACTTTTCCCTTTATGAAAAATAGGGTCCTCACAAGACTCTCTTGATGTATTAGTGAGCACAGTATATAGCAGTTAGGATTAGGAATTTGGTGTACTTACTATGAAGTTTGACCTTACTATTTAATACCAACTTTGATGGCCCTTTCCCATTTAGGATAGCTCTAAATTTCCTAAAACAAAACCAGTAACAGAGCACTAAGAAATCTTGTTTTGTTCAAACAATAGCCCAGAAATGCACCATTTAGCTTTTAAATGTACACTCTCTCTCTTCTTTGCATTGCATTAACTTAGGTGATTGAGCTAAGATTTATGTCTATGTTGTCCTCATCTTTTGAGATTTGTTGTTTATCTGCAATGATTCCAATCAAATACAACATTACTTGAAAAAAATGCATCAATTTTTAAGATCTTACTTGCCCTAAGTGCTTCGTGTTCCCCTGGATAATACAGTAATGAATAATATTTAGGATTATGCCAATAGTTGTTGTAAAAATGGACATTTATATTTTTAATTTTAATGGGCTCAGGTTATTGTCTAGATATTGTAATTTAGAATAATAAAAATACTTCTCCAGTTTATACTTTGTCCAATTGTTAAAAATGATTTTAAGATTAACTGGAACCAATTTTCTTTTTACCTGATCAATTTATGAACCATTTATAATTTTTTTAAGTTACTTTTTCCCTATTGTAAAGACAATATGAAGCTTAGTTCATTATACAGAATATCATACAGATTATACATGAAACATATCTTCTTGCAATGTTTTTCTTTTTACTGTTTATTCTGATTTATAGATATTTGCATTGCTCAACAGAAGTGGAAATCAAATTTAATAGAGAATGAGGATTCATAGAACTGTAATCTGCCTACATCAATAAGGGTATGCTAATTTACAACATTAAATATTTAATCTTAGTCTACTTGTAAACCAAAATCAAGTAGTCCGAATCAATCTTCTACAGCTTTTGAGATTAGTCTTTATTTCTAGAGTTTTTCTGTACTTTCACTTCCAAGCTCCAACAAAAAAGTTAAAATTGTGAAACTAGAATATGAACTGCATATCTTATGTAGTATGGATCACTGTTCTTTATGGACACCTTCAACCACTTTTCCCTAAGTAAAATGTTTCCATGGGAAGGGAAATACACAGGATCCGATCCTTTCAGTGCTCCTGAGAGAGCACTGCGGTGGAAAGCTCTCTCCCCCCTTCCATTTTGCAAGCCTCAACAAGCCTGCTGCTGAGTCAGAATCTCCCTCTTACCCTGATGTGAAAAATCTTTCTCCCTTGAAAATTAATAAAGCCTAGGAAATGTTTAAATTAGTCTCCCTGGGGGATGGGGCGGGAATGCCAGAATGGATGTGTTGGGGAGGAGTCCCGCACGCCAAGGTCCGGATGACAGCACACTGAATGCTTTTATGAAACAGGAGGACTTGGAGCGGGCCCAGGGTTACCATGGGAGCTCGCCTCGTAACCCGCTCCAAGCTTGTAAGAGTGCAAATAACCACACGGAGCTGTGTCAGGGTCCAGAGACTCTGTTTCTCGTTAGTGAAGTGAAAATGTTCGGTGCACAGAACGGGACTCCAGCGCTTTAGGTTTCGCCTGCAGAAAACACCTTCGCGCAGCTGCAGGAAGGTCGGTGACAGCACGCCACACGCCCGACTAAAAATGGAAACAAACCCAGAAGGCGCTTTCTAGGGCGACGCCGACCGCTCCCAGTCCGGATGCCATGGGGCGGCGGGGCGGCCGCACAGCTAGACGGCCCTCCTGCGGGCAGAGTTCGGACCCGCGAGTCTGCGTCGGGACCTGGCCCCGGCCGGCCTGCGTTGCGCGCGGGCACCGGGCGCCGCTCCCACGCGGGGTCGCGCAGGACGGGCGCCCGGCCTCAGTTTCCCCCGCCCGCCGGCCCCTCCTAGAAAAGCCGGTCCTCACGTGACCAAGGGCGGGACGAGGGTGACAGGAAGAAGGCAGGGCCGCGCTGGGAGGAGGCGCGTGAGACGTTGATGGGCTTTGCGCGGACCCAGCGCCTGGAGGGGCGGTTGCCCAGGAACCGTCCAGGCCGCCCGCGCGTGCTCGCATGCCAGCGCGCGCCCAGTACTGGAGACCCCTGTTGGCCGGCCACCTCCGCCCCAACCGGCCTCTGCTTCTTCCGCTGAGCGAGGGGTCGCGCCGCTCGCTCCCGCGCCGCTCGCCCTCCCGGGAGCGCGAGCGCGCGCCGGCTAGCCGAGCCGCATGTTAATGATGGGCGGGGCGGGGGCGGGGCGGCGGGGGCGGGGCGGCGGGGGCGCGGCGGCCTCGCGCCCGCGCGTGCCGGGACGCACCGCGGGGGGCGGCGCGATTGTGAGGTGGCGCTGACGCACGTTCCGGGGTTCTTAAGCGGAGAGGGCGGCGGCGGCGGCGGCGCCCGAGCGGGTCTCGGGAGGCGGCGGTGACCGCCGCGAGGGGCGGCGGGGCCCAAGTCGGAGCCCCGGCTCAGTCACAGTGTCCCTCTCTCACTGACTCCCCTCCTTCCACCACGGCCGCGCCGCCCCACCGCCGGCGGCTTCCTTGGCGGGGTAGGGGACGGGGCGCGTCTCCTCCCGCTGTCGCCTGCCTGATAGATGAGGGACTTCGGGTTTGGGGTGTTGCAGACCGTCCCGCTCCGCAGCAGCAGCCCGGGGTCCCCGTTTGGCGGCGGGGCGTACCGTCCCCACCCCGCGGGTCCTGCAGCGGCCACCTCCCCGCTGCCCTCCGCCACACCCTTCGGCCCGCTCTCGCCGCCGCCGTTGCCTGTCACCGGCTTTTCCGAGGCCGCCTCCCCCTTCTCCAGCCCCCTAGGCGGCGGCGCGGGCAGCTCGGCCGCCGCCGCTTCCTCTTCCTCCCCGTTCCTGGCGCATCAGCAGACCATGCAGGATGAGCTGCTACTGGGGCTGACACAGCAGCCGGCGCGGCCACTCTCGGGGGCGGCGGCCGCGGAGAAACTCCCCAACCACCACCCCGGCGGCGGCACGAACGCGGGTGTGACCCACCTCCTCCCCTCCCAGGACTTCAAACCGAGTCTGCACCACCCCTCCTCCTCCTCCGCCTCCTCCTGCTGCTGCTGCTGCCGCACCTCCTCCCCGCAGGACTTCAGTAAGCGGCAGCAGCAGCAGCTGAGCAGCCAGAAGAGGAAAGAGTTCAGCCCTCCCCACCATCCCCACCCTCCGGACTCGAAGCCGCCGCCGCTCCACTGCCCGGGCCAGTTCAGCCCGCCTCCGCCGCCGCCGCCCGGCACGCTCCTCCAGCCGGCGAAGCTCGCCCAGCGCCAGCAGCCGCAGCAGCCACAGCAGTTCAGCCTCCCGCATCCGCGGCACCTCCCGCCGCAGGACTTCACTCCGCGGCAGCGCCCGGCCGACCTGCCCCCGCTCCCGCAGCTCCAGCCCTCGCCGCCCGCAGCCCAGCGGCGCCGCCACGGAGGCGCGGGCAGCCCTCGCAAGAACCCGGCCGCGGGCGAGGGCAGCGCCGCCGAGCCCCCCAATGCGGGCTTGGTCTCCTCGACGCCGCCGGTGAACCCCGCGCCGGGCTCCATGGAGTCCCCCAACCACCCTCTGCTCAACAGTCCTAGTAACCTCCTGCCCGGCGGGGCGCTCGGCGCGGGCGCCTTCAGCAGCCTGCAGAGCCCAGACCTTCCGCACCCGGGCGGCGGCGGGGGCGGGGGGCCCCCCGGTGGCGGAGGGGGAGGCGGCTCCGCGTCGCCGCCGCCGCTGCCCGGCTTCGGCACCCCCTGGTCGGTGCAGACCGCGTCGCCGCCGCCCCAGCCCCAGCAGCCTCCGGCGCCCCAGCCGCCGCCGCCGCCGCCGCCCCAACAGCCGCCCCAGCAGCAGCCGCAGGCGCCCGGCTCCTCGGCCACCACCCCGGGCGGCGGCGGCGGCTCGCTCAGCGCCATGCCGCCGCCCAGCCCCGACTCGGAGAACGGCTTCTACCCCGGGCTCCCGTCGTCCATGAACCCGGCCTTCTTCCCAAGCTTCTCGCCCGTGTCGCCGCACGGCTGCGCGGGGCTCAGCGTGCCGGCGAGCGGCGGCGGTGGCGGCGGTGGCGGTTTCGGCGGCCCCTTCTCGGCGACCGCCGTGCCCCCGCCGCCGCCCGCCATGAATTTACCTCAGCAGCAGCCCCCGCCGCCCGCGGCGCCGCAGCAGCCGCAGAGCCGGAGGTCGCCCGTCAGCCCGCAGCTCCAGCAGCAGCACCAGGCGGCGGCCGCCGCCTTCCTGCAACAGAGGAACTCGTACAACCACCACCAGGTACGGCGGGCGGCGGCGGAGAGGCCGCTCGGTCGCCGAGCGGGAACGGGAATGGGGGGAGGCCGCGCCGCGGTGACAGCGCCGGCGGGCGGCGGCGGGCTGCGGGCCGGGTTCGCGCCGGGGCGGCGGCCGGCGGACGCCCCCTCGAACGCCCGGGCGGCAGGGCCAGGGCCCGGGTGGGATGGCGGCGGGCGGAGGAAGGTGCCCCGCACCGGGCGCGCCGCCCGGCTCCCGGCCGTCGGCGAACGCAGGGCGGACAGCCTTTCCTGGCGGCGGGTTGCGGGCTCGGGCGCCTGCGGGGCAGCCGGGTGTGCCCACCTAGGCGCCGCGGGGACCGCGCTCCGCGTGGCGACCCCGACCGCACGCCCCGCCGTGGTCCCCGCAGTACTGCCGGGCGGCGCCGGGTGCCGCGTCACGGAGGAGCGGTTCGGCTTTGAGTCTGGGCAGCGTTTGTTACCGTCCTCCCAGTCGGTTTCGCGGTCAGGGACTGACAGAAGCAGAGCGTGACCTTAAGCGGCGCCGACCTAACTTTCTTCATTGCCAAAGTTTTCAAGGGTGAATACTATCTAAATTAACCGAAGTAACAGTTGACAGTTTATCTAAATTGACCCAAGTAACAGTTAACAGTTCTTGTTGAATCTCTGGTTCCTGGCAGAGAAAGAATGTGGCCTTTGGGATTGAAAATACGGAATTTCGGAATATTATACTTTTCCATGATTTACCCAATTTTGAGCAGCTATCTTTTGTGCCTCGGGTTCTTCATTTTTTAACTGAAAGGTTGTCACAGCCATGTGTAATTGTGTTCTTAAAGTCGTGGTGTGGAACACTAGCAGAAGTTACACCATGATCCATACTTAACTGTAATCTGCTCTTAGACCAAAACACAGGCTCGCCACGGAGTGTAAGAGGTCACACAGCTTTCGTGTGGAATTTTAGAAGAGAACTTTGAATCATTTAGTAAGCGAAGGAAGGCCTCATACATGAAGTGATTTGTCCACAGCCCCTTTCTGAACTGTGGAGGGAGAGTGGTATATGTTCATGATTACATTAGCATTTAAGATATTTTTAAAGGTACTGTAGGTCAGCGGTGTTTAAAATTGTCTTGTGAGAAGCAGTAAGGGTATCACCATATTTACTGATTTTTAGTAACTGCACGGTCCACATTTCCATTGGCTGAATGTTAGCACAAAAATGTGAGAATATTAGCTTATTTTTATAGTAGAATTGCTAGCAACTCATACTCACGCACAAACTGCTTTTAGACTTGCAGTGAATTTTCTATCTGATGACTTAACTTTTCTTGTCGTAGGTTCTAAACTAGAATAATTTACTCTTGAAAATGAATGAACTTAATGGAGACTTGTATTAAGATTATTAAGAATAATTAAAGTCTATCATTGCTTATGGCAACATATCTCAGTGGATCCACCTATGGGTAACATCAGATAATTGCTTAACAATTTATGGATATTTAAGTGAAATAACACTTTAAAAGAAACTGCAACAACTGGAGCTAGATACCTTAAAAGTTGAGTACACAATGCAAAACAACAACAACAACAAAACACACATTTCCTCTACTGCACCATCCCCAAAGATTTTTAATTCATAGAACAGTGTAATAATTCTAAACTTTATCATTAGCTACTTTTGTAGTAATATACCTTGTTTTGGTATGCAAATTTCACTCATAACTGGGATATTTTAATTAAGAAAGACCACTTAATTAAGAAAGACCTAGCAGAATATGGTTCCTTTAGGATTACGATGTAGGCTCTATCTTTAAGAATATTCAAAGTTCAATTCAAAGTTAATTTAAAAGTAAAAATTTTTTCTTCATCTTTGTCATGCATACAGTTCTCTAAAAGGAAAAAAATAAGTTCATGGTTCTATTTGAGTAATGGTTTTGAAATATTTATAATAGGTAAAATGGCAAAAACTTGCCCACCATGTAATAAGTATGATTTTATATAGTAAGATTTCAAATTTATTGCTTTTTGTAAGCTATTTAAACTATATTTTTCAGTTTTATATATTTCATTTTTTATGATCATAAATTCCTGGCTAAGGTCTAAAATTTAAACTTGAATTACAAGCTTTTTAAAGCCTATAATTTAAATAGAGATATATCTTCCCTAGCCTCTTCTGAAACAATCGCCTTGGAGCAACCACCAGAGCAGTGGCTGGGGCACTGGAAGCATGTCCTGGGGAGCAGTGCATGGCAGAGATCATCGTAGAACTGGAAACATGGGAATTCCAGGAACCATGAATCAGATATCTCCATTGAAGAAACCATTCTCTGGTAATGTCATAGCACCACCGAAATTTACTCGCTCTACTCCATCACTGACTCCAAAATCTTGGATTGAAGATAATGTGTTCAGAACAGACAACAATAGTAATACACTCTTACCCTTACAGGTAAGAATGGTATGTAATTGGTCTTATTATTTCTAATGTTAATCTTTCAAAATAGGAAGTTGGGTGGCAGCAGCAGTTGTAGTGTATAGTAAAATTAGTAAATGGAAAAAAAAATAAAGTCCTAGCTTTTAAGCATATAGTTAGATGGAGAGATACATAGAGAAAATTGAGAATGTAAAACATTCTCTAAGCACACAATGGAAAATAAGCTGCTTAAAATGTAGAAAAATCTCATTTTTCTTAAATACTGATTGAAGCTTTTAATTGGCAGTTCTTTTAAAATAAGTAAATATATTATTGTATAATCAAATTTTGTTTCTCCTATAACATAGTGAACCTAAAAAGTTCTGGAACTGTAGTGATTCATAGATTTGTCTATAATGAGCTGTCTGGATATTAGAATACATTGAATACAGCTTTAATTATGGCAAAATAATATCAAGAGTATTACATCTAATTCAAATTTGTCTTCACTTATCCAGTGACTGCATTTTCCAAAGTATGGCCTAATAGTTATAGTGATAAACAAGTTGTTTTTCCAAGCTAAAATTTTTTTGTTTATCATTTTTTTGTTGAATATTTTGTTGAAGTTCATTATGGCTATTTCAAATAAGATTTTATTTTCCCTAAAATCTTTAGAGAATTTAACAAAGATTTAAGAGAAAGAACTTTTGATTGTTTTTTGTTTCTTTTTTTTTTTTCCTTTTTTTTTGGGGAGGGGGCGGATATGGGGAAGAAAATTGCTCATTTCTGATGAAAACTTCTATGCTATTGAAGGTGAGATCTAGTTTGCAGTTGCCAGCTTGGGGCTCAGATTCACTCCAAGATAGTTGGTGCACTGCAGCCGGAACATCCAGAATAGACCAGGTAGGCTGCACAGTGTATATTTTTCAGGATTTTGAGTCGAGTTTAGTATTTACATTATGAGTAGGATTTATCATTACTTTTCAAATATGCCTATTTAAGCATATGTTACAGGGCATTAAAGCAATTTACTTTTAAAGATCACCTTGATTTACTATTTAATATAGAATATTCATCTTTATATATAAAAGATTTGTAATCATTTTATATTTCTAAGGCGTAATAAAATTTGTTTCTGAATGAAAGAAGTTAATTATATACTCAAGAGCACCTGACTTTAAACATCAGTCAAACTAAACAGATTTTATGTCCTTTCAGGATTATTTGCAGCTAGGTACAAAATCTCATATTTACTTAACATCCAGCTTTATATTTTATGTTTTACAAAAATTTCCAGTAATTTTTTGTTCTGAAACCTGATATAGAGATTTCATATTTGAAATATATTATTGAGATATATTTCCGAAAAGGCCCTGTCTTAATTCAGTTTTTTACTTTCATAAAAATAAACTTTATGGTATAGTTATTTATTCTAAATTTTATTACTGTTCTTATATCCTTCAAGTGGTTACAGAATGCTGTCTTTCCTCCTGCAGTGTGAATTTGTACGTATACTGGGTAGCAGGTGATGAGGATTATTACAAGACATAGAAAGCTCCCTCCTTACATATGAGGATTCTTTTTCACAGAGCCCAAGTTTGATTGAGGTTAGATATGACATTATGTGAGTTAAGTGAATGGAGCTATTTTATCCTTAGCTAAGGCTCTTCCTCAGTTAATTTATCAAGAGATGACTTTGAGTAAGGACTGTATAAGCAGATTAATAATATATTTGTAAATAGCATTTTAATCTAAGGATTAGCACTAACTTCAATAATCAATCATTAGCAGTTGTTTAAGACAGGTCCTGTCTGTATATAAAAGTTGTTCTGTAAGGATCTGTGCTCCGAAATAGTTATCCGATGTAATTTACAATTAATTTACTCATTAATATTAGCTATCCATCTATTCCTATTTCTTCTTCACTCTGGCCTAGTTAATCTATATTAGTGACATTTTTATGGTAGCACTTTTCTATTGTTCAAATGGAATACTAAATGCTTATGCGATGGTATATTAGGAAAATTAAAAATATTATTTTGGAAATATTCTTAGGAATAGACACAATTATTCTAAGTGTATGTGCAGAAGCAGTAGAATACGCATATGGTAGAAAGGGTCCTTGCAGGCAGAGGCAAAGGTTGAGAAATTAGTTTATTGGAATGGTTTTCTTTGATAGGATGGGGCTAGACAGTAGATAGAGGTGATAACAAAAGGACATTCTTTAAACTGGACTCTGGGACTGCCACAGGACAAAGGCTATGTCCCTCCACTTAGACTTCAGTCTAAGCCACTCTGCTTTTACCAGTTTTATAACCTGGGGCTTTAGGTAAGTTCATTTTAGGAGACAGGAATTTAGTATTACATATATATATATATTCTTTTGGCAAACTGCTGAGATATTAGTATCCCACATGGACTCAGAAGTGTGATATGATGAAGCTGAAGACCGTGGGAAAAAAAGAAGATAGTGGAAATTAAACTCAACTGAAAGGAAAGGAGGTCTGAAACCTGGGTTGTCTTCCTCTTCCTCAAAATCGTTACGACATTAAATATAACAGTTTATGGGTTTTCATGTCTCTGGGTCATAGATGCCTTATCTATAAAAGGAGGACCTTGAACTAGGCCATATGAAGCCTTTTCAGCCAGCTCTTATACATTCTTTGATCTGTTTTGCCATTTCTTTTTCTCCTTGCTTCCTCACCCCAAACCCTGGCCTTTATTTTTAGAATGAGAGTCTTAGGTTCTTGCTGGGAAGGGTCTAAGGCATTTGTCTATGGCGGCGGTGGTAGCATATGACCTTTCTGTGAGTCTTAAAAGCAATGTTGTCTCATTTCATACTGGAAGGGTCCGTTTTATACTTAATTTGTTCTGTGTTTCCATCTTTCCATAAAAGGTTGAGGTATTTGAAGTTGAGGTTCTTAAAAATACTTCTGCATGGACTGGGGCTGTAGCTCAGTTGGTAGAGCATTTGCTTAGCATGTGTGAGGCGCTGGGTTCGATCCTCAGCACCACATAAAAATAAATAAATAAAATAAAAGTATTGTGTCTGTCTACAACAAAAAAAAATATTTAGGAAAAAAAAACTGCTGCAGCTACAAACTGGAATTGGCATTTTAAAATATTGAGTGGTTCTTATTTGTTTTTCAAAATTAAAATCATGGAATATGCTTCATCACTTAAATATCTGGGGAGAGTATTTTCATTTATTACTTTTTGTCATATATGTCTTAATATAACATTTTTTGTTAAAAGTACGTTATTATAAAACAACTTTTAATTTCTTCAAACTTAACCTGATAAAGTGAATATATTAAAATATAGAACTTAAGTCTTAATTCTTGTAGTTGAACACTTCAGACCTTACTTACATCAAGATCTGAACATATTAAATTCAATAAATTGAAAAAAAGTTTCATAAGTTGATTTTATTTATTAGTAAGTAAAATTTTGTGGGTTGGTCTTAAGATTTTTTAATGAAAAAGCTTCAGATTTAAAACTTTTTAGAAAGCAAATGTAAATAGTTACACACATTAATTTTAAAATGTTTACTACATATTTCTGGGAATTCTTTTGGGCTAAGAATTTCTTAACTATAGTTACTCTTGCAGGAAATCACATTTCTAAATTATAATTTAGAATTATAAATCACATTTCTAAATTATTTTAAAATGGAATTTCCAAGTAGAAGTTAATGTTATACTATATTTATTCAATAATACTTGGACATTTTAAGCCACAAAGTAAATATCCTTTTAACTGAGGTTTTTTATTACTTACAAGTTTATATATGGCATATCACAGTAAACAAAGCACTATCTTGCAATTGTAATTCTATGAAGCCTATAAAGGCATGTTGGCCTGTTCCCTAGCCTGTTTCTTAACTCTGGAGATTATCAATTCTGCATTTTTCCTCTATGTCACATAAATAAATTTGAATTAATTGGAATTTTTGACCAATATTTAATACTGAAGATATAATAATATTGTGATGTCACAATTTGGAGTTTTTTCTCAGAAAAATAAATTATGTGACTCTTTGTTCACCTTTATGAAAATCAGTATGTAACTGCACACCAAGTTTAGTATTTCATCTAAGAAAGCATTCTTTAAGTTGTAATTTGGTTGTAGATTCTCTGTTGAAGGAACCACTGAGCTCTAGATAAAGGGCAGAGGGGTGGGAAGGGAAGGGAGAGGGCATGAGGTTAGAAATGATGGTGGAATGTGATGGACATTATTATCCAAAATACATGTATGAAGACACGAATTGGTGTGAATATACTATGTGTACAACCAGAGATATGAAAAATTGTGCTCTATATGTGTAATAAGAATTGTAATGCATCCTGTTGTCATATATAAATTAAAAAATTAATTAAAAATAAAGTTGTGATTAGGGCACAGGTGTTCATACTCACATATTGATTGAATATGAAAGAGAATGGGCTCTTATATATGTGCTTAGGTAATAGATGCTTGCTTTTTAATGTTTCTTATCCTGTGTTTAATCTTTTATTGTACTTGCAATATTTTCTTACTTGTTTTACTAATTTTTAATGTCAATATTTTTAATTTCCTTTGTGCTTTTTATGTGATTTAGCAGTTTTATGAGTTGACACACATTGGTAAATCTAGTTTTCCACTTACTATTATATTAAAACACTTTCCATTATGTTCAGCATTCTTTTAAAATTATTTTTCTCTAATATCCAAAGTTGGGTTGTTTCTTTTTTTAAAATTTATTTATTCTAATTAGGTATATATGAGAGCAGAATGTATTTTGATTGATTGTACATTTGTTTTACTAATTTTTTTGATCCTTGTTGGTACTAGAATAAGTTCAGTAGAGTTTGGCCTTTTAAAATTTTCAAAAAATATTTTTATTTTTCAGAGTGACTACCACAGTACTTTATTGAAATTCACTTTGTTGAGTGAGGTTCAGAGTAAATAAAGTTAGTTCAAGAAATATTATGTTCATTGTGCTTGTACTAGTGTCTTAATTACACTTGGGATAGATGGAGGAAAAATAACTATTCTTGCCTTTGAGAAAATAAGAGCCTAGTTAGATGAATGAAGCATCTGTGTGGAACAACTGAAAATGATGAGAGTTTATGAGACTGCATGCTACATGGTGTGGTAAAGCAGTGTAGAAGGTCATCTACCACTAATTCTGTATGGTTCACTAGCATTGTGTAATTAGGAATGTATAATAAATGTATACTTAAAATTGGGGAAAGCATTAGCACAACTTTGTTTTTCTAATTAAAGTATATAGAAACACAAATATTGAAAATATAATAATAGCTCATCTTTCTGCTGTACAGAATAATGTATATTTAGATATCTGTCCTATCAGTAGATAAAAGGCTGTAGGGTTTTTCTATGTTCATCTCCTTTTTCTTTGGGAGAATACTTCATTTTCAAGAGGAAAAGTTTCTACTTGGCTACTTTTTTTGAAATAATAGAGTTTTGAATATATCAAAGCAAAAGAAAATATTACATCAAAAGTTCCCTTTGAATTAAGTTTGAGTTCCTTTGTCATGCCAATCTAATGTCATACTTGGACCGCCTTGATTTTAGTATTTGTAATTCTTTCTTGGGTCATCTTCAACATCAGGATTACTTAGTTCTTTTCTGAGTTTTCCAGCCTAGGAATTCATTGATGGTCCAATAAGTGCTATGGCTAATACCTAAATAAAAATATTAAAAATGATAAAATAACTATTAGACTACAAGAGGTACTTTTTCATCAGTATGTTTTAGTATTTTTGCTGTTTGTTATTGTAGGATTGAGTTTACAATCAGTTTCTAAAACCTCATTTAATTGATTCCTTGCCAGGTAATTTGCATATTTTAAAATAGGTTGGGTATAAACTTTTCCTTGAAGATTTTTATTTTTATTAAGTATTTTGGCAGTTTTTAAATAATCATAATAAATGGAAGTCCCATTGCTATAATTGTCCATATTTATTATTAAATATAAGTATTGGTATATTCATGGTTCCTTTAAACCTACATCAGAGCTTTTTATTTTAACTAATGGTTTTTGCATGAATACAAATATTTTAATAGCCTTATTTTAAAATAATATATTTATTTTTAAATTTTATTTTATTTTTAAACATATTTGTTTTATAGCCAGATTTCTTCCTGGTTTTCCAGAAGTCAGATTTTAATCCTCAGTTTACTTAATGGGATTTTCTCTATCTTTTGCATAGGAACCTCTAAACTTCATTAAATTTAAAAGGTGATTTTGAGATGCCATGACTTATTTGCTTACTCTAGGCTATAAAATGATATGGGATGTAGCTGATGCTTAATAAAGTATAAACTAATAATTTTAAAACAGCTTTGCTGTTTATTTTCCTAAAGTGGGCATTTGGTTCATATTCAAAGACTTCAGATAAAAATGGAAATAAGGGATCATGTAATAAGTGGGCATTTCACTATTTTGTTTGGATATAAGTTTCAAGCTAAAGTTATTAATATATCAACTTTTTTAGTGACAACTATTAGAGTTGATCACGTAGTGGTTGCTTAAGCATTTTCACTTTGTTGCCTTAAATTTTGTTAATGTCCCATTGACAATGTATGTGGAATTATTTCAGTAATTTTACAGTGCTCTAGATTAAGACCACACACCTTGCAATAGAAGGAGGAGGCACCTCCCACCCTCAAACAGAAAAAGAGAAATCAATATTGTTTGGGTGATATTAATAATCACCATTAATTAAGGTCATAGATTGACTGAAAATGGGGATAAGTTGAATTTGTTCAAAATTTTCAACCTTAAACAATAGCTTTGAACTCTATAGTACATTTTCTTTCCAAAAGTTTAGAGTAAATCGAATATATGATATTTTAAAGTATTTATAATGTACTCTTAGAACCTATATGATATATCATTCAATTTTTTTCCTTAATTATATTAACATTAATTTTTATCATGATGGTTTATATTTTATAACTATTTTAAAAATATCTTAAAACATCAAATATATTAATAGCACTTAATCTTCCAGTGGGTAATTGTAAATTTGGGTTGGATGGCAAGGCTACATTAATATGATACTTGTTTCAACTTAGCCAGTTAACATCTGACTACCTATTCCATTAAGGATTCTAAGAAGGTTCATAGTCCTGTATAATTATAATTTAAAAAGTATAATCTTTGCCCTCATAGAACTCTACTTATACATTTTTATAAAGTTTTTTTATAGTAAAAGAAAGTAGTATTTATTTAATAGACATTTGAGAGCTAACAGAGTTCTGTATTTAGAATGTCTCTAGACTTAATTAACTTAGAAGTTGAATTAACTTACAGTATAGTGGAAGCATAAAAGATGGAAATATTTGGAGATATTCCTAAAATTGTAGGTCATTTTTTGCCCAAAGGCAATCCTGTCTCTATTCCAGTTGTATTTCATTTATTGTTATATGATTGAGTCTTTTCTATAATTTTTAAAATAAACTTTTAGGTATCATCTAGTCTGACATGATTATTTTCTACAAGAACCAGAGGCTTAATAATTTAGAAGAGAGCACAGGACTCTTTCTCATTTACAGCTATAAGCCAGCAGCATGGGTACACCTGAGAACTTGTTAGAAATATAAATTCTCAGGTGCTACTCCAAATCTACTGATCCACACTCCATTGATGTGTCCCAGCAAACTGTGTTAACCAGCCTTCCAGATAATTCAAGTTTTGGAAGCAATGTTATAGCTCATTGATTCTCTGTACCTGTTTCACCAACAAGGTCACTGTTCCAGTGAACAGCTGTCACACTGCCTATTCCTTAGGGGTCTTTCAGTAAAAATCAGTAATGGGGACTGATAGAGTTCATTCACTCTAGTGATAAAGCTGGAATAACCCTTGCTGTCCAGCTTTCTTGTCATCATTCAGTGTTACTTTTTTCCCTTTCTAATTCCTTGACAGAACCTTGTTTAGTCTACAATACTGACTCTGGCCCCCTAGTTTTAAAAAGTTTACAACCTTAATTTAAACATAAAAGTAGAGTAAATAAATGAACATATTCTTAAGAAAGCTTTTTATGTTTTTCTTTGCTTCTGTGTTCAGAATCTTCTCTGGATTGTAGACCCCTTTGAAAAAGTATAAAACTTGTCTTGAGAAAAAAATATACATACATGTATGTACATTGAATATAATCCCAGAGATTCTGTACTAGTCTCAAACTGTATGGATCCAAGTTGAGAAATACCTAACTTTGATTTCTGGAGAAAGAGGTTTCTTTTTCCCCAACTTAATTTTTTGATTCTTCCCTGTTTTCTGTGGGAATCATTTGTTGAGAATTTAAAATGGCCTATCATGTCTCCTCCATATTTATACACACACACACACACACAGAGGAGTGGGTGGGGGATGGCACCGACATATTTTAGGAAAAGACTCCCAGGCTATTTGGAGGGCATGGGCTACAACTTGCTGTGGTATTTTCTGAAATATATTTTTTCATGGACATTGAGTACGTGTTGAGCAGAGTACAGTATAAATTCATGGGCGGTAAAAAAAATTAAATTCCTTCTAATAAGCAAAGGGACTAGGTATTTAGCAAACAAGGCTTCTGACAATGCAGAAAATTTTGTTCTGAGATTTGGTGAAGTGGAAAACTTAGCTGAAAGTTCTTTTACTCTTCAGACCTGCCACCTTTGCAAGGTAGTTGGGAAAGGTAGGATTGCCACACGGAGAGACCAATATGGGAGGGAGCACAATGGAGGGCACAATTTGAATATTCTAAACATTAGACTTTGTTCTGATATTAGTATCTCATGCTTATGATTGTTAATGTATATAATGCTTATGCATTTATTGTTATGAAATTCAGATGTCTTAAATAATATAAAATGTCTGATAGATGTTTAAAGTACGGTGCAATTATGGAATTAAATCCTTTTCTCTCAGATATTTATTTTCTAAGTTCTAGTGTCGTCTTAGATATGTGAGAAAAGTTTAGAAGTTAAACTACTAAAAATGCTCTTTGTGTGTATAGTATTTAAAGAATCTTTATAGAGAATGATAAAAGAAATTATTTTACTGTATTGCATTAATATTGCCAATATAATTAGATTATTTTTGATATGATACTTTGGAGATTAATAAGTTGAAAATAGTTGTCCTTCAGTAAGGGATATTGTAGTTCTTGAGATTCTTAGTTATTGATATTTTCTTGAGATACAGTTGCTTAGTAATAATAATCAGATGTCCTATTATATATAAGAGAATTTACATAGTATTTTTAACAGTTATTTGAAAAAAATTGCATACATAGTAAGTCTATTTTTTTTCTTCTCTTCTAGGATCGAAGTAGAATGTATGACAGTTTAAATATGCACTCTTTGGAAAATTCCCTCATTGATATTATGAGAGCAGAGCATGATCCCCTTAAGGGTAGGTGACTTTTTGAAACAAAAATTGTATATTACGTATCAATTTTTATGTTTATTTTACCAGTTTTTATAGGAAAATAAGCACTAAACTCATCTGTCAACTAATTGTTAATAGTGTCTGAAAAAAGTATTGTTTTATAACTATTTGTATAATGAAAATGTATATTTCTTTATATAACAGTTCTCATTGCACTTTATCTTAATGATGAAAATCTTGCAAATCATGTCAACTTGAGTGAAGAGAGGCAGGTTAAGTTGTGTATTGCTACGTAACAAATTATCCTTTATTACCTTACACATTTTCAGTGGGTCAGGAGTACAGCAGCAGCTTAACTGATTAGTTCTGGCTCAGAATTTCTCATCGAATCAAAATCATTTTAATTCTTTAAAGCTAATTAAGAATTCACTTAAAAGATTTAGTCTCAAACTCCAGAACTTCAGTGTTGGCATCGAGGTTGTTAGCTACTAAGCATATAATACTGATCAACTATCTAATCATTTTGCTCTGCTAACTGGATTTTGCTTGTAGAGGATTCTTTTTTTTTTTTTTGTCTTTCTGATTCTTTCTTTTTAAGGAGCTTGGAAAGCTGAGGGGTCATTAGTTAGTGGTTGCTGATGATGTAGTTCTCTATTCAACTGATATAGTTACACTTTGTTTTTTTGTTTGTTTTGTTTCTCATCAAAATTCAGTGTAGTTTTTTGAGTATCTATATGGAATCTCGTTCTCTTCACTGTTAGGCTGACAGTTCAGTGGTGTTTGTCTTGGGTCTGCTATTTGAATAGAATCTAACAACTCGTGATTTAAAAAGCCCTGTTTTTTTCCTTGTCTTTAGAAAGAAAACTCTTTAAGAAGTTCTAGACAAATCAGAGATTATTGTTACTGGATGATGAAAGGTTTTCATTGTTATTTCTTCCCATCTTTTAAAAGGGTTTTGAAGATGTTAGAGAAAACAGTCATTGCTTCACTATTAATTATTTCAGTATTTTTTTCTTTTTTCTAGCCTGGGTAATTATAAAAGTGGAGGTCAGATCTAGAGAGGAACTTGAGAAAGGAAATGTAAGCAGCAAAAGGTGAACAATAATAATTTTGTTAAAAATCTGAAGCGATTTCCAATTTTTTTGTTAAAAAAATTGTCTTTGTAAGAAGAAAAATATGCCCACCACCACCTTTAGGAGTCTGGAGTCATCATGGTGATAAATTTGTTTCTGATTGGAGTACATTATGTTCCACATGTATTATGGCAACAAAAAAAGAATAAAAATTAAGAAACCTTCCCTACATAGAGAAATAAGACTAGTACTTCACAGTTGCCATCATATACATACTTAAAATTACTTTACTCCCTGAGTGCTGCTCTAAAAATGTTTTTTCTTCCTTTTCTTTCTAGTACAACTTCGCTGCTTCCTTCAATGATCATATTGTGTATTTACACACACACACACACACACACACACACAAACACAAACATTTGTGTCACTACAGTTTTTGAGTTGGACCTCAGTAGAATCTGAAAAGCAAGATGATGTCAAATGGAAGAAACCAGCCAGGGTTAACCCATAAATCTGTTTTTCTTATTTTTTCCCCATTCCTGATCTTTAGAATAATGTTCACCTTTATCCCATCTCTTCAGAAAATCTTAACCTTCATTTAATACAAAATAATTATTTACCCCCAGGTACAAAATTAGTACTTTATCCTTTTAAAGTGCTTTTTTAAAAGTTAGTCATTTTTGCTAGGCTTGGGGGTGCACATCTATAATCTCAGCTACACATAAGACAGAGACAGGAGGATTATAAATTTGTGACCAATCTCAGCAGTTTTCCAAGACCTTAAAATATTAGGTTAGTTAGAGATGTAGCTCAGTGGTAGAGTGCCTCTGGGTTCAATCCTCAGTACCATAAAAACAAAACAAAACCACCATTTTCTTCAACTTTCTTATGGGATCTAATGGAAAAGAAGAAAATAGGTGAATTTTTAAAATGAGTTTCTTCTTTTTCTTTGTATTAATGGTGGATATTTCTAGAAAATTGTGGACTTGAGTAATGAGATATTATATTAGTTATCTGTTGCTGCAAAATAAATCACCCCCAAAATTAGCATCTAAAGCAACATCTCACACAATTTCTGTAGGTTAGAATTTGGGAGGAGTTTGACTGATTAGTTCTTGATAAGGATCTCTTTTGAGGTAGAAATCAAGAAATTACCTGAGCTTTGACTGCAGGCTTCACTGAGCTCTGGAGGATTCCAGCTAAGACTACATTCACGTAGCTGGCAAATTAGTATACAATGTTGGTAGAAGAACTCAGTTCACTGCCAGGTAGATGTTTCCACAGGACTGCTAAAGTTTCCTTATAACACTCCTTCTGAGTGAGTGATGGAGCACAAAGTAATGGCCTCAAAGTCTTACAACATCATTTCGTGAATATTTGGTAGCTCAAGAGATTGTGAATGCTAGAAGGCAAGAGCAGTGGGTACCATCATGGAAGCTGCTTATTACTGAGTTAAAGAACTGTAAAATTGCATTCTGGTCAAGGTGAGAGTTGGTGTCAACAGGAAGGAAAACAGTTAAGGAGATCTATAGAATGCAAAGAAAATAGCAGGTTATTGACCTGAGAACTGAGTGATTGTACTAATGGAAACACCTTCTCATCCCCACTTAAAGGCTAAAATGCTTCTCTGCAGTTTATTTTCATTTTCCTATACTTTGATGGTTTTTGCAGGTCAGTAGTTAACCTCACTGGTTTATTAGTAAGGTTTGTATGGTCTAGTATAGCAGGTGGAAAGGTTCTAATTTTTTGGCCATGTGCAAATGTGAAGCCAAAGATTGAACTCTGAATGAACTTTATTCTACTAAATGTACCTACTTTTGCACCAGTTGCTAGCTATCCATCGTGTAAAGCAGACATGGTGTCTGCCTTTGGGGAATGTATAGCCTACTGGGGAAAGAAACACAGATCTTACACAAACACAGAAGAGAATGTTGGAAATAACTGTGGAAGGAGGCAATAAAGTGCTTAGAAGGCAATAAGTGGAAGCACCTGATTTAGATGTAAGGTTAAAGGAAGCTGAAACCTGAAGCCTGAGCAGCACAATGATGGAAAAATATTGGGAAATGTCAACTACACAAAGGATCCAGCATGTGCAAAAGCATGGCTGAGATTGCCACATTTGAGGAACTGAAAGGCAGCTAGCTAGTCCTGGTTTAGCTTAATGTTTAGGGGTGCCTGATGCTGATTGGATATAACCTGCTCAGTTAGCACTTCACATGCTGCTGTCTTTTGCTCTGGATTGAACTAATGGCACTGACGGATCTGCTTTGTTTATTCTGCAGTGGTTTCTCTCTATTAACTGTTTTCTGTTGAACTGGCCTGATTCTAGGTGAAATATTTTTTCTTTTCAAAGGAAAAATAAGCATGGGGTCTTTTAATAGTTAAAAAGTCATGTTTTGCCAAGTACAGTTAAGTAATTTTGTAGTTTAATATTTAATAAATACTTATTTTAAATAATTTGTGATCTTTTTATGTGTGAGTTAGTTCATTCCCCTTTAAACAAAAGAACAAAACAGATCATTGTTAAGCTCTCTTCTCTCCTGCCCCCAGCACTTTGTTCAAAGGTCTTACTGTGTGAGCATTTTTACCAAACTTGCTTATGCCCTCCCCCAAATTATAAGGACAAAAATTTTAATTTAAGCCCATGAAAGTTGATTTGAAAACTGTAGGAGGAAATACAATTTATGTAACAGTTCTTGAGAAGATCTGTCTCAGCAGATCATAATGTCTTTACCAATGTTCCCTAAACAATTAAAGGAAATTCAGGAAAAGGGATTTAGAATTGATTTTTTTTATGTCAACAAATGTTTAGAAGTGGGTGCTTCTAAAACATTCCACTTACCATGAGTCTTTATATGTCTAGTATCATTTTCATTAAGTACTGATTGTTAAATCCTATTTTTAAGACTCTTTAAGTAAGAACCTCTGCCTGTTTTAGGGACATTATTAACTCCTGAGAAAGTGAGGAATTGTTGCTTCAAGGTTCCATGTGGTTGTGGTAGTACCAAATTCTTGCTACTTTTCTTTCAATTTCCTGCTGTTTCTCTCAGTTGGCCATGTAAGATGGAAGTACAGGTCACAAAATAACTTGCATGAATTTCTAAGTCTCCTGTATGAAAACTTGCATTTTAGAGCTTAAAAACTTTTGAGCTGGACAGTGGTTCTTAAACTCTGTCCTAGACACTGTGTATGGCATGTTTTGTAAAGAGCACATTTAGAGAAGCTGGTATAAAGAAGAGCAAGGGCAAAGAAATCTATGAAGTATTTTGAAAAGTTTTGATATATCAATTAAAAGACAGCAAAGTGCAAAATAGAACAAATACCAATGATGTAAAGCAGTTATGTTGATTTCCTCTCACAAGGCCTTGCCTTATTCCCTCTGACAGATGATTTTTCCAAACTGAGTTTTATTTTCTTCAGGTACCTGTTTCTTGGAGTCAAAATTTTCACAGTTGCCAGGAAAAAAAAAAAAAAAAAAAGTATAGAACAAAATCACAAATACAGGTTGAGCATCCTTAATCCAAAAATCCAGAATTCAGGATGCTCCAAAATCTCATAAACTTTTTGAGAGCCAAATGGAAAATTTCATATCTGACCCCGTGACATGTTGCAATCACAATGCAGACACACCAAAAATATTGTGTAAAATTGCCTTCAGGCTATGTGTATAAAGTATATATGAAACACAAATGAATTTCATATTTAGACTTGAATCCCATTCCCAAGAGAACTCATTTTGTAAATGTAAATATTCTAAAATCCAACAAAGGAAAAATCCAAAATCTAAACACTTCTGGTCCCAACCATTTTAACCTGTACTTGAGTGTTCCTTCAAAAAAGATAGTTTTACAAAAATGTAGTAAAATTTACATATTCTTTTCTCTTATAATTTTTGTTTTTCCTGTGAACCACTGGCTTTATCAAAATAAGAAAAAAATTCAGTAATTTTAAAATAAATTAGATTTATATAGGAACTATATACATTTTACTATGTATTTTGATATTGCGATGAATGTGTTCTTACAATATACATAGAATCTTGTTACTTTTACCTTCTAGCTGTTCAGAATTAAGTTCATCTTAAAGTACATTTACATGAATTTAACTCTTTTCATCAGAATATCTACAGACTAAAAAGGAAATTATGAAAATGTGGTTGTAGAAGTTCTCATTTTAGAAAACTTATTTGAAATATGGTATCATGAGTAGGAATTTTTAAGTTTTATTTCTTTTTAGGGTAGCTATCCTTATTAACAACAATATTATTAAATTTGAGAACATAGTGAAGCCATTATATCTTCAGGCATCTTTGAATATTTAGATAAATGTTCATTTGAATTATGACAGATTACAATTTAATTTTTCAAAACTAAAACCTGCCAGACAGAAACTATGGTGAATTTTCTTAAAATCACATTAATTCAGAATACATATGTGCTTACTGCAAGTTGCTTCTTCCCCACAATGCATCTTCTTATGATTTTAGACATGTAAAGTTTATGTATCTTATCTTTAAATGGAAAATAACAAGAAGAATCTTCCTCATAATTTTCAGTGATAAAATCAAGTTCTTCGGATGATTAGGCCTATGAATTCTAGCTGCTTAAAGTATTTAAAAGAGTACCCGAGAATCTTTCCTTTAAAGTGTAGCATTTAATCCTTTTTTCAACATTTGTTTTGTTTTCTTATTACCAAAAGTGGTATTTATACATTAAAGAAAATTTGTAAACACCAGAAAAAGATGAATTTTAAAATCATCAGTAATTCTGCAAACTAAAATAGCCACAATCAATATTTTTTAATTTAATTGATTTTTTAAAATACATGACAGCAGAATGCATTATAATTCTTATTACACATATATGCCACAATTTTTTCATATCTCTGTATATAAAGTAGGTTGACACCCAATTCGGGTCTTCTTACATGAACTTTGGATAATGATGTCCATCACATTTTACCATCCTTGCTAATCCCCTGGCTCCTTCCTTTCCCTCCCACTCCTCTTCCCTATCTAGAATTCATCTGTTCCTCCCATGCTCTCCCTCCCTACCCCACTATAAGTTAGCCTCCTGATATCAGAGAAAACATTTGGCATTTGTTTTGGGGGGGATTGGCTAACTTCACTTAGCATTATCTTCTCCAAAGCCATCCATTTGCTTGCAAATGCCATGATTTTATTCTCTTTTATTGTTGAGTAAAATTCCATGGGGTATATATGGCAGCTATTATGAAGACAAACAATAAGTGTTGGCAAGGATGTGGGGGGAAAGTACACTCATATATTGCTAGTGGGACTGCACATTGGTGCATCCAATATGGAAAGCAGTATGAGATTCCTTGGAAATCTGAGAATGGAACCACCATTTGACCCAGCTATCCCTCTTCTCAGACTATACCCAAGGGACTTAAAAATAGCATACTACAGGGACACAGTCACATCAATGTTTATAGCAGCACAATTCACAATAGCTAAATTGTGGAGCCAACCTAGATGCCTTTCAGTAGATGAATGGGTAAAAAAAAAATGTGGTATATATACACAAAGGAATTTTTAAAATATTATTTTACTTCTAGGTGAACACATACTTTTATTTTACTTTATTTATATGTGGTGTTGAAGATCAAACCCAGGGTCTCAAGCATGCTAAGCAAGGGCTCTACAGCTGAGCCACAACCCCAGTCCCACAGTCAGTATTTTGATGTATAATTTTTCCAATCTTTTTCTATATGTAATTTGAAATATTTGAAATTTTCTTTACCCTCCCCCAAACCTGGTTAACTTTTTTCAAAAATCAGTTTAAAAGTACATGTATGTAGATTTAAAAGTCAAATAGTTCCACAGGCTTATAATTTTTAAAAATGTATATATAAATGGTCTCATTTTTCTAACCCTCTTATGACTCCTGTTTCTTAGAGGTAGCCACTTTGAAACTTTTTGTTTTGTTTTGTTTTTTTTAGCTCATTCTTCATGTAATTGTGAATAATCTGTATTCTTATATTTCAAATATTTCGTGTTGATAATAACACATCACCCAATTCTTCCTCTTATTCTATTCTCTAAAAATTATTATAAAAGTATTTTGTTTAACTTAAGGATTATATTACTGAGAATAATGCAAATAATATTCATAAATGAACGTCGTATATATTGTACTATAATATATCATTTTCTTTTTCATGTAACATTGCTTTTTCAGAAATTAATCATAATGCTTTTCTGGTTGGTTTGCTTAGTTTTCTAAATACTTAGCTCTAATTTTATTCCAAAATTTATCTGTAAAACTCTTTCAGTTCATGCAAATACAGCAAATCATCTTTCAGATTGACTTTTTTTCCAGCTTCTAGAGGCATCCTTCTCATAGTCCCCTCTTTAGCTGTCATTTGGGAACTTCCATATTCCTAGGAATCCCTTTGTCCTTCCTGTGGAATCCAGATCCTGATCTCCATATTCTTTTCTTAATGGCTTATCTCTTTTTTTTTTGTGTGTGTGGGGGGGTCTTGTCTTCCAGTATCTTCTGCTGATGGGACAAAAAATTTGAGCCTTTATATAAATAAAAACATATTTATTATACCTATGTAAGATGATAGACTAGCATGGAATTGTATATTAGCAATTTAGAATTTTAAAGGCACTAATTCATTTTCTTTTAACTTCAGGGTTGCTAGCCATATGATGCTACTCTGAAACCTGTTTGTTTATATGATTGTCTTGTTTTTAATTTTCTTTTTTTTTTCTTTCTGAGAGCTTTTAGGATCTTTTCATGCCTGAGTTTTAAAATCATGAAATGTGGGTCTTGAGGTGCATATGTGCCTGCATGCCTCCTTCATTTCATTTGTTATTGAGCTGCACATTAATTTGGATGCTTTTAATGAAGATACTCATATTTCTTTGATAATATCTCCCCTTTTTGAAATATTATTTCTTTTTGGAATTCCTTTTTTCAAATGTTGAATCTCTATACCATCATTTACTTTTATTGTTTTACCTTTTAATTTGCTTTTGAAGAAGTATCCTTATCTCTCATATTTCAACTATTGAGTTTTTAATTTAAAACTTTTTGCTAATTTTTAAGATTCTGTCTTAAAATAATTCTTGTGACTTTCCTACCATGTCCTTATTTTTATACATTAAATTTGTGCTTTTTCTCTGGAGTATATTGTAGTATTTAAGTATTATCTTTCCATTTTATTGTGTTGTCTGTGCTTCCTCTGATTTCCTCTTTTCTGTTTTTTTTCCCCCTCATGTTGGAGACTTTCATCAAATATCTCATAACTCTTTACTGTCCATTCATATTATTTAAAAGTAAAATACAAACTTAGGATTGAAAGCTCTGTGTGTTTACTTGGGTAAACATTTGCATTTATAGGTGAGACCCTCAAATAGTCTGTCTCTGGGCCTGTCTATGTGGTCAGGGTAGTGATCTGGATGTGTTTCTTCTGTCTTCTGACTGGGAATTACAGGCTAGTTACTGGCCCTCTTAGAAGAACCAAAAAGTCGACTGTGTGTTTCTCTGATTCTTTTAAAAATTAACAAGCAGTTACCAATTTTACTGCTTTCCTGTTTCCACCCTGTATCTATCATCAATGGTAACCTGAGCATCTTATGCTTGAGCCTCTCCAGGTATCTGCTATGGTAAATGGCTTATTTCTTGATGGCTTTTCCTATACACACACTGGTTTAGGTTTGTGGCTTCAATGATTTCTGGTCTACAATGTCAGTTACTACTTAACGATTCATATTTACAGCTTCCCAAAATGTGTTACCTGGTTCTTCTGAAATCCTGTACGGTTGTTTGTCCTGATGGAGTTATACTTAAGTTATATTTAAGTTAATTTTCTTAACTGTCTTTTTAGAGATTTCAGAAAGCAAAAGTAGTAAGCACATGTGTTTGTTCTTTCATCATCAGTAGGAAATCTCTGTAATCCCTAATCAGTATGTACTTTGTCAGTGAGAACTCCCTTACACACCTAACATGAATAGATTATATTTTGTTAAAGATTTTTAGGGAATCATTCCTTTTTAATCAAAAGATTTTTAGGGAATCATTCCTTTTTAATCAGAGTTCTTTATCATTTATTTTAGGTACATTAATTTGTTATAGGTTAATATTATTTAAAAGATTATTAATATCTTTCAGATGACACTCTGATTGAAACAATGATCATACCTGTTTTTACTTTGCCTTGAACTAGCATATATCATAATGCAAGGCAAACAGGAACAGCTCAATAAATTATTGGTTAAATGAGTAATCATTTTTCTTTATAATTCATTTTTCTTCATAAATGCATGTTTAGAGCATTTAAAATAGATCATATATATTATCCATGCCTGTAATATAATTTGTATAACCTTTCCTTGGAGGCTTAGTATTTTTAATATAAAATAAAATTCAGTGAATTTTATGTTCATTTCCATAGGATAAACTTAATACATTTGTTTTTGTAGCTCTTAATATGTACAGATGCGCCTTGGTTTATGATAAATGAAAATGTTATAAGTGAGAAATGCATTTAAGACACAAAACCTACCAAAAATAACATTTTAGCCTAATCTACCTTAAATGTTCTCAGAATGCTTACTTTAGCCAACAGCTGGGCAAAATCATTGAAAACTATATTTTATAATAGTGTTAAATATTTCATGTAATTATTGACTACTGAAAGTGAAAAATGGTGACTATATGTGTACACCCTTTGGCAGCCTTGTAAATTGGGGGCTGTCCATATTGCCATCCTATTTTTAAGCTTTATACCAATTCATCATTGCCACTGGCAATGTGTGATTGCCCATTGTCATTCTTAATAGCAATTAGCATTATTTTCATTTAAAATGCTTTTGCAGTGAAAAGTTCTGCAACCATTAGTTCAACTTGGTTTTAATATCAGTTTCATGTTAGTTTTATTGTAGTAACTATAATACATTATCTTACTATATGATTAATGGCTTAAGTTTATTCTTTTTTATTGTGTTTCTTTTGTGATTGTACTTTACTTGAAACAAAACATTTTGGTATTTTCTTGTTGTTTCTTAGTATATTTTATAGTATTGATTGAATAAAAATTTGAAAATTTGTAAATATTGTTTGGATGAAAAAAATTATGACAAGATCCTGATTTAAGTGTTAAATAGATTAACTTCATTGAATCTAAAGCAGATTAATGGCCGTAGAGGTAGGTAAGGAATGATTCTATTGCTCTCTTGGCATCTGGTACTTTGGATCTAAGGGTCTTTTCTACATTTGTATGATCTTATTCTTAGGCTTTTATGAGGCATTCATTGAGATTTGGGAGTGAGGTCAGGAATGACTGTCCTGCCCCTTGGATCTGAGCAGAGATTCGAGTTAATCAAGGTTGGTAATGACCACGTTCTAAGTGGATTTTGCCAGACTTTGTATGAACCTTTTTGTTCCTAATTGGATTTAGAAGTAAAGGTGAAATATAGATGATGAAAAAATGTTGAAAGAGTATACCAAACCAATGGGAACAACACTTCATTTAAAGCACATAAGAAAGATGAGCTGTTTTCAATTAAGGTGTGTGTGTGTTTTATGTTTACTATACCTATACAGTTTGTCACATATATACATATTGTTTATTTCCACAACTAACATGTAGGTATTTACCCTTATTTTGCCCTTGAGCAGCTCTAATGTATTCTTAACGATTTTTGCCAAATTTCAGCTGCTATTAAGTGATGAAACTTTGTAACTCTCCAGCTTGTGCTTTCTTTCTCTCTTTCTGTTTTGGGCTTGGGAGAATTAAAACCAGAGGCACTTAATTCACTGAGCCACATATCCAGCCCTTTTAATTTTTTTAGTTTGAGACAGGGTCTTGTTAAGTTGCTCAGAGCCTTGCTAAATTGCTGAAGCCGACCTCAAATTGGTGATTCTCTTGCCTCAGCCTCCTGAGCCTCTGGGATTACAGGTGTGCACCACCATGCCCAGTCACCAGCTCGTGCTTTTTTTAACCACTATGTTAGAGTGCCTCTCTTTTTAATTGGTAACCCAAGAACCTGCATAGTTATAGTATATGACTTAAATGTTTACTTTTTTCTTAAAAGTCTTGGCAGAGTGTATGGCAATGGTTTTTAGCATTTTTCTCATCACTGTGAGGAATTGGTTGTCAATCTTGTTCATGAATATTAAGGCTTTGGAGTACAGTTTTCATAGCTCCCCCTTATTCACAGAGAGTATGTTTTAGGACACCCAGAGGGTCACTGAAACCTTAGATAGTATCACACCCTACATATGAGTACTGCAATGTCATGACAGTCAGTCTATGATTGATAAAACTACTAAGGGACAAACACATGGGTAGCATATGTAGTGTGGATAGGCCAGAGCAGGGGATGATTCATGTCACAGGTGGTTCAACCTAGGTCAGGTTGAGTTTTTGTCTCCTGGTCTAATATGTTTAGCCATCATATCTACATTTCATCCAGCAGGAAAAAAAGAAAGGAAGGCCTTCCTTTTTAAGGGTAGTTCTCCAGAAATTGAACAACCACCTTAACATTATATCTCATTGGCCATATATTATACATATATTCACACTTAATTACAAGGAAAACTGAGAAATGTAGCATTTTACTCTAGGCAGCTTTGTGCCTGTCCAACATTGAGGGTTCTGTTATTGACATGAACAGGTGGGTATAGTGTAAGACTGTCAGTCACGGCACCACAGGACTTTATAATGAGGACAAATTAGTTCTATAACATATGTTTTTTGCCAAGTTTTCTATATTAAAATTTGTTACATAATAAACTATATAACCACTCTGAATTTTTAATAGATAAATTTGTCCTCTGACACAGTATCTGTGCCTTTCTGTATATTAAATGTTAGCAATAGCAAGTCAGTAATAAAATAGTGATTAAATAGTATCAAGCCAAGCTGTGGAGTTTCAAATTCTTCCAGTGCTACTTGCTCCAGTGCCCTATAACCTCGGGCAAATTACTTAACCTTTTGTGACACAGTGTCTTCATATTGAAATAGGAAGACAAAGTAGCAAGCCCATGAAAGTATTGTCAGGATTAAGTGGTTGTAAAGAATTTTAGGGGGAAAAAAAGCCCTTGGAACTTAATAAATTCTCAAGTATTATCAGTTGGTGTAGGATCTTACTGAAAGTAGTAATAATAATATCCTAAGTAAAACAAAACTGTAAGAGCTAACTTGTAAAGGTATATTAATATTTTCACTGTGGTAGACGTGAAGTGATTGGATAATTAACAATGAGTCTAAATTTGTTTATTTAATTTTGAAGTATTATATATGTTGAGAGATTTTTCTGTGTGGGTAGCTATATAATCTTTTAGAACATACATACAAATATACATTCATTTCCAAATAGGTAATTTTCTTTTAAACTTTCTTAATTTGGTATACTTTTTAAGTCTACTCAATGCCAAGGTGCCAAAAGACTATTAGTGGTACAACTATCTTGTTACCTCTCTCTTGGGATAAGTAAAGTGAACAGTCAACCTGTTAGAAAATTATTATGTAGCAGTTGGAAATGTTTGTCTTTCAGAATGAAACCCAGGGAAAAGGCTCTGCTTACTTTATTTTTCCAGGAAGTCTTGCCTTGCTGGGTTTGGTTAAATGCATCTTTGTGTTTTGTTTTCTTTTGTAACATCCTGTACTCTTTTAGCACCTGGCAAATTTGATTGAAATTATATATTTGTATCTCTCTCCTTTACCATATCACAAGAGACTATTTTTAAATTTGTACTAATTAGTTCTATATGACAATAGAATGCATTTATGCACTTTGATATTCATAGATGGGATATAATTTCTTATTTTTCTGGGTATACATGTTGCAGAATCATATTGGTCATGCAGTCACATATACATAAAGAAATAATGTCTGTTTCCTAACCCCATATCCCCTCTCCTAACTCCTAATATCCCATTTCCTAACCCCATATCCCCTCTCCCCTCCACCTAATCTAAGGTTAAGCTACTTTTCACTAGTATCCCCAGCCTTATTGTGAATTAGCATCCACATATTAGAGAAAACATTTGGAAATTTGGTTTTATGGGATTGGCTTATTTCGCTTAGCACGATATTCTCCAACTCCAACCATTTACTGGCAAATGCCATAATTTCACTCTTTAAAGCTGAGTAGTATTCCATTGAGTATATATATACCACATTTTCTCTTTTATCCATTCATCTATTGAGGTACCCCTACGTTGGTTCCATAGTCTAGCTATTGTGAATTGAGCTGCTATAAGCATTGATGTGGTTGTGTCACTATAGTAAGCTGATTTTAAATCCTTTGGGTATAAACCGAGGAGTGGGATTGCTGGGTCAAATGGTGGTTCCATTCCCAGTTTTCTGAGGAAATCTCCATACTGCTTTCCATAGTGGTTGCACCAATTTGCAGTCCCACCAGCAATGTATGAGTATACCTTTTTCACCGCATCCTCACCAACATTTATTGTTGCCTGTATTCTTGATGATTGCCATTCTGACAGGAGTGAGCCTAAATCTTAGAGTAGTTTTGATTTACGTTTACTAGAGATGTTGAACACTTTCTTTGTTTCCTTTGTTTCCTTTGCTGAGAAGAAGCTTTTTAATTTGAATTGATCCCATTTATTGATTCTTGATTTTACTTCTTATGCTTTAAGAGTCTTGTTAAGGAAGTCAGATCCTAGGCCATTGTGGTGAAGATTTGGACCTATTTTTTCTAGTGCCTAAGTCTTTGATCCACTTTGATTTTTGTGCAGTGTGAGAGAGAGAGGTTTAATTTCATTTTGGTACATATGGATTTCCAGTTTTACCAGCACTAGGCTATCTTTTTCTCCAGTGAATATTTTTGGCTCCCTTGTCTAGGATGAGATAACCATATTTATGTGTGTTTGTCTTTGTGTCCTCTATTCTGTACCATTGGTCTACAAGTCTGTTTTGGTGCCAATACAATGCCATTTTGGTTACTGTAGCTCTGTAGTATAGTTTAAGGTATGGTATTGTGATGGCTCCTGCTTCACTTTTCTTGCTAAGGATTGCTTTAGCTATTTTGGGTCTCTTATTTTTCCAAATAAATTTCATGATTGCTTTTTCTATTTGTATGAAGAATGTCATTGGGATTGTAATAGGAATTGCTATTAACCTTTTGGTATTACAGCGATTTTGACAATACTAATTCTGCCTATTCAGGAGCATGGGAGATCTTTCCATCTTCTGAGGTTTCCTTCAATTTCTTTTTTAGTGTTCTGTAGAGGTCTTTCACCTCTTGTTAAATTGATTCCCAGTTTTTTTTTTTTTTTTTGAGGCTATTGTGAATGGGGTAGTTTTCCTAATTTCTCTTTCAGTGGATTCATCGCTGATGTATAGGAATGCATTTGATTTATGGGTATTGATTTTATATCCTGGTACTTTGCTAAATTCATTTATTCATTCTAGAAGTTTTCTGGTGGAATTTTTTGGATCGTCTAGATATAGAATCATGTCATCAGCAAATAGTGATAATTTGAGTTCTTCTTTACCTATTTATTTTATATCCCTTTTTTATCTAATTTCTCTGGCTAACATTTCAAGAATGATGTTGAATAGAAGTGGTGAAAGAGGACATCCTTATCTTGTTCCTTTTTTTAGCAGGAATGCTTTTAATTTTTCTCCATTTAGAATGATGCTGGCCTTGGGGTTAGCATATGTAGCTTTTACAATGTTGAGGTATTTCCTACTATCCCTAGTTTTTCTAGTGTTTTAAACATAAAGGTGTGCTGTATTTTGTCACATGCTTTTTCTGCGTCTATTGAGATGATGATATAATTCTTGTTTTTAAGTATATTAATATGATGAATTACATTTATTGATTTCCATATGTTGAACCAACCTGTATCCCTGGGATGAATCCCACTTGATCGTGGTGCATTATCTTTTTAATATGTTTTTGTATGCAGTTTGCCAGAATTTTATTGAGACTGTTTGCACTTAATGTTCATCAGGGATATTGGTCTGAAGTTTTCTTTCCTTGATGTGTCTTTGTCTGGCTTTGGTATCTATCAGTGTGATATTAGCCTCATAGAATGAGTTTGTAAGAGTTCCCTCCTTTTACATTTCATGGATTACTTTGAGGAATATTGGTGTTAATTCTTCTTTGAAAGTCTTGTAGATCTCCACTGAGAATCCATCTGGTCCTGGGCTTTTCTTGGTTGGTAGGCTTTTGATGGTTATTTCTATTTCATTACTTGAAATTGATGTGTTTAAATCATGTATGACCTCTCATTCAGTTTGGGTATGTCATATGTCTCTAGCAATTTTTTGATGTCTTTGATATTTTCTATTTTATTAGAGTATAAATTTTCAAAATAGTTTCTAATTATCTTCTGTATTTCAGATGTGTCCGTTGTGATATTTCCTTCTTCATCTTGTATTTTAATAATTTGAGTATTCTCTTTTTCTCTTTGTTAGCATAGCTCTTTGTTAGCTTAGTCAGGGGTTTATCTATTTTATTTATCTTTTCAAAGAACCAGATTTTTTTATCAATTTTTTCAGTTGTTTCTTTTAATTTTGCTGATTTCAGCTCTGTAATTATTTCCTGTCTTCTACTGCTTTTGGTGTTGATTTGTTCTTTTTCTAGGACTTTGAGATACAGTGTTAGGTCATTTATTTGTTGACTTTTTATTCTTTTCATGAATGCACTCAATGCAATAAACTTTCCTCTTAGTACTGCCTTCATAGTGTTCCAGAAATTTTAATATGTTGTATCAGTGTTCTCATTTACCTCTAATAATTTTTTTTTATTTCATCCTTTATTTCTTCTACTATCCATTCATTATGAAATTGTGTATTATTTAGTCTCCATGTGTTACAGCAGCTTCTATTTTTTATTTTATGGTTGATTTCTAATTCCTTTCCATTGTGGTCTGATAGAATGCAGGGTATTATCTCTGTTTTTCTTTTTCTTTTCTTTTTTTTTTGTATTTACTAAGAATTGCTTTGTGGCATAAGATATGGTCTATATTAGAGAAGGAATCATGTGCTCCTGAGAAGAAAGTATATTTGCTCATTGATGGATGAAATATTCTATATATGTCTGTTAGAACTAAATAATTGATTGTATTATTTAGTTCTGAAGTTTCCTTATTTAGATTTTTTTTTGTTTTTTGCCGGGGAAGATCTGTCCAGTAGTGAGAGAGATATGTTAAAGTCACCCAGTATTTTTGTTTTGTGGTCTATTTGACTCTTGCAATTTAGATGGGTTTGTTTGATATACATAAGATGCTTCATTGTTTGGGGCATAAATATTTATCATTGTTATGTTCATACTTCCATTAAGAAGTATGAAATGTCCTTCTTTGGTTTTTGTGGGTTTTTTTTCTGATTAACTTTGGTTTGAAGTCTACTTTTTTGGAGATGAGAATGGAAACCTCTGCTTGTTTACACAATCCATATGAGTGACAAGTTTTTTTCCCAATATTTTACCTTCAGCCTGTGGATGTCTTTGCCCATGAGGTGAGACTCTTGAAGACAGCATATTGTTGGGTCTTGCTTTTTATTAATACAATCTGCCATCATATGTTTTTTTTAATTGATGAGTTTAGGCCGTTATTATTTAATGCTATTATTGAGATATGATTTGAATTCCCTGTCATTTTGATTTATTTCTGTTTTTTTGTTTTGTCTTAGTATCTCATTTGGTTGAATGTCCCTTTAGTATAGATTCTCCCTTTTCTGGTTTTCACTTTTTTTTTTTTTTTTCGCTTCATCCTCATGGAATATTTTGTTGAATGCTCTGTAGTGTAGGCTTTCTAGATGTGAAATCTTTTATTTTTTTCTTAATCATGGAAGGTTTTAATTTCATCTTCAAATCTGAAATTTAATTTTTCTGCATATAAAATTCTTGGTTAGCATGTGTTTCTTTCAGAACTTGAAATATATTATTCCAGGACCTCCTGGCTTTGAGGGTCTGGGTTGAGAAATCAGTTGAGATCCGAATTGGTTTCCCCCTATACATAATTTGATTTTTTTTCTTACAGCCTTTCAAATTTTATCTTTATTCTGTGTGTTAGTCTGCTGTAATTTTGTATATTCAGGTCCTATAAGCCTCTTCTATTTGATTTTCCATTCCATTCTTTAGGTTTGGGAAATTTTTTGCTATTATATCTTTGAAAAGATTGTACATTCCTTTGGTTTATATCTCTGCTACTTCATCTATTCTGATAACTCTTAAATTTGGTCTTTCCATGTTATCCCATAATTCTTGGATGTTCTAGTCATGGGTTCTTACCATCTTCTCTGCATGTTCAACTCTATTCTCAAGATTATATATTTTGTCTTCATTATCTGAGGTTCTGTCTTCCAAGTGGTCTAATCTGTTGGTGATGCTTTCTATTGAATTTATAATGTGGTTTTCTGACCCCTTCATTTCAAGGATTTCTGCTTGTTTTTTTTGTTTGTTTTTCACAATCTCTAACTCTTTAGTGGTCTTTCACTTCCTGTATTTTTTCTTTGATTTAACTCTTTATACTATCCTTTACTTCACATCAATTTAACTATATACAATCTGAACTCTTTCTTGGACATTTCTTCTTCTATTGTGTTATCAGTGGCTTCTGTTGTTGAAGTATCTTGGGTTTGAGGGAGGCACTTTATTCCCTTGTTTTTTCATGTTGCTAGTGTGTTTTCCCATCTAAAAGTATGGATCTAAGGCAGGATAAATTCTACTCTGTAGACCTATAGTGTCCCTGAGGTTTCTAGCACTTTATCTTTAATGGTGAGACCAATATCAACAGCACCCAGTGTACACAATATATAGCCTTAAACCTAATAACTCCCACCTAGGCGTCTACTGCTTTCTCACATTCAACCAAAATGATAAGTTCAGTAAGTATCTATAATTCAAACAGAATATTTGTTAAAACTATTTACAATTTCAAGTAATAGATGAGAGAACATAGGTAGTGTATTATTTAATATCCGTGAGAGAGGAAGAGAGAAGTAAAAATTCATCGGAAGAGTGGAAGAAGAGCTGACAGAGATTGGCTGTTGGTTGGAGCAAAGTTGGAAAATAGACAAGAAAGAAGAAGAATACGAACAAAGAGAAAAAATTAAAGGCATAAGAATACAATAAAAATGCAAAACACCATTCATATACCATTGTTCTCTACACACTGATACATAAAAAACATCCTGTTCCAAATATGGTAAATCTTGCTGGAAAGTTGAACTGTCTCTGTCAGTGTTCAACAGTTTTTCAGCCCTGACTCAGATCAGCCTTCACAAACCCAGTCTCTATCCCACTGATTTGGGCTTCAGATACCTCAGGCTCAGCCACACTGCAGTCCCAAGACCTCAGTGCTGCTCCTACTTGCAGAGAGACCACCAGGGATCCACTCATGCAAAGAAACAACCCTGAAATACAGCAGCAAGCAAGGGCTACCAGCGCTCTCAGCAGGAAGACCCCACGCTCGCTCCTCCAAACCCACAGGCACCCCACACTGGATCTGCAGGTCCCAGCTGCAGTCCCCAGACAGAGGCTCTTGTGGTGGTAAACCTGCTGGCACCCGGGCCCCAGGCACTGGCTGGTGTCCCAAAATGGGTGCAGCCACGTGCAACCAAACCTGGAGTCTCCCCCGCAGCAGTCCTCTAGGCCATGGTGGCAGTGGTCGTGGGGGGTGGTTGTTGGCAGCAGGCAGCGGGTCAGCAGTAACGGTGGCTGCTACGGCAGCTGCAACTGCATCTGTGTGGGCAGCATCACCAGGATAACTCCGGTCGTCAGTAGCAGTGTTGGCTTCAGTTGCATCCGGGCAGCAGTTTCTTCTGTGGCAACAGCACCCAGAAAGAAGACCTCCAGACGACCTCAGGCTGGTGCAATGGAATCAGAGACAGCAGCAATGGTGGTAGCAGAGCAGGCAGCACTTGATTGACAGGAGACTTCTGGTTCAGTGGCAGCAACCACAGAGGTATCCAGTTAACCGAGGCCGTGCTCAGAGAAGAGACCTCCAGGCATGGCTGTGGCATCTGGGGCAGCGGCATCTGTAACAGTAGGGTCTCTGTTTTATTCATTTTTGTTTCCTCCACATCCTACATACTGTCAGCACAGAATAGTTAATTAACATGTTATACTGAATAGCAAAACAGGTGTTGCCACTTGTGTAGGAGCTTTTTTATTTTAAACCTCAAGTCAGAAATATTTTAAACCTTAAATTGTTCTCTAAATTTGGCCATGTACAGGATGTTTAGAAATAGTCATATTTCCAAAATAAGCTGTGATACTTCAGAATAATGTATAATGTTATTGAAATCCAATTTAGGAAAACTGTTTTGTAGCTCTTTCTTTTTTGTATCTCCTGAATAAATTCTCACTTCATATTAAAGTATCAGAACAATAAACTTAATTATGTTTTTGGAGGATGACAACCTTATTTAGGATATTTAGTTAACTATTATCTTGCAGCACGAAACTTAGGAGTAAATAAGAGGTGGTAAATTGTTCCTTTAGGGAACAATAACACTTTGCTTAACTGTACTAAGTCTGAAATTAAAATGAGCCATAGTTAGAGTTCAGATGAAATCGTGTCTATGTGTATATGTATGTATGTGTGTGGATCTGTATGTTAGGTAAATAGCCATGAGCAGGTGAGTAGGGGGAGGACATCAGATATATCCATCAAGGAGGGTCCATAAGACAAAGAATTGAGGATAACAGAAAACTTGATTAAAGCTGACAGGTATCTGGAAAATGGGCATTGGTATGTCAAAACATTCCCCTACCCATAGTAAATAACCCCTTCAGGGAACTATTGTTTCAAGAATATGTCACAACTATCTCTTGTGGTCAGGTAGTCACAACTCTCCCCTCATGACCAGGTCATAACCATCCTCACTAAGAAAATTTGCTGAGGACTATACAAAGAGTAATAACCACTTAAGGGAATATGAGAAACTAAATCAAAAGCAAAATGCCCTAAATCCTTTACAAAACCCCAACTCTTTATAAGAGCCATGAGATTCTCTCCTAAGAAGGTACTGTTGTGTGTTTATCTTGCTTTCCTCTAATCAATTCCTGCTTGTTGCTCTGTGAGACAAGCTTGAAATCTTTACTTCAAGATCCCCAAAATAGGTTGGTCACTGTGGGACCCCCACAGGTCTCCTCTGCAACATAATCTTTCATACATGTATGTAGACTTTAATGCCAAAATTGGATTTTCTGCTACTCGTTCTTGCATTCGTAGATGGTTAAATGAACTTCATAATTAGAAAAAATCCAGCAGACAATCTCTGACTAGTATGGGAAGTTTGGATACACTAAAGGCTCCTTATAGTACTTGCAGAGGTGGTGAAGGTGGATACAGCTTGTCTCTTCTTATGTCACATTCAGGTACATATTGGTCATCCTTCTGGTGGCACTGAATTATGCTATCATAGTATCTTTTTAAAACAGTGCTGAAAGTGGCTAGAACACAGTCCTAGACAGTTAATTTTCAACCATTTTCTGAAGATATTTAAACATACCTTTTTAATAGTCTATCAGATTCAAACATTAGGGAAAAGAACTGTATTTTTTTTCTTTGTATCAGGGATTGAACCCAGGGGTGCTTAACCACTGAGCCACATCCCTAGCCCTTTTAAAAATATTTTATTTAGAGAGAGGGTCTTGCTGAGTTCCTTAAAGCCTCACTAAGCTGCTGAGGCTGGCTTCGAACTCAAAAATCCTACTGTTTCAGCCTCCTGGAGCTGCTGGGTGGGATTACAGGCATGCGCCACTGCACCTGACAAAAGTACTATATTTTAATGGGCTGAAAATGATGATCATCCTTGCTGTTGGTATTTAGTCAAGCAAGTCTTATGGTCTTATGTAAACACCGTATAAACCACAGTATGTTTTCTGCATAGCATTTATTTTTAGCATTATGTAGTACTCTTATCGCTATGCAACACAAAGTTCTTGAATGAAGAATGACTCAAAGGAAATACTTTGCTGCTATGCTCATAAATTGTAACATTTTTCACTTTTTATTTTTAAACCATTTGTAAAGCTAAACAAGCTACATTTCCAATAACATTTGTAATAATAAAATTGATGTTTTTATTATGCTTCTTTATTTAAATATTATAAAACCACATTGAATTAAATAGAAAGTTGTGATGAATTTTTCTGCTTATTTTTTATTTTGACAATTTAGTCATTTTTGACTTAGAAATATAAATTCCTTCAAGTTTTATTTGTGGCACAAGAAATCTGTAGAGAAAATTACAGACAGCTTTGAAAAAATTTAATAAATTCATATTCCATATTAAGTTTTACAACTAGGACATCTATATTGTTTTTACATTTCAGAAACAAACTTTGATGTCATTGTTCTCACATTGTGATCTTACAATCTAGGAACTAAGGATAACTTTTTCATTTTGTTTTCAATTTTTAAAGATAATTTAGTCAATATACTTTTGAGTTAAAGATTAGCTTTTTAATTTTTAAGAAATACACTGTGCTCAGTATTATTTCCTCTATACTACCCTTCCCTTTTTGGTTTTTCAAATAGCTCTGTAATATTCAATTTACTTTTTTCCTCTCATTTTAAAGGTCGATTGAGTTATCCACATCCAGGAACTGACAATCTGTTGATGTTAAATGGTAAGTTTTATAAAAAATTTTGTTTCTATTTGGTTTATATAAATGAAGAGGAATATAAATACATGTTTCTCTGAAAGTTACCCATACACATGATTTAATCATTTTATAAGTATGAAATAAAGCTGTAGATATAGGCACAGTGGTGCATACCTGTAATCACAGCTACTCAGGAGGTTTAGGCAGTAGGAATTTTAGACCAGATCAGTTTGAGACCTGACTAGCAAGACCCTATATCAAAAACAATAAAGAACAACAACAAAGCTATAGATATTCCTATATAGAAAGAATTAGGAATCAAGAGTATATTCAGGCTGCAGTAGTCATTGAAGTGTATTTGTGACATTGTAATTTAATTCAGTGGTCACAGACATAGGGGCAATCCTTGTTTGAACTGGTATAAACTGGATTTCTTATTTTAAGTTATGACCTTTGGCAATTAATTGTCACCTTAATTTCCCCAATTGTAAAATGGAAACAGTCGGTTTATTACAAGAATTAAGTAAGATAAAGTCTGTGAAGTATGTAGAATTTGTTTCTTAGTGTAAGTAACTTGTTTCTTAGTGTAAGTACTTATGTTTATGTTGAAGGAATATACCAATGATTCTGTAAATTTTATAGTCAATGCTAACTTAATTGATTCTAACTAGAAATTTTACTTAATGAAGTTCAGTTAGGATGAAAGTAAGTTTTGAGTTGTTTTACTTCTGTTGAGCAAATATTAATGTATGACAGAATCCTAACACTTAGCACAGCCATGATTATAGGAATAGGGATTAAAAATTAAAATATTCTTCACAATAGGTGAGTGGGGGAAGGAAAGGGAGTGAAAGAAATAGAAATCCTAATTCCTTTAAAAAGAAATAACAGTAGAAGGACTTGGCTCTTATATTTCAACTAAAGTTTTGGCAATAAAGTTGAAGAACAAACACTGAAAATGAGGCCAATGTAAAACTAGGCCATGTAAACTAATATTAAGGAAAGACAACAACAGTGACAGAAAAGTAAAAATAAAGTTCATGCTACTAGGGAGATTGTCAGAGTACATAGGATTTGGAATGAGAAAAAATTGAAGCAGAGCATTAAGAGAGCTGATTGGTTGGCCTGTTCAACATTTAACTTGTGTATTGAGTGGTCTGCCATACAGTAGCCTAATCTTTTCTACTCTGAGCATGGGGACTCTGACAAGACATGTTCTAGAAATTCCACTTCTGTATTCAACATTTTTTTTCCTATTGGGCAGCTGGTTTCTGATTCTAAATCTGTAACTAAAAAGGATAGTTCTGTAACTGAGTGTACAAACCAGAAAATAGCTTGTTTTTATTATTCCCTTTGTTTGATTTATAAAATAATGATAAGTTCAGGAAACAATAAATTATAAATATTGATCTTCCTTCCTTAAACATTCAGTGTGGTAAATAAAGATTCCTCACATTTCTGTTTTAACTTGTGATAAAGCAATTCTGTTTAAAAGTTTGAATTTGTATATATTTCACACATTCTGTTAAATTCCATTTGAAAGAGAAATACTTTATGAGATAATTTTGTAGATTATTCACAGATATTCCTAAATTGTTGAATGAAACAGTGTAAGCTAGGATGGTCACAATAAAGTATTCAAATTTTGTGTGAGTGAAGAGCTTTGTAGACACACTGTTTTTACAACTTACATTTTTGTTGCACTAAACTTTATTAAACTAATTGTTGATTTTGTTGTCAAAAGCCATTATGTTAAGTGGAAAAGAGATCACAAACAATACATAAGATGTTTCATTTCAAGCAACAATTACATCTTGTAGACAAATCACTTTTTTTTAATTATGTAAGCACTCAGTAGTCTATCATTTGGAGCTACAATATATACTTGATACAGGAAGTCAACCTAGAAATTCTGGAATCTTTTGCCAAGAGACCAAGGGGAAAATAAAGGAGAATGAAACCAGGACATCAAGATGTATGTAGGTCAGGAAGAGACAATTTGATCCAAAGAGGAAAAAATTTTCTTTTACTTATTTTGGATCACTGGTAAAGAGGTGAAGCAAGAAATCACATAATTGGGTATATTCATGGGATAAAGAAGTATTAAATAGTAATAATTTAAATTTTAGACATTAAGGTTATCGAAGAGAGAACTAGCAAAGTGTAGTACACTAAAAGGTAAAGGGAATTTTTTCTTGAGCTACTTTTAACTACATGAAATTCAATTGTATTAGCATACTGTCTCCCTGAGAAATATGAAAAATAAATACTGTTACTTCAAGGCTCTGCTTAAACTATTTATTAAATGTCATTGACCCATTAAAGAAAGTGTAGTGTCTAGTAGAGAAGGATGACTTTTTAATTATTAAAAGCTTTTTTCTTAAAATAAAAAGTATGCCAAATATATATAACTCACTTTTGGACAGTTGATTAAGTAAGTTGTATCCCTTACCCAACAAGCATAGTTAATACTGTTGACTTTCAAAAAAATCAATATTTAGTAATACATTTTGTCTGAATGTTTTTGTAGTTGTTTAGCAATAGTTCACTGTGGTTGATATCACAGACTCTAAATGAAGCCAGTTTGCTTTTTCTAACTACGTAACCTTGAACAGTTTACCTTATTTTACTTTGACTTAGTTCCTGCATATTTAAAATGAAAATAGCATACTACCTTGCCTCAGAGGGACTGTTTAGAAGAGTGAATGAATTGACTCATTTAAAGTATTTATAACAGTTCCTGAAAGTAAATGTTAGCTGGAAGTAATGAGTGATGTAGAACAGTGAGAAACAATGATTTTGCAAGAGGGAAAATGGTGTCCTTTGAATAGATGAAAGAGCTGAATATGTCTACTTTGGAGAAAATAAAATTAAGAGAAGACATACTGATACTTTCAACTATTTGAAGGATGTCATATATAATAAACAAAACTTTGTTTTATGTTATTCTAAAAAGCCAAACTGGAGCCATTTGTAGAAGATTTATAGGGACAAAGTTTGGATCAATACAAAATAATGTTGGTACTTTTGCTTCTTGAAATATGCAAGGTTAATTTTCATGATGCACAGATTAAAATAAATTCATAATTGTTTTAATAAATTAATATTTCTTAGAAAATTTGGAAGACAGATCACCTGTGATGTCCCAATAATGTTAAGTTTGAATACCTTTAATAAAAAATAATACCATCTAAATAATTGTACAGTTGGTTGTTAGTCAGATATGGCAAACATTATACAGGTTTTATGATTCTACCTTACTAGCTAATTCATAGTTTTGGTTAGACTTTTTTTTTTTTTGGTACTGAGGGTTGAACCCAGGGTGCTTACCCAGTAAGCCACATCCCCTGCCCTTTTTTATTTTTTATTTTTCTTAGAGACAGAGTCTCACTAATTTGTTTAGGGCCTCACTAAGTTGCTGAGATTGGTCTTCAATTTGTGATTCTCCTGCTTCAGCTTCTTGAGTCACAACACTGTGCCCAGCTTATTGTTAAACTTTTAAATAGTCTGTTAAGCAATTCTCAGGGAATAGGCTAAAAGTCATGAATTTGGTCACACTAGCGAAAACTATGCAAATTCTTAAATCTGAGATTTTGTTAACTCAGATATATTTTCCACATATATAACATGATTATTAAAAATTAAACAATAAAAAATTTACAAAGAAACATTGGTAGAAGAGAGAGTGCAAACACCATTAATAAATAAAACTGCAAGAAGGCCACTACTTCTGAGTAGACTGTGTTCCTCAAATCAAGTTGAAATCAAGATGAATTGACTATTAGAGACTGCCACCATTGAAAAACTAAAATATTATAGAATATAAGTCCTCATTTACCATTCATCACTTTAAGGAAATCACATTACATAAGAATATATAAATTGTCTAAAAATCTGAGGTTAAATATTGTTTATATTTCTAACTATATAAATCTTACACTTATATATTATCAATAGTAAAACAATAAACAACAAAATTCCTTTTTCCACAGTAGTAAGGAGGAATTCAAGATGGTGTGTATCATTCAAGTATTTGTCTGTATTTGGATTGCATTGTACTCTCCCCACCTCTCCCAAGTAAAATTACATATATTTTTATTACCACCTTTTACAAAAGGGGAACAAGGAGAGCAGAAGTATAGCGATTGGATTGGATGGTATCAGCAAGCTAGTTTGAAATTTAAATTTGCATTGATTACCCAGGTATTGCCATCTATGTAATCAAAAGCTTGCTGTACTTTTGGGGGGAGGGAGAAATTCTGCATACCTTTTACTAAAGAAAATGTACGTATAGTGAAGCTGCATTTCTGAAGGCAGATGTTCTGAATACACTATATTAAGTCATGAAAATAGGAATCTTGAGTTCTTTGTCATGCTGCAGGGAATGAATAGAGTAGATAACAGCAGATTTTATTTGGATCTTGAAAAGTATTATTATAATTTGGGGGTCAGTAGATTTCTTTTCCTACTTTTGCTTTTTCAAGTTGAGGAAATAAAAATAGTTTCTCATTGAGAGAGTTTTCACCTTTTTGCAGCTAATTTGGTATGTCTTGTATATTCCTTTTTCCAGCTGCAATAATTCAGCTTTCACAGCTTTAGCTGACAGCCAGAATTTTAAGGCTCAAAGTCCCTAAACAGAATGTTAAAATCATTCTATTTCTTTTTTATAGCTGTGGATAGAACCCTGAATAAGATTACTGAGAAACCAGGATCAAATTGTAAAGTCACTTCTTACAGGCAAGGTCTTCAAGCTATTCTCCGAGCCTTCTTGCTATCTTTAAATACATGAAGAAGTTCACCCATCAATAATATATGTATATATTAAATGTACATATATGTGTATCAAATAGCCAATCCTCATTTTTTGTGTAAAGTTCATTTTTATAAATATTTTATCAAATATATATTCATGAAATTTGATGTGGTAAATACAATTTTTATGCAAAAAATGTTTCCTCTTTTTTCCCCTGAATTATTTTCTGAATTAGAGAAGCAGACTTTTAAAGAAATATTTTTTTAAAAAAATAGTCACATAACTTTCTTTTCTTTTTTTTTTTTTATTGGTTGTTCAAAACATTACAAAGCTCTTGACATATCATTACTGGTGGGTTTCTTATAATTCTGATTTGATGTTATACTGAAATATACCTCCAAAATTCACTTAGAAACGTTGGTAGAAAAGTGAGTATAAAAACCATTATTTAGTGTGATTGTGGCAAATTGGTTATTTCCATGACAGGAAATAGGAAATATTTCACATGGGTTAGCTTTATATGAAGTCAGTTTTATTTCTTAGAGTTATCCAGGGTGGTGGGGGGGAATAGGGTGGCTTTTTACAGGATTCTAAAATTTCTCAGGTATGAGCTAGTTTGAGAAAATGTCTAAATAATTATATTCAAACCTAGGAATGTGATGAAACATAAGATGCTGTGAATATTTATACATATTTTGACTATTTTAGTATTGAGTAGCCTCAGCTAGGAACACAGTACTTAAGAACATAAAGTGGTTATGATGTCATTAATTTTTTTAGTAGGTCAAAAATTATATGCTGTGTTATGGCTTCAATATAATTCATCATTTGACTTGAAATTTAATGAAAATAGTTCCATATGCATTTCTAAAGCAGATGTATACTGGATTAACATCATTACACTGTACCTAGGGATAAGCAGGAAGCCCAACTCCTGAAAGATACTGTGAAAGGTTTGGGAACTATTGACTATTTCCAGGCTTAATATAGCTACTAAGACTTTTAGAGAATTCACTCTTGGACAACCTACTCTTGATAGCTCTGAATATTACCTGTAAGAATCTGATTTTGCATAGTTAATCTCCCATTGCTGTGAAACTCTTATTTTTAAGGCCTCTAAAAGTCTTAAAAGACCTAGAAAACAAAATTCTTAATGCTATGTGCACTTTCACTCTCACCCTAAACTAATACGTAGAACAGGTGAGCTATGAAATAAATCTGCCAGGCAGATTTGAGGTCATAGGAGCTTAAGGAGAGGTTAAGTGTAAATCATATAGTTTAGTAAAGACATTGTAATGATAGAGATGCAAATTAAGTTATTTTATTTAAAAGGCTCTGATATGAGCCCTATGTTTATTGACTTTTTTTCTTGCAAATGTAAATTAACAAGAGTTGATAAGTTTGTATTCCTACTTTTTTATTATAGAAGAATAAATGTAGCATTCTAACTTATAGTCACATTATTTAAAGCCTTAATATTATAAAACTGAAAATATATTTTTTAAATTTCTAGAAGAGAATATATTTAATGAAGTCAAATGTTTTCTTTTGATTTTTAAATTTTATACTTTTTTGGGGGGTTGACACAAATGACAGCTTTTGCTACATATTTTGATTTGATATTTATTCAGTTTTGAATTTTTCCCAGACCCAAAAATGTCTGTGAACATGAATTAATTATGAATTAAGATATTAATTTTTTAACAGTCATTTTTTTGGTTTATTGCTTTGACTTTATACATTAATTCTAGGGTAAAAATACTCATTATTATGTGCTCAGATTTGATAGGAAGAGTTATTTAAAATCAAGATGGGAATTTTATCAAACTGATAGGTTCTTAAGAAGAAATTTTAGTATTGTTTTCCTTTTAGAAATTATGCAAACAGGTAGTATCAAATTGAAATGTTTTTCTATGATTATATTAATAATAATTTGTATCTGAATCTTTCCTTTCCCAGAGGGAGATACATAAACATTTAGTAGATATGTGTTAAAAAATATATCAAAAGAATAGAAAGTATTATTAGCTCTAGTACATCAATAACAATTTCTCTAACCAAGCAAGTGTGAATACAGATTTTATATTCTATCTCAGCTGTACAGGCCTCATAGTATCAGCTTAGTGGTAGTATATTTTCTTGGTCAACTACTTCTTCCTATAATGTAGATTAGATCTAAATAGCAATAATTTGTTGGACATTGCATACCATCACTACTCTTTATAAAAATAGGAAATAAGAATTTAATACAAGTTGTTTTTATTCATTGAGAAAATTATTTGGGATACTATTTAACTATAAATTGTTGTATATTCCTATCACGATCAGATGAAATAAATATTTCTGAATTTTAAATGTGAATGAGGGTAAATTATGTACTTCCTGCCTAATTTTATAGTTTTATACGGTTTAGGTGATTTTAATAATGGTTATTTAATAAAATTATCCCTTTTAAACTGTCCATATTTTAGCTTGTAAAAGAGTTTATATATGTATGTATGTATATACACACACACCTGAAAATGCTTTGTAAATGGTAAAACATCAGGCAAGTACTGTAGTGACATTATCACAGCTCTTAAAACAAAATAGCACTAATTTTCAGATGCCCACATGGCTTTTTCATATCACAGATATTTGTATATGTGGGCTTATTTTTAGTTCTGACATTTTACAATTTGTCCTTTGTTTACATGCAGCAAGGAGTTATGGGCGAAGACGAGGTAATTCCTTTCTGTTTGCTATGGTATAATTGTTTCTAATTGGATTTTACTGATCAATGTTGTAATTAATTATTCCAGAATTTCCATGCAATGTCTAAAAACTCACAGAAGAATTATATTTTTATGTAAGCACTTGTACAAGTTTTTAATTCTGACTCTCTCAACCTTTAAGGTGTATTTTCATACTAATTACAGTTATTAATAAAGTATTCTTTTGTAAACTTTTTAAAAAGTTATTTCTGTATCTTAAAATAAGGTTTCTGCTTATAGTGGGTCTGTTTAAGAAATATGTTTAATAAATTTAGTAAAGTTGACACACCATGTGTTTTTTTCCTCTCTAAACTATCCCCATTGTCTTATCCATTGTATATAATTTACAGTTCTAGATTATTTTTTTTATCTTTGACTCAGTTGAAAATAGTACGTGTACTAAGTAGATAATTAGCACTGACTGGTAGAAATTGCGTTGCTAATATTACTCTGTCTTCTAAAACCATAGTCCTTTCCCTCTCGCTCACCCCTGCCCACCTGCACTGCCTCTAGGTTTCTCTCTCCTTCCCTCATGACAGGGTTTCCCTCAACATTCTTGTGTGGTGTCCTAAGAATGAGTCTATGAATGTGTGATGCAAGCCTGTTACTAAACTCATTTCTCTCTTTAAAACTTTGCCCCTCTCCCTTTTCCAAGTGCAGAAATTGAGAGGGAGGGGCTGGGGATGTGGCTCAAGTGGTAATGCACTCGCCTGGCATGCACAGGGCGCTGGGTTCAATCCTCAGCGCTACATAAAAATAAAATAAAGATGTTGTGTCCACCAAAAACTGAAAAATAAATATTAAAAAAATTCTCCTCTCCCCCTCTCCCTCCCTCCCCCTCCCTCCCTCCCTCTCTCTCTCTCTCTCTCTCTCTCTCTCTCTCTCTCTCTCTCTCTCTCTCTTTCTCTCAAAAGAAAAAAGAAATTGAGAGGGAGAAGAGTTGATAGCATGAGAGTAACCAAAAGTGACAACACTACTGGACTGCTCTCTAAGTGAGCAGCACCCACATGTTGTTGGTGCAGTTCTGCTTGTTCTGAGTGCCACACTGACTACAAAGTGCTTTCTCCAACCTCTAGGATCTCCCTTAAGCCATGGAGGGTGAACAGTAATAAGTAATAATATTGCCCTTTGATACATTTTGTGAATGTGTGCCAGTGCTTCAACTTCTTTTCATCCAGTGATGAGTGTGTGTACTTTGAAAGTAAACAAGTGAAGCCATCCACCCCCCACTGACAACCAAAACCCACATATTTTATATTCTTAAGTTGTAGTTCAGTTTCATATTTCAGATTGTCTGGTTTAATTTCATTACTAGAATCTGGTTTCTTTAGATATTTAATTGGATCTTTTTGGTTCTTCAATTTTCTCACTAAAAAAATTAGGATAGAAACTCAAAATTTAGAAAACAGAAGCTGAATAACTTGCTAAAGACTGCTGTTAGTAAGCTGAGAAGAGAGCAGGAGACTTTAGAATTTTAGTAGCCATTTTTACATCTGTGGACTGGCTTATTGCACAATGCAGTATAGATCTTCAGTTCTCTTGAAAACAACCAATTTACTCTGATCTTTAAGTATTTTTGAAACTACAGAGCAATTCAGTTTTCTTGTTACGTATTTACCAGTTTTTAACTTCAGTGACTTTTTAGTTAAGAATACTCCAATGTAAATATCATGATCTAGTAAATTCTTAGGAGCAAAATGTCAGAAAGTCATGTTACTTATCTACTTATCTCAATTCAGTAAGTATAGATTATGATTATGATATTAAGAAAAATCAAAAATTTCTTTCCCTGCTTTTAGATAGGAACTTGCTACAATTCATTCTTCTGTCTCTGTGTCCTGGGAGCTCTAACAGAAGTTGTACTTCGAAACTGCCTCTCAGGAAGACTCACATGGTTTTAAGCCTTCATACATTTATAGTAAAATCCTCCTTTAGGACAGAGCTGACAGTTTCCTCACATATTTGGTTTAGCTTAAGGGGGGGGGGGATTAATACCTGAATTTTCTCTCAGACTATATGGCATTACTGTGGTTTTTTTTTTTTTTTAAATTGATCCTTTGGGAATTTTAGAAGCCTTTTTTAAAATTGTGATTTTGATATTCACTGGAAAGTTATACCATTAGAAATAGCTACTGTGGAAAAAAAAGCTATATTGAAAGTACTGAAGCTACTACTACTGAAAGTACTTTGACACAGTGAATAATAAAGTATATATATATATATATATATTTTTTTAAAAACCTGCATACCAAAGGAATGCATACCAAAGGAATTCATAAAGAGTTAGAAATAGTCACCAGCTCTCTCATTGCATAGTCTCCTCCCCCATTCTGTGCTAAACATGATGTCAATCTCAGACTGGTAATCAATTTTAACTACCAAATATCCCCTTTTGTGAACTTTGTGTTTTAAAGTAGATCATCAAAGAAACTTATTTCATTCATTTGTTTAGTCATTTTTTTAAGGAAAAATGTCATATCTTCTGTTCATGTACAGTGCATCACATGAGTTGATAAGAGTTTCCGTCCCAAATTCCTATTACTCTTTCCAGAGTAACAGTGGGGGAACAGTATGAATTTCACAGGGCATTCTGACTTTCAAAATCCAGTTTAGAAAGAATTGCTTTTTCTTTTTACTTGGGGCCTTTGACTCACACCCTCCAACGTAGAGTAGCTGTTTTCAGTTAAGACTTATCACTGGGTTACAGTCAGACTAAGTTACTACCAAGATGACTTTATACAGTTCAGTTTCCTCAAGAAGAACTTCAAGGCACTCTGGCTTTAGATATTCATTTTTGAAGTATGACTTAGGAATAATCAAAATGTAATTTTACAGGAGGTAATTAAGAAATGACAAAGATTTCTTTCCCTGTATTTTATTTGGAACCTACTACTTCTTTTATGTATCCCTGTTCTTGGGAGCTATAAAGAATTCTGCTTCAGAGCTTTCTGGGAAACAGGATTAAGAAAGGAATACACACATGGGGAGGTGACTTTCACATGAAGAAAACTACCTCTCTTTGGTATTATTGTTTCATTCCATTCTGAGGGTGAAGTAGAGTGGTCTGGGTTAGAGTAAAGTGGGAGTTATATAGGGGGGTATAAAGAGTAATTTAAGCCTGTCATTCAACTTAAAATATTTCTATATCACAACCTCTGCCCCATTAGTAGAAGATTAAAGGGCTGCTATGCTCTAAAATAAGAATATATAGAATATTTAGAATAATAGAAATAAAGAGCCTATTTTAGTTGATACAAGCCTCAGGGAGTAGTCTTTTCCAGCAAGGAAACTCAAAGCTTGAGTTAGTAAATTACATGTGGAATGGGAAGATAAGAAAAATAATTTTAAAGGGATACAAACTATAGAGCTTGAGTTACTGAGGTTTGACTTATTTGTAGCACATAGCCATTCAGATTTATGTGCTATCATAAATAAGGAATTATTAATAATGAAGTATATCCGTGCATTTCTTTAAAGCTGACCCAGGACTTTCTGATTTGAAACAGTCTTGTGAAGTAGTCAGAATAAGTGTATAGTTCCTACCATCTCCACTACTTTTTATTATGATTCAACCAAGGCTGAAATCCTCATCTTTGATAATTTCAATAGCTATCAGAGAATGCAGAAGGCATCTGAGGCATTTAAAAAAAATGCCAGAATAATACTTCAACACAGCAGTCAACAAACTGTGGCACAGAGGCCAAGCTTTCCATTTTTTTAAACAGAGTTTATGAAACACAGCGATTATTTACCCATTTATTTACTTATTTTCTGACTGCTTTGGAGTTTGAATGATGGCAGAGTTGAGCAGTTGCAGCAAAGAATGTATTACTTGCAAAGCTTAAAATATTTACTGTTCGAGCCTTCATAGAAAAAAATATTTGCTGACCCAACTTGCCCCCCACTTGGATGAGACTGCTTACCCAGTCATACCAATTTTTAAAGGAAACAGAATTTTAATGAACTTAATTTTAAAGTAAATATGTCTAGAGATGAAATCTGCAAAGACATGTGTAGTGACTCATTATGCTTCTAATTTGCATTTTCCTGATGGCGAGGCATGATGGTGAAGCAAGGTTTCTAAAGGCTTATAGTACATTCCACTTAATCATGATGTATTTTCATTTTCATATATTTTTGGATTTACCTTTGTTCTGAGTGAGCTACGCCATTAATATAGACCAAACAAATTTGTGTCATTCCACAATGTCAGAATTTATTGAATAACACTAAGTTATCAAGCTATACCACTTTCAACAGTAACACAAGTCACGCATCACACTGGCCACACAGGTTCAGGAGGCTGAACTGAGCAAAGGCAGAGAGCACATAGGAATGAATGCAGAGTCCTTGTAGGTGGTCAGATAAGATTATGAACCAGCTGAAGAACTTGTTGAGGGCATAGAGCTGTACAGTATGGAACTTGTTCTAGTCCAGTGTCCATACAGATAGCAGTTTCAGAGTATCAACTTGAGATGTCAGTTTGGAGTGAGCTATGCATTATTGCCAGGCGCAGGAGAAACTGTGCTGAGCTAAAGCCTGGGGACAAAAATAGAGGTTCATTGCTGTGGTAGTTTTCCTGGAAAAGGCTCATGGTGAGTGACCAGATGATGGGGTCAGTGTGCTACCTTGTTCTACCTCAAGTTAAGGGAGTTGCTTTATCTTGTAATATGATGGAGTTAATAAGCTGATAAGCTCATGGACCTGGTTTTTCTGATATTGGAGTTGATATGCCCATGTATCCATGTGCTTCTGATTTAATTCAGCAAGTTCACAGGTGGTCATTTTTGTTAGCACAGTTAATTTTTCAGTTTGTCTTATGGTTGTCCTAGGCAGATAGTGGTTTTTTACTTGTACAAACAAGGTATAGAGTTGTTCTATTTCAACACTTATATTCAAATGGAATAATTCATGGCAAACTACTGCTTTATAAGATGGAGTAACGAAGGGTTAGGCACAGCTTGTAAACTACTGTTTTATATATCATGGAGCAGCAACTCAGAAGGGCACAGCCTGCTTTCTACACTCTGCCAATGTCATGTAGGATTTTTGATCTGTGTTTATAAGAGATATTGATATTATATATGAGTTTTCTTATTATATTCTTGTGAGATTTTAATGTTAGGAAGTGTTTCCTCTTTATGCTCTAAAAAAATTTGTATACAATTGCTGTTATTTTGTCTTCAAAAGTATTTCTTTCACAGTACAGCCATCTAGGCCTGGAGTTGGAAGGTTTATTACCTTGTTTTTACCTTCTTTGTTGGAAGGTTTATTACCTTGTTTTTATTTGCATTTTAAGTTAAAGATTTTTTTTTTAAGCTATCAAACTCTTTAGATTTTTCTGTTTTTCTTGGGTCAGTGTTGAAAGATAAGTGTTGTTGTTTTTAAAAGGAATTTGTTCATTTCCTCTTAATTGCTGAATTCCTTAATATAAAGTTGTTCATAATATTTCTGATTCTAGCCTTTTAATGTCTGTAAGTTCTATATTGATTCATGTTCTCTCTTTCATATGTAGAATTTATAACTTGAGTTTTCTTTTTTCTTGATAAACTTGCCCAGGGGCTTATCAATTTTATAAGCTTTCAATTTAACTCTTTATTTTCTTAATGTTAGTCTCTGTTTTCTGTGCTGTCGACTTTGTTTTGTTTTTTACTACTTTATTTTTGTGTTGAATTTCCTATTTTTTCAGCTTTTCATGGCAGAAACTTAAGTTATTGGTTTTAATCATTTCTAGTTTTTTAATATATATTTAAAACTATAAATATTCCTTTTAAGTGTGGCGTTGGCTGCATCCCACAGGATTTTTGTTGTATTTACATTATAGGTAATTGTCATTTCTTCAAAGTATCAGCAAAAATGTGTATATCATTCATAGAATGAGTGTTTGAAGTATATTGTACATGGTAGACATACCTTATTGTTTTTTTCTTTTACAGCCATATTAATTTGGGCTATAGGGAAGGATAATTGGCAAGATAAAAAGTAGTAGTTTTGTTGAAGATCTGTATTTATTTAATTTCTCTTTTTAAATTAATATGAGAAATCCGTAACTTTTTTGCTTCTTGAAAGAGAGCTGTAGTTATTTTCCAGCATTGAAAATTCTTGCCAGTGTTGCTCATGTTTGAAATGTTCTTTACCTTTCAGCTATATTTTTTGCTCAGCTGAACTTTGGCTAATAGATTGTAGATTTCTTTACAGATACTGTGTAATATTTTTATAATACTAAGTAATATATTTTATTTTAGATTGAATATTATAGCAACCATTATTATAATAACAGTCATTACAATGTAATTAGATTACAGAATCTAAATATACTTATAATATTACAGTTACCAAAACGTTTTTGTGGTTACTTCTCCTTCTGGCATTGCTTACAGTGATTTATTTTGTCACTGTATTCAGTCTTTCTATTCAGACCCTAAATATTTATGATATGTATTTTTTTCTCAAGATAAAAGTCTTTTAAACTTTATCTGTTAGATTTATGTAATGCTAAGTTTGAATATGAGTTAGGATACTTTTAAATGAAATAGTTTCCAAAGTATTTGCATGGTTGAAATAAGTACAATTGAATTTGGCATTTTTACTCCCTAAAAACTAGTTAGTTTTGTTTCAGTCTTATTCATTTAAACACACATAATTTAGTAGATATTGATGTTCATTTTATTAAGTAAAAATACAGATTGAGCATCCCTGATCTGAAAATGCAAAAATCTGAAAAACTCCAAAATATGAATCACATCCGCTATTAAGGATTCAAATAAAGGATACCTATAGTTTCATGTTGAAGAGATTTCTTTCCATTGGTGACAAAGAATATTGACTTTTGTTTTTCATTGGTTCTTATTTCTGATAACAAAAGTTTTGAACAGTTACATTTTTTAAATTATAGAGTCACTCAATGAACATGAGTATTTTTCAGAACATCTTACTGTATTTAAATTGAAATCAAATCTGTAGAATAATTTACTATATCAAATATGGTTTTCTCCTATATTTGTGTACTGTAAACTTCTTATAACCAACATCTCCTTAGCCCACTCTCCCCTCCTTGTCCCCAGTCAGTTCTATGCAGAGTGTGACATTTCTAGTTGTCTTTGTATCATTGTCATCCTGTTCAAGATGATAGCATATTAAAGACCTATGTTGAATATTTCTTACTTTATAGATTAAGGCATGTACTGTAAGTTGTGTGCTTGTTTCTTTATCAAAAAAAATACTTAATCTTGAAATAAAAACTTTCTGCATTCTTTTTTTTCCTTCTCAAATACATTTCCAAGGACTAGTCTTCATTTGATGTTTATACTTCACAAAACTAACTCCTGAAGAGTGACTCCCATCCAATTTTACTAAAACTGGTACCTTCAAATATCTTGCATATCCTCAAACATAGTTCTCATTTTTTAAACATCATCATTTTAACATCTCACATTTTCTCTTCTTCCTTTTGCTTCTTTATCTTTTTGTTAGGACTTTTGTCTTTGTAATATTTGCCCCCCTCCCCCTTTGTTTACCACTTCTTTCTGTAACTTCTTGAATGTTCTACTATCTTGTTTCCAAAGGAACTTTTCCTCGTCATTCTTCTGGAAGGGTTTATTTTGTTTTTGTTTTTTTAATTACTGACATTATAAAGAACTTTAAACTATCACCTTTGTGGAGTTGATGCTAAATTATCTGCTTTGTATTTTTTAATAGGGAGATTGAACATAGGGGCACTTAATCACCAAACTGCATCCCCAGCCCTTTTGTAAATATTCTGTTTAGAGACAGGGTCTTGCTAAGTTGCTCAGAGTCTCCCTAAGTAAGTTGCTGAGGCTGGTTTTGAACTTGAGATCTTCCTGCCTCAGCCTCTGGATCTGTTGGGATTACAGGCATGTACCGCCGTGCTCAGCAATTTATGTATTTTCTTCACTCGTGTTCCATACATTTGCACCATATGAAACTTTACATGTCTAAAGCTTAACTCATTTCCCTTTCCTGTACCCCTCTTTCTGATCCTTACTGCCCTATGATCAGTTAATAGTTCATATCATTTATTTTCTACAGTGTTTCTTTGATTCTTTTTTTCCATTCTTTTACCCAATTTTGCTTCTCATCTGTTTTGCCTACCATCCTTTGGAGTTTTTGTTGTTTTTTTTTTGTTTTGTTTTAATATTTTATTTTTTTATTAGTTGTTCAAAGCATTACAAAGTTCTTGACATATCATATTTCATACATTTGATTCAAGCGGATTATGAACTCCCATTTTTACCCTATATACATATTGCAGATTCACATCGGTTACACATCCACTTTTTTACCTACTGCCATACTAGTGTCTGTTGTATTCTGCTGCCCTTCCTATCCTCTACTATCCCCCCTCCCCTCCCCTCCCTTCCCATCTTCTCTCCCTACCCCATCTACTGTAATTCATTTCTCTCTCTTGTTTTTTTCCCCTTTCCCCTCACTTCCTCTTATATGTAATTTTGTATAACAATGAGGGTCTCCTTCCTTTACCATGCAATTTCCCTTCTCTCTCTCTTTCCCTCCCCCCCTCTCATCCCTGTTTAGTGGTGATCTTCTTCTCATGCTCTTCCTCTCTATTCTGTTCTTATTTGCTCTCCTTATATCAAATAAGACATTTGGCATTTATTTTTTAGGGATTTGCTAGCTTCACTTAGCATAATCTGCTCTAGTGCCATCCATTTCCCTGCAAATTCCATGATTTTGTCATTTTTTAGTGCAGAGTAATACTCCATTGTGTATAAATGCCACATTTTTTTTATCCATTCATCTATTGAAGGGCATCTAGTTTGGTTCCACAGTCTAGCTATTGTGAATTGTGCTGCTATGAACATTGTTGTAGCAGTGTCCCTATAGCACGCTCTTTTAAGGTCTTTAGGGAATAGTCCAAGAAGGGGAATAGCTGGGTCAAATGGTGGTTCCATTCCCAGCTTTCCAAGGAATCTCCATACTGCTTTCCAAATTGGCCGTACCAATTTGCAGTCCCCTTTGTGGAGTTTTTGTATAACTTCTTATCTACTCATTCCTAACTCCTTTGTCCAGATGTGCTAAGTTTTCCTAAAGAAAAGAAAATTATAATCTTGCTTGAACCACTGTACTACCACCTACTAAATATCTTCTTAGTCTGTTTTTTGGGGGGTGGGTGGAGCAGGGATGTTGGTAGATACCAGGAATTGAACTGAGGGGAACTCGACCACTAAGCCATATCCCCAGCCTTTTTTTTTTTTTTTTTTTTTTAATTTAGAAGCAGGGTCTCACTGAGCTGCTTAGTGTCTCACGTTGCTAAGGCTAGCTTTGAATTTGAGATCCTCCTGCCTCAGCCTCCCAAGTTGCTGGGATTATAGGTGTGCACCACCGCACCCACCTTAGTCTGGTTTTTAAGCTAAGTACTCCTGCTAGCTTCAAAGGAATTTTCTTTTACTCTCCTTGTTTCTGACATGCTTCAGCCAACTTTGAATTCTGCTTATTTAATAAATAAGTTAATTTTTTCTGCTTTTCCATATGTTTCTCCTTCCACACAGAAAATTTACTCAAAACTATGTTCTATAAATATTTCTACCTGTAAGTATTCTATACTTTCTAATGTGCTCTGGGCTACCTTTCCCTTTTTACCACAGATGTATTATAATATCACTTGTAGATTTAAGAAATTACCCTTGATTAGACAGACTACTCCTTTGCATTATTACACTTCATTGGAAGTATTTTGTAGCTTTCTTATGGACATGTGCCGTAGTCCCATGATTATATTTTACCTTTTCTAAATTTATATTTCTTGAGGTCAGTGAACTATATCTTATTAGGTTTATTTTACATTTTGTGATCCTTACAGTGTCTAGCCTCAGAATTATTTCAGAGCATTGTACAACAAGCATGTGCCCTATATACAAGGGTGCATTCTTGAAGGGGTCTCACATGGGGACTAATGAATGCCTTTTTTAAAATTTTGCATATGCAAAAAAACCCGAGTAAGCTTTGGATAATTGGCACATATATAGTGGATTATCTCATTGTCTTACATACAAATATTGACTCTTTGCATGTGTTCTTCCTTATTGTAGTCTGTTCTATTTCCTTTCTGCCACCAGTTTCTATAGGATTCTTCTGTTATTCAAACAGTCTTTTCCCCAAACTTCAGGTTCTTGCTGCTGTACATAAAAACAATTTTAAAAAATGATATAGTGTTTTGTTTTTCTTTTTGCAGTATATATAATTATTGTCATATGACTGTACCACTAAGTAATTCTTCTAGATTATGTCTCTCAATTCTTGGTAATTAAAACCTTATGCTATCTAAATTTCCACTAATTTTTCTTTAAACCTGTGTCACCTTTATTTTGAGTTTGTTTTTAGTATTTTTATGCTTGACTTTATCATTTTCTTAGACCTGAGATTCAGTTTATCTTTATTTTTATATTGTAGGTCGTTCTTCCCTTTTTCCAATAGATGATGGTTTGCTGGATGATGGTCACAGTGATCAAGTTGGTGTTTTAAATTCACCCACATGTTATTCAGCTCATCAAAATGGAGAACGAATAGAACGCTTCTCTCGAAAAGTTTTTGTTGGTGGGCTTCCTCCAGATATTGATGAAGGTAAGGTAATTTGACCTTAAAAAAAATTTTTAAAATACTGAAGTATAGTACAAATAGGGTATGAAACTATTTTTTACCTCCTAGAGATTTATATAGTTAGAAGGGATACCCATCGTTGTTAAAATAGTTTGTCACCTGTTGAAATATGAAGGTAATCTAACAAATATTTTTAAGCTTTTATTTATATATTATATTGTATATTGTTATAGTGAGCAATTTTTTTGTAAATAAGATTTCCTAGATAATATCCCACTTATTTTTTAAATTTATTATAGAACATATTTTATATTATCATAAAAACACAAATACACATATACAATGAAATAAATGAAACTAACTATGAAACTATATTATATGCATAACAATCAAAAGTTAAATCTCTTCAAGTATTACTGTACTCTTAGAAACAGGTAAGAAAGTGGCTATAAAATCCAAAAGAGAAATTTAAGTTATACAAAGGCTAATAAATATGTGGAAATGATATTTTATAATAATACCAAATAAGATAAAGATTGCAAATTATAAAATTTATTTGTCATATTATGGGAAATCTTCCATTCACTAATAATTAATAGAGAAGATAATGCTACATTTTTGGAAATTTTTCAGTTATGATTCAGATGCTCCCACTTACTGTAAATGTGTAAATGTTAATAAGATTTCCATGTCTTAGAACATAGCGTTAATATTGGATTTTGCCATACACACACATATATTTATCAATGAAAATACGTGGCATATGTCAGACCTTGGTATATTTTTTCATACTGGTTCAGGAGATCATTTTTCCCCCTACAAGAATATGACTTTACTTATGAAGCAGCAATAGCTCTTTTTATTTAACTTGATGTAATGTTGATTTTTTTAAAAAAGCCAGTGCTATTTATGGTTTGGTGTACTCTAGGATTATAGTATTCATGTGATATTATATCAAATTTTTAAAATCATGTGATATTATATAAAATTTTTAAAATTAATACCAAACAGATTATTCTACTTTATATTTGGTACTTTGGTACTTTTAAATATTAAGTTTTTAGAGTAATTAAAAGTGTGGAATTCCTTAGAATGAATTATTTTAACTAATTTCTAATATATATTATTTGTATTTTCTTAAGATGAAATCACTGCTAGCTTCAGAAGATTTGGGCCTTTGGTAGTAGATTGGCCTCATAAAGCAGAAAGCAAGTCCTATTTTCCACCAAAAGGTAAGGGTTTTTACTGTTAATAGTTGCTAAGGAATCATTGTATATAAGAGCAAAAGAAATGCTGTCAATTACTTTGTGTTTTCTTTTAGAATTGCATATATGTATATAAATATTAATTTATAGAGTGATAACTTAGGTTGAATGAGTCAGAATGATCCTGAAAACTATTCCAGTTTTACTTTAAACCAGTCAGGCTTGATGGAGGAGACTTGACATAAGTATCATAAGACTTAATATATTTTATTATAATTTAATAATGATTTCATAATCTCAATAATGTTTGACTACTCTCTCTATAGCATCATTCTAAGTAACTTTTGTATGAACAACGTAATAAAGTATCCCTCTGAAATGAAGATCATATGAAGTGATTTATTTATATTTTATAGTATATAAAGCTACTTGAGAGGTTTAAATATTATAAGATTTACATAAATGTTCCAGATCACAGCAGAGTAATATGCAATCTGTTTGTAAAGAAGTAATTTAGATAGAGAAGAAATCATACTGATGTTACCTTGCAAATCCCATGATGATAAGCGGACGGTAGGAAGGAAGAGCTGGATGTTATTAAGTCAGTCAGAATGGCAAATTGCAGATCTTCTGAAGTGAATAAAAAAAAGGAGAAGTTGAAAGACTAAACTTTTCTTTGAACATCATAAAATCATAGTTCTAGAGACTTGTGGCTGAGTGAATCGTCAAGCCTAGAGAAAAAGACTCTAGCGGATCTGTTAAATGATCTGATTGTTGACTGTGGGAAAAGAAACATGATAAAGAATTATTGGCACACAAACACTTACCCGCGTGTTCCTAGTGAGGAATTAGATGGCCCTTCTCCACTTGTTGTCTTTGAGAATTATAGAACCTCCATTACTACTTCTTTTACAGAAATAGAATAATGTTCTGATTTTTTTATACTATAAGATCTTAGATCTTATATTATCAAACATCTTTTATAGGGATTCTGGATCCTTGATCTATGTGGGAATCTATTCAAATGTAGAGACCTCTCTTCTTGTATGCCAAGTTTTTACATGATTTTGGAGTTTACTGAACTTGGGGGTCTCCAGCCTTTGTTTGCTTATTATTGGTACCAGGAATTGAACCCATCTTAACCACTGAGCCACATCACTAGCCCCACTTAGCCCCTTTTATTTTTTATCTATTGATTTCTTTATTTTGAGACAGGGTCTCACTAAGTTACCTAGGACTTCACTAAGTTGCTAAGGCTGGCCTGAACTTGGCCCTGCCTCAGGCTCCCAAATCCTTGGGAATACAGGTGTGTGCCACCATGCCCAGCTTCAAGCCTTAAGTTTAAAGAGAAAATTGGCTTCATATAGATAATTTTTGTTAGCTTAGTTTTCAGCTATTGCTGTTATAATTTTATCATCTTGTTCTTTTATAAAGGTTGAGTGTTCAGTAAAAATTTCTGTTTCTAATGTTCTTGCTTAAGCTGTCATCTTCCCTCACTGGGTCTACCCCAGCTGTTCTCTGTCCACATCTCTTGCTTTCTTCCCCTCCCACCACAGTCCAGCTACAGCCAACTCTTAAAACTCAACTGATGATCCCATTACTTATTCCCCTTCTCTAAACCCTCTTGTTGTTAAGATAAAGGCAAAAATGCTTTTACCTTGTCTGGTCTCCCTTCTTTCTATCTTCTTCTACTATTATTTCTTGTCTTCCTCCAGTCCCAGAACTGGTTCTGCTCTCTCCTGCCTCAGGGCTTCTCTGTATGTCTCCTGGCCTGAAGGTTCTTTCCATAATTCTTTGTCTGTATATTCCCTAATTACCTTTTCTATCTCAGCTTATGCATTGGTTACTTACTAGGAGAGGCCCTTCCTAGTAAATCAGCTTCCCCTTGTTGCCCTTGCTAGGAGCACTGCCTCTTTCACAACTTCACAGATATGTGATTGTTAGTGTCAGTTTCTTTCTCCCCTCTGTAAGACTGTCTTTATATGTCTTTAAACTTTGTAAATATTTGCATTAGGTTATAATTTTTATAATTTTTTTAAATATTTGTATTCTTGTATTATTAGTAATTCATGATCTGATAATTGCCCAATAATTGATACAAGTAACAAAAAAAGCTACAGGATAGAAAAATTACTTTGATCTCAAGTAGGTAGGAGAAATCTTCACTGAGAAATTTTGAATTCTAAAAGCTATTCTGTAATTTAGATAGATAAAAAGGAGTTGAACAGGGTTCTAGGCAGGAATTGAAATGTACAGTTAACCCTCTGTATCTTTACGCTCCTGTCTTTGATAAATTCAACTACGTATCAAAATTATTGAGTGAAAAAAAATATTTGCATCATCACCAAACATGTAAGAATTATTCTCCTTGTCGTTGTTATACAACTGCTTATTTAACATTTATATCGTACTAGCTATTATAAGTAATAGCTGATTTGGAGTATATGGGAGTTATAATGTATATTTGCATGTACATTTTATATACAGGTACATTTTATATACACGACTTGAGCATCCCTGAATCTTGATCTCTGTGGGGAATTATGGACCTAAACCCCTAAGGATGCTAAGGGCTGACTATAATTTTAGAAAGAATTTTGAATTTTGGGGGTGGAGACAGATACAAATTTTTACATGAACTACTTGCTTATATAGGAGAAATGGCATTCCAAGCCTAGAAGGATGGGTTGTAACAATTAGTAAAACACAACAGTTGTCTTCATTGCTGTTTTTGCCATTGTTATTGTTTTTTTCAGTGTTTATTTTCTCAAACTAAAGGGAAAAAATAGCACTAGCAAATCATAGGTTTTTTGATACAATTATAGTTAATTATAGCTATTGCCAAAGACTAGTGTTTCCAAGCCTTGTTCTTTCAAGTATTTTCTTGTTTCTGTAATTCAGTATTCTTTCATGGCTTGGAAAACACTGATGTAGAACCATTTAGTTGATACAGCTACCTTGTAATAAAGCAGGGACTTGAGCCTATAGAAGCTGAGCCACACATACACCTTCTACTTTACAGTGACCAACAATCACATTAGCTTACTATAATAAATTTTGAAGAAATCATTATATGGTTTAAAGAAAACATACAGATATTTTAATATCTAATGGCTTGCATTAGGTTATAATTTACTTGCCATATTGCTTAATTTTTATAATACAAACATTTCTTTCCAAATGGTAACAAAAAATTTTTAAGTAATATTAAAAATATGGATGTTTTTTAATTGAGTAATATTAAAATATTAATATCAAAATTATCACAAAATTAAGCAAAAATATTGAATTTAAAGTATTATTTCAGTAAATTAGTCTGATGGTTTCTTACTGTGCCTAGATTGGCTATAGTTCTCTCATCTTTTGTGTCAAAATTAAAGCCTTAAAGAAGATTAGTTTTCATTTTTTCATGCATATTTAAATTTCTTCAAGCAATTACAAAAATCCAAGAAGTGTTTTTGATCGTGCATAGTCTGGTGGCACACACCTGTAATCCAGGAACCCAGAAGGCCAAGGCAGAAGATTGCAAGTTTGAAGCCAGCCTCAGCAAAGCAACTTAGCAAGACCCTGTCTCTCTCTCTCTCACACACACACACACACACACACAAAAGGGTTGGGGATGTGGTTCAGTGGTTAGACAACCCTGGAGTCAATATTCAGTATCAAAAAATAAAAAATAAAAGGAAATACTTTATTGCTACCCTTGTGACATAGAATCCATTGTTGACAATAGCTGTTTTTTTGAGTTCTGAGTACGTGACCTTGCACTTCCCATTGTATCACAGAACCGGATGTGCATAGTCTACTTGATGGCAGCTTTGTATTGGGACTAGATTACAATGTTGTTCATTTATTTGGATAGACATGTTGTCAAGGCAAGACATTTTTTAGGTCAGTTGCTGTTTTCAGCTGCTGAGAATAATCTCATAATAGAAAACTTGCCATAAAAAATTGACACTAGCTTTTATATAACTTATATTTTGCCTTTTTTTTTTGAGGGGGTACTGAGGACTAAACTCAGGGTCACTGTACCACTAAGCTACGCACCTTATTATTTTGAGACAAAGTCATAGAGGCTAGACTGATCTTTTCACATTCCTGCATCACCCTCTTGAATAGTTGGGTGTAGCACCCAACTGAATGCATGTTTTTTCCAAAAATATTGGCAGTTGGTTCACAGTAAAGAAGGGAAGGACTATTTCCCAATAATATAGGTATCTAAATAGGAGCTTATACCAGCTCTCAACCTAGTCTTCAAACTGCGATTTGATTTAAAAGTCCTTGACCCATCCTTAAATAACATGTTTCATTCCAACCTCTGTAGGGTAACTTTCTTAGTATCATCTGAAAGTTTTTAGGAATACTAGAATTTTCTCAGTACTTACAGAATTTCCTAGGCCTTTCCATGTGTGCTGTTGACCAAAAGTATGCTCTAGAACTCGTATTATTCTGAGGATATTTGAAGGAAACTCTAGCTTTTAATACATTAAACAGGCTAATTCTGCCAGGTTCTTTATAAGAATGTGGTATCTCTCACTATTAGACATGGGAGACCCCGGGGCAAACGTGAGTTTGAAATTACTCAGCTAACTACTTGCTCTGACATTGTCTTTGAGCAAGTAATTTAACCTCTTGTTAAGTCCTTTTTTTTCTATAAATGGGGACAATAATTAATAGACTTGTGAGAATCAAATGAAATAATTTAGGTAAAGTTCTTAGTACATACAATACCTGATGGTAAGTGCTCTACAGAAAGCTGCTAATTGTTTAACTATCTGTGTTTGTATATATTATAAAAGATATTGTGTTCTTTTAGAAGACATAATGACTCAAGTCCTATTTGATAAGGCTTCCCCCACCAAAAAAAAAAAAAAATCATATGTTTCCTAAACAGTACTGAAATTTGAGGTGAAGTCTCTTACTTGACACATTGCCTCATTTCTAATGGTTATTCCAGGCTATGCATTCCTTCTCTTTCAAGAAGAGAGCTCAGTTCAAGCACTAATTGATGCTTGTATTGAAGAAGATGGAAAGCTCTATTTGTGTGTTTCCAGCCCTACTATCAAGGACAAACCAGTAAGTAAATACCATATGAACTGCATGCTACAAATTTTTCTAAAATTCTTTTGAAATGTTTGTTTAAAAACAAACATCCCAGCAGCTTGGGAAGCTGAGGCAGGAGGATTGCAAGTTCAAAGTCAGCCTCAACCAATTTAGCAAGGCCCTAGTAACTCAGTAAGACCCTGTCTCTAAATAAAATATAAAAATATATTTTTAAAAAGCGGGGACAAGGGATGGGATGGGGATGTGGCTCAGTGATCGAGAGCCCCTGGGTTCACTCCCCAGAACAAGAAAAAGAAAAAACTACCATGTTAAAATTTCAGTTTTTAAAACATTCAGGAGAGTTATAGTATCTAGATAGAAAATTATACTCATAATTTGTCTCTGAATCCAATTATAAAATTTGTAAACAATGAAAGGAGTAAGGCTCAAATGTAATTTTTTTATAGGTTCAAATTCGTCCTTGGAATTTAAGTGATAGTGATTTTGTTATGGACGGTTCTCAACCTTTGGATCCCCGAAAAACAATTTTTGTTGGAGGTGTTCCTAGGCCGTTAAGGGCTGGTAAGTCAAATCTTAACAAATTTTGCTTTTTAAAACATCATTTAAATGTGTGTTAGTGAATTCAGTAAACATTGGCAGTTATTATGGACCTGACATCATTTGGCAGGGCAGGGGCAGATTCTTAATTATACCAGTAATAGCTCTAAAGAATTTTGAAAACCTTTGTTGAAATTTCGAAGGAATTGGATAATTGGATACTCATCTATCAATGTCAATAGCTAACATCAAGCAAACTCTGAGAAGAACCCACTTGACTACTTCAGACTCCTAAGTACAACTCTCTAAGATATACTGCATATGTTATGTAGGTTGATTTTGATATCTGAATAAATATGGAATTTTTTTTTAGTTTTTCCTATATTTTATCCATTAACTAAATTATCATTTTAGATGAGTGATAAACTTCTGTTTATCATAGCCAAAACCAGAAGTCTCCTGAAAAATGTCATATAGGATAGAATTGGAGATGCAAGTGCCCACCGTGTCAGCAAGTTACGTGATACCACACATCCTCTGAATTCCATCATTCTTCCAGTCTGGGACATGTGTGTTAAAGAACTGTTGACACACACTTAAACATGATGACTTCTATAATGAAAGACTGTGGAGAGTAGATGAGCATATAGCAAGGAAATGTGATGTGAACTGATATTTTAAAGATACTTGTATTTGAGCTCTGATATAAAGGTGAACAGAAAGAATAGGAGTGGGGCAATAGGAGTGCTGTGAGGGGTGCAGTTTAGAAAAAATAAATAGCATGTTTAGAAGTCTTCAGTACAGGGAGGCTGGGTGCAATGGAGGAACTGGAGGAAGCCCAGAATGGCTGATTGAGGGAGGATGCAAGGAGTGAGGCGAGAGACACAAAAAGACACTGAAAAGTTAATGCCAGTTATATCATACAAGTCTTTAATAGGCTGATTTGATATTTATCCTCAGAGCAAGGGGAGACCATTTGAGTTTTTAAGCAGAGGGAGGACATATCATATTTGCATTTGAGCTAATGTTGCAAATAAATATGGGTAGGCCAAGTTAGGAGTCCAAGAGACAGTGGTGGCTAGGATGAGTAGTCACAGTGGACAAAGAGTCAGGCAAACAGGTATCACAAATACTCATGAAGTAAATGCAAAAGTTGAATCTTAGCTTTCAATTTTGAGCCAATATTGGATTGTGGTTTCTTCCACTGAGGTATGAGTAACACAGGAGAAAGGAGCAAGTTGGAAGGGAAGATTGTGAGCTTGGTTTTGAACACAAGTTCACAGCACCATTCAGAGGTTGTAAATAGAAATTTCAGTTAAACCATATGATATCTGGTATAGTTTTTTTAACAATCATTCTTCTTACTGTTTTGGAAGTAACTAAGGGGGGGTGGTCAGAATCAGAGAGATAAGACTGTTATAAAGCAGGTGAAAATGATGATAACTTGAAACAGGATGTTAGAAATGAAAGTGAGGAGATTAGATCCCAGGTATATTTTGAAAATCAACTTCATGTGTGTAGTGGAGGAAAAGAAAACATGGTAGCCAAGGATCTTTACTTGGCAATGTTATCCTTTTTTTGCTTATGAACTGGGTCAGCAAAAACTCACTGGAATGTGTTTAGTGAGATGGAGGAAGATCAATTTTACATGTATTCCATTTTTAACTCAGTAGATATTGATATTTAACAGATACTGCAATATCTATAGCATATCTGCAATATGAGTTGTCCAGTAGACAGTTGTATTTATGAATCTGGAGTCCACAGGAGAGGTTCTTACTAAAGATACAAATTCAGGAGCTTGAAATCTCCTAATGGTATTTAAAGTCATAATTCAGGAGTCACCAAAGCCAGGAGTATAGATAGAGGATTTAAACTTAAGGCATTCTGACATTGAAAAGTCAAAAGAGTTGAGTAGGAACTACCAAAGAAGAGAAAATTATCAGTGAAGTGCAAATTAGTAGAACAACATATCTTGGAAGCCAGATGGAGGAAATATTTCAAGAAGACGGAAAAAATTAATCATGGTCAGTGCTGCTTATACGTAGATGGACCATTGGACTTGTTACTAGGGAAAGTTGACCTTGACATGAGCAATTAAAGCAGAGTCATGGAATGATTGCAGTCTGATTATTAAAGGTTGAACTGAAAATAGGAAGGCAGGGATTCAGAAGTACCTTAAAAATTTTTAAAGAATTTGTCTGTAAAAGGAGAACACAAAAATGAAGTAGTACCAGAGAAGGAGAAATATGGTTGTGAGCATCTTTTAAAAGAGATTTCAAAAACAATCCAAAACAAAAATGTATTGGAAATGACCAGTATGAGAGAAAAACTGATGGTAAGGATGAGGGAGGGGAGAATTGCCAAAGCATATCCTTCCACTGTGAGGGCAGATGGGACCTAGTATATAGGTGACAGGATCAGATTGAGAAAAGAAAGCATGAGACTATTTACACTAGAAAAGAAGATAGCATATAGTATATGTAGGGTTAGTGTGGTAAAATGTGGTGGTGAGTCTAATTTTATATTTTAAAAACTAAAGAAAAAAGGCTTCTTAATTCCAGGCCCTCCTTTAGCAACTGAGTTTTGTTAATATTCTATTGTCTTCCACTGACTTTTTTAAAAGTACTTAAAAATTCTTATTATTTGCTTTGTTTTCTCATATTTAATACGAACATCTTTGTTTTTTGAAGTGGAACTTGCTATGATCATGGACCGGCTATATGGTGGAGTTTGTTACGCAGGAATTGACACAGATCCAGAGCTAAAATACCCAAAAGGTGCTGGTCGGGTTGCTTTTTCCAATCAGCAGAGCTATATTGCTGCCATTAGTGCTCGATTTGTTCAGCTTCAGCATGGTGATATTGATAAACGCGTAAGTTGCATACTGGGAAGTCATTTATGTCCCATAAGAAGTTGCTGATCCAAAGCTTGTTACTCTAAAGAGTTAATAATATATTCAAACACTTTTTATACTCCTTTATCTCTTAGAGTTATATCAAAGTATCCTTGAAATGCACAATTCTTATACTTTAAAGTAAGTATACTGTAAAAATCATGAATATAGATCATTTTAAAGCTATGTTTACCATTTTATCAGCCAGTGGGTGGCAGCTATCTTTCCAACCACGGAAAGATATTGGCTGCCTGGGATTGATTCCTGTTTCCACCATTTGCTTTGTAATCCTGGGCAAATTAATCTAATCCATGCCTACTAATAAAATGGAAAACAGTACTAGTGTTTGTCTTAGTTAATTTGAGAACTAAATGAATTCACATATTCGTATAAGCACTTAGAATAGGACTTAGTGCAGAGTGAGTACTATTTCAATGTGGGTTTTATTGTTCTTGTTTTGTGTCCCAGGGTGCTTAACCACTTAGCCACATCGCTAGACCTTTTTCTATTTTGAGACAGGGTCTCAGTAAGTTGCTGAGGCTGGCTTTGAATTTTCGATCTTCCATGCCTTATCCTCCCATACTGCTAGGATTATAGGCATGAACCACCACACCCAGCTAAATGTTAATTCTTAATAATAAAATATAAAATTAAAATACATTGTGTAATTTCTCTAAATTGATTGATCTAAAATTTAAAACATTAGCAATTTGGTAGCATTACTTACACCGTCACCAAGTTCTGTGAATGATAATTAAAACCTGTCCTATTAAATAATTCTAAGCACTGATTACCATCTAAAATGGGGCAAAGAAGTGAACATAACTCAATTATTTATTTATAGATCCATATCATAAAAATCTAGGAAGAGTTCTTTTACATAGCTAACCAATTTTCTAAAATAACCATGTTTACATTTACAGTACACCTGAAATATACTAAGAATATGGGGTAGAGGAATTTTTTAAAATCCAAATTGGTAGCTATAACTTGAGTGAGCACTTTATTTTTCCAGTGTAACAGTGTCATGAAGCCTTTTCTGAGGCTGCTTTGCACATTGAAAGATATTTTGAGGACAGGGAAATTAGATGACTCAATTCAAATTGACTAGACTATGGATTGCAGAAGTAGCCATCAATATAATTATGAGATCATCCTATTTACAAAAGAAGTACAGCAAAGGTTTGGTCAATAAATGCAGAATGGCTTTTTTTGTTTGCATTGCCACATAAAATATTACCAAAAGAAAAAATAAGAGGAGGGCTATGCTTTTATTCAAACATACATATATAAACTTTTTGAACTGATTTGAACCTTAGATTTCTCTAGTCATGTAGTCCTCAACCTCAGCTACACATTAATCACTTGAGAACTTTAAAAAATCTTGAGTTCTGGGTCCTACCCTCAGGCTTCTGCTGTCCTTGGTCTGGGATACACCAGGGCAGCAGGAGTTTATAAAGCTCCCCCTGGTGACATTAATGTACAGCCATTGTGAAGACCACAGATCTAGTCTTATCCCCTACTTTTAGAAAGAGGTGATGGATCACTGAAGAAGGTATTTACATGTGTATAATTGTTCAATATGTGCAAGCAGAAGGAAAAGATGGTTGCTGTGTCATACCTCACACCTCTTTGTTCCAAAATGGTAGGAAGGACCAGTTATTTGGAGCAGAGTATTGATTCCTAAACAGCAACTCAGATGCAGAGCAGATGAATTAAAAACATGGGCCTTCTTAAAGTATTGAAATAACCGAGAGAAAAGTTTATTTTCTAAGCTGTATGCTACAAAGGTATATTTCGAATCTTATTTGAAAGAATTTGATTCGTCACTATTTTAGAAGTAACCAGTATTTTTTATACATGGAAATATGATGCCATTAACCTTGATACCATCATCTCTTCAATGTAAATATAATTATTAAATCATAAAATAGCTTGAATGACTGTATAAACTGAAATGTATACTATCCCAAAGATTCATTGCCTACTTATTTTGAAGGAATTAAAATTATGTATTCACCTTAACCTTTTAGCCTCATGTACATTTTGAGGCTTAGTTCTTATCTCTCTGATAGCTGGGAAGCACAGTCACAACAGAGCTGTGTTTAATTGTATGTTTTGCCTGTTTTCATTACTAATACAATTAATTCACTAATTTCTGGTAGATACTGGATTGAATTGTGTTATATTTCAAGTTGTATAATTATTAATTGTTCATTATTTCACTAGTTATGAGTCCAGGGTGACAGAATATTACTTTGTAGGTTCTCTGAAGTGAAAAAAGGAAAAGGCAGAAAATAAAACTAGGTCAAACATTGATGAAACTCCCTTTCACACATTTCTCTTTGAATTCTGTGATTTTGGTATAAGTAGATTAGCTTCATTAAATAATATCTAGAAAATTTAAATCATTCCATTTTAGTCAATCAACAGTTTACATTCAGTAGCTCTTGAGCATATTTGGGGGAATATTATAAAAGGGAAGTAAACAGAACAGACCCTGGTTTCAGTGTGCTTGAAATTTTTAAGAAAAATGTCAATCACAAGAAAGTAACCCAGAAAGCATGTAAATGTACCACATTTATTTCTATGATGTTTTCAGAGTTTCTGCTTCATGCCATACATTCTGCTAGATATTAAGAACTGAATGTTGAGCCCATGGTTGCCATCCCTATGCTCATGGGATTTATAAACTAATGAGAGGAACTTGTAACTCTCACATTACCTGCATTTATTCTTTGATCACAGTAATGCACTTTGTTAATTTTATTTGTAATGAATATGATGAATCAAAAACAGTAGCATGGCAGAGGTCAGAGAGAATTCATAAAGGAAAAAGTTGGTAAAATTTGGGCATAAAAATTTTGTTGTAAAAATTATAGATCAATAGGAAAATGGTAAAAATTCTTAACTTGCAAAAATAACTTATAAGTCAATTTTTTAAAAAGATATAAACAGCCGGGCGCAGTGGCGCACACCTGTAATCCCAGCAGCTCAGGAGGCCTCTGCAATGGCGAGGTGCTAAGCAACTCTGTGAGACCCTGTCTCTAAATAAAATGTATACTGGGGATGTTGCTCAGTGGTGGAGTGCCTCTGAGTTCAATCCCCAGTACCCTCTGCTGCAGTCCGGCTGCAGCAAAATAACGGGGGGGTGACGAACAACTTGTGCACCTTGATACAGCAGGAGTGGGAGCCGTTTATCGTAGGACAGGAGCAGTATTTATACATTCCACACAACTTATCTAATTAGCATAAACTAGATACAGCAGTCAACCAATAAGGAATCTCCACACTTAATGGCTTGCTTTTGTTACTTCTCAAACCACTCCCTCAGGCATTTTGCCAGGCACCATCCAGACTTGTTTACGAACTCTAACATTCCCCTGGCAAAATGCCAGGTGTTATTTTTGACTTGTTTACAGACTCTAACATTTCCCCCTTTTGTTTAATTTAAATAACGACCATAGTGGTTTTTACAGAAACTTGTTTACAGACTCTAACACCCTCCCCACCAAAAAAAAAAAAGATATAAACAGGCAATTCAGAAAAATAGAATGTCTAGCCTACATTAAATATGCTTATACTGATCCTAATCAGTGAAATAATAAATATAAGTAATGGTGTAATTCCATTACCTTCCTATCAAATATTTGGGGTAGAAATCTCCTTTTCATCAGCTTTTATGTGTTTCCAATTTGTATTTTAAAGGATACTTTCATAAATAGTTACGAATTCAATAGAATTTGTTGGGTTATTTTTTTACCATAGCAAATTCTACAATATCTCAAACTTTGCCCTTCAAAACACTCAGTTTTCTGTCCTCTCCTAAGGAATAGCTAAGAACTTTCGGCTCTTTGGCACTGTTCAGTCAGACAAGATAATAAACTTCCATTTATAAAACTCTTCTGAACAGGAAGCAAGGGTATAGCAGCAAATTATAGTTAACACTGATTTAAATAGTGTTTGCCATGTGCCCAAGCCCTGCCATGCTTTTTCTTGTGTAATTAAATCCTCACAACTCAGAGCCAGATAGTATTATTTTCACTTTACAATGTGGAAACTGAGGTTGAGAGATCTTATCCTTCAGCCTGACTGCCATCTTCACATCCTCTGCTGAGTCAGAGCTTCACAGTGAGCCTTTTGATTTATACCTTATAAATCCACAGAAATCTAGACATGCTCTTAACAAGTGAGGCATGGTTCTGGTTTGTCTGTACCAATTATTCACAAGAAAGGTGTAGCTCTCACCTGCAGTAGAGAAGCTCTGCTTTAACCAGTGTCAAGAGTGTTGCCATCTTTTTGCTATAAGAATAAGGGAAAAGACAAGTGGAAACCATTTGTCTTCCATGACTGCTTGATAGCCTGTCTGCGTTTCACTCACAGTCACCCCCAACTCTCAAAATATCAATACAAGGTGTTTCAGAGAAGGTGTTTCAGAGATATTAGTTCAAGAAAAGAGAAGATGGAATGTCTTGCAAATCAATTAGATTTTTAAGGTTTTTAGAAAGTATTCCATTTTGGGAAAATACAGTAAACACCATTTATAGTCTTCTGAAGAAAACATAATAAAATAAAATAGCAGAATTAACTGCTTGTCACTTAACCACACAGCCAATTATAAACAAAATATAATTAGTATAAGAACAGATGTCTTTTTTTTAACCTACTATATAGGTTAAAAACTAATTCCTTGTGAAACTTTCTACATTCTCAACTTTTCATGCTAGTCCTTTTCTCTAGAACACTGTATAAACATTTTAAGTCATCAATAAATTTGATTCCTGAAGCCAACCTTAATGAGACACTTTCTACCTTCTCTTTCTCTAGGTGGAGGTGAAGCCATATGTGCTAGATGACCAGATGTGCGATGAATGCCAGGGTGCACGCTGTGGTGGAAAATTTGCTCCCTTTTTTTGTGCCAATGTCACTTGCCTGCAGTATTACTGTGAGTTTTGTTGGGCAAATATCCACTCTCGTGCAGGACGTGAGTTCCATAAGCCATTGGTGAAGGAAGGTGCTGATCGTCCACGACAGATTCACTTCCGCTGGAACTAAGAATAGCAAACTGGCCTCTGTTTCAACAAGGAAAGAAAGGGTGCATGTGGCTTACTGTGTCTGAAGATACTGACATGCAGAAGAAATAAGTGCATTCTTCTGCTTTTCACCCCAGCTATCAATACATGCATCTTTATCAGCAGCCAAAACACTACAAGCCTCTTGTTTTTCACCAAAACCCTACATCTCAGGCTTACTAATTTTTGTGATATTTTCATGTTAAAATAAAATGTTTTTTTGTATTTTCTCCAAGTTATTTTTATATGTAAAGTTAAAATTAGATATGAGAATGTTTTGCGTAGGGGCAACACAGTCTGCTGCTATATAGTGGGTGAAGCGTGCACTTATTTCTAAACATGGGTTTTTAACTTCAAGATCTGCCCCAGTAACTTTACCAAAGGTAGCAAAATAATAGTGAAGATGGAATATGTCTGCTACAAATGCTTATTTTTATTGTTGCTATTTTCAGTGTATACATAAACTAAAAATTAGGGTTGATTTTTTTGCTCTCCATTTTGACTTGCAAGAAATAATACCTCAAGATAATCTGATTTATTAGCTATTTTTAAACATTTTTAATCACAAGCTGTATTAGCTTTGCTGCTATATAGGTGTTATGTGTAAATGCCACCTATTAATACGGGATTGAAAGCGTTAGAGACACACTGCATTGCAGATAAAATGCAGGCAGCACAATGTGGCCTAGACTGCCATAGTTTTAGAATGTGAAAAAAAAAATGCATGTTTACTTACCTGTATACACCATATGCATGCACTAGAATTATTAACTAACAAGAGGTGAGGTATTGCAAATGCTCAAAAAAGCTCTCTTGAATCTAGGTAGCATGAACAAATTATAAAATTTGTTTAAAAAAAAGCGAACTTGCATGCATTATTGTGACTTCAAGTTAAAAATGTCCTACA